>NC_137902.1:63473851-64073851 GCF_963455335.1 Martes martes
ATTCATTCTTTAGTAGGATGTTCTTTAGCCTCCATGTTATTGTGGTCTTTCCAAATTTTTTCTTGTGGTTGGCTTCAAGTTTCACAGCACTGTGGTCTGAAGATATTCATGGCATGATCTCAAGCTTTTTGTAATTGTTGAGGTATGATTTGTGACCAAGTACAAGGTCTATTCTGGAGAATGTTCTGTGTGCACTTGAAAGAATGTGTATTCTGCTGCTTTAGCATGAAATTTTCTGAATATATCTGTTAAATCCATCTGGCCCAGTGTTTCATTCAAAGCTATTGTTTCCTTGTTGATTTTCGGTTTAGGTGTTAGGTCTATTGCTGTTAAGTGGGGTGTTAAAGTCCCCTACCATTATGGTATTTTCATCCATGAGTTTCTTATGTTTATTATTAATTGATTAAAATTTTTGGGTGTTCCCAAATGAAGGGGCATAAATATTTACAATTGTTAGCTATTCTTGATTGGTAGATTCCTTAATTGTGATATAATGCCTTTCTTTATCTCTTGTAACAGTCTTTGGTTTAAAATCTACTGTGTCTGATGTAAGGATGGCTACTTTACCTTTCTTTTGATGTCCATTAGCATGATAAATGGTACTTAATCCCCTCACTTTTAATCTGCCAGTGTCTTTAGGTCTAAAATGAGTCTTTTGTAGGCAGCATATAGATGAATCTTATCTTTTGGGTTTTTGTTTTTGTTTTTTGTTTTTTGTTTTTTTTTTGTCTGTTTTGTTTTCTTTTAATGCAGTCTGATACCCTAAGTCTTTTGATTGGAACATTTAGTCCATTTACATTACATTTAGAGTGATAATTGAAAGATTTGAATTTTATGTCACTGTAGGGTTGGTGTTTCTGGTGATATTCTCTGCTCCTTTCTAGTCTTGTTGAAAAATAGCATAGTTGTTTATGGAGAAAAATGGGCAATACCTAGCAAAATACTGTCCCACAGATAACCCACAATCTCCTTTTCTCGAATCTTTAATTTGACCACCTCTGTAATCACCCTTCTGATGTGTAAGTTTCTGGGAGTTCACAGGCTCTGAAGATTCTGACATAGACATCTTGGGGGGCCACTTCCTGTCCAATACACAGGATCATAATACAAGTAGATAAAGGATTGAAAGGATTGAAGTCATACAGAATATCTTAATTATAGCAGAATTAAGCAAAAAAAAATAAATAAATAAATAAAATCAATGAGTAAATGAAATGGGAAACCCTCATAATGATCAGCATACTTTTAAAATGTCCTCGGGTCAAAGAAGGAATTGCAAGAGAAATTAGAAAATTGGGGACTAAATATAAAGAAAACAACTTCATTTCAAAATTTTGGGACACGGTTGAAGCATTGTTTATATCTTTGTAAGCTTATATTAATAAAGTGTGCAGAGTATAAAGTCAGTGATCTGAACTTCCCATATAAGAAGCTAAAAAAAAAAAAAAGAAGAAGCTAAAAAAAAATTAAAAATTAAAGCAAGCAAATTCATAAAGATGTGAACAGACAAAAGAAAAAATAGAGATCGACAAAATTGAAAACTGATTCTTTGAAAAGTTCAAAAAAGTGATAAACTAAGTAGGTGAATTTAAAAAAAAAAGAAAGAAAGGAAGGAAGGAAGAATGAAAGAAAGACCCAGAGAGAGAGAGGGAGAGAGAGAGAAGACACAAATGATCATTATCAGGAATAAAATAAGAAACATCACAACTGATCTGACAATCTAAAAGGATAATAAGGAAATATGATGAACAACTTTATTTCATTCAACTTGGGAATGTAAATGAATTACACAAACTCCTTGATGGCGTAAATTATAAAACTGACTCACAGAAAAACAAACAAGTGAATAGTTCTGTATTTACTAAAGAAATTGAATTCATTACTTAAATGCTCTCCCAGAAGAAAACTCCAGGCCCAGATAGCTTCCTAGGAGAATTCGATCAAATATTTAAGAAAGGAATAATACCAAACACGCATAAATTCTCTTGGAAAATACAGAAGGATGCAATCATTTCCAAGCCACTTTATGAGTCTGGTATTAGCTTGTTATCTTCAGACAAAGACATTACAAGAAAACAAACTTAAAGGCGAATATCCCTCAAAATACCAGATCCAAAATCCTTAACCAGATTAGAAAACTTAATCAAGTAATATAAGAAACAGATAATATGTAATGATCAAGTACAGTACTACTTCAGGATCATAAAGTTTGTTTAACATTCTAAACTCAATATAATTCTCCCATATAAAGAGAATACAGAAGAAAAGCATATGATCATCTGAGTAGATGTAGTAAAAAAAAATTTTGTAAAATTCATCATCCACTAATTCTAAAAGCTCTCAGCCAAATGTAAATATGAGGGTAAGAGAAGGAAACATTCAGCTAACACCATACTTAGTAGTGAAAGTAAATAATCTCCTGTTCTAAGACTGGGAATAAGGCAATAATATCTGTTGCATTTATTTTATTCTGCATTATGTTAGAAATCCTAGCCTGTGCAGTAAAGCAAGGAAAATAAATACACACACACACACACACACACACACACATACACACAGCACACACACAGAAAAGAAAGATATAATACTGCTTTTACTTTGTGAATATCATCATGATATACATGGAAATTCTTAAGAATGCTACTGGGGGAAAAAAAAAAAAGCTACTCTAACTCTAACTTTTGAGTGAATATGACAGCGTCACATGATAACCCAGACCAGTATACCAAAACCAATTAGGTTTCTAGATATCAGCAATGAAAATACCATAGCATTAAAAATATCTATATAATGCTTAGAGGTAATTTTAAGAACATGTACAATGTCTGTACAATGAAAATTGAAAGATTGCTGAATGAAGTTAAAAAGGACACAATATAATTGGGGAAACATACAAAGTTCACGAATGGGAGACTAGATATTGTTAAGGTATTGATTCTCTCCAAATTTATTTATAAATTTAACACAACTACAAATAAAATCCCAATAGATACTTTAAAAGAAATTGTGAAACATTCTACAGTTTATATGGGAATATGACATATATAGAATATAAAATTTTGAAAAAGAAGAATACTTTTGGAGGGTTTATACACCCTGAATTCCAACAGTAAATAATGTAGTACAATATTGACATCAATATAGATATTTGGATCAATGTTATGGAATTGGGAGTTGAGAAATAGATGGATAATTGTATGGTAAATTAGTTTCTGGAAAATTATCAAAATGAATTGATGAGGGAAAATTTGTTTTTTCAATAAATGGTGTTGGGATACTGGATATCAATGAGAAAAGGGGGCCTTTAGCATTTTCCTGACACTATACACAAAATTTGCTTCAAAATGGATTATGGATCTCAACATGAGGCCTTTAAAAGTGGAAAACTTCTAGAAAAAAAATATGAGAAAATATTTGCAACCTTGGGTAAGGCCAAAGCGGCATAGATAGGACACAAAATAAAGGAGTCACAAAAGAAAAGTAAATTGTAATTCAATTTTCCCAAATTAAAAACTTGTGCTTGTCAGAAAATTCCATTAGGAAAATTAAATGGCAAGTCATGGATGGTGAGAAAATATTTGCAAAATGTACATGTTACAAACTACTTGGATTCAGAATATACCAGAAGGTCTTACAACTCAATAATAAGAAGACAACTAAGTAAAAAATGTGCAGATACTTTGCAAATGAACGAGTCCAGGAAAAGATGTTCAACATCATTGGTCACTAAGGAGATGCAAACTAAAAACACACTGAGATACTACTGCACATCCATTCTGAACTCCAGTTCTGACATATTACTAATGTCCATATTGATAGGTCCCTAGCCGTCAGTACTGCCTCTTGTTCTTTTTTCTTGTGGTGAGTTTTTCCACCTTGTCATTTATCCAGATAAGAATAGATGAATGAGAGAACAAGATAATAAAAGGGTAGCAACAATCCCAGAAAAATATACACTAACCAAATCAGAAGAGACCCAAAACCAGGAGAAGAGAGGGGGAAAACCAAAGGAAAAAAATTATATATATGACTGGTGAATAGAACAGAGCCACACACTTGATTTTGGGTGTATTTTGGTCTGTTAGAAGAAACTACCTCCCAAAATTTTAAAGAGAGAAAAACTTATACATACACAAAAATAAGGGTAAACACGATGAAGGGATGGAATATGACTGTAAAGATGAAAATTTAAAAAGATTCTAAAAAAGGAATTGATAAGAAGTTGGTTGAAAAAAAAAAAGAGAGGAAAAAAATGTGATCAGGTTGGAGACCAGAACAAAGCCATGCACTAGATTTAGGGTGTATTTTGATCTATTAGAAGAAATTGTATCCCAAAAGTTTAAAGAAAAAAAAAACTATAGTTACACAAAAAATAAGGTTAAATACAATGAAGGGATAAAATATGACTATAACAGTGAAAATTAAAAACGTTTTTTAAGGGGTGCCTGGGTGGCTCAGTGGGTTAAGCCTCTGTTTTGGCTCAGGTTGTGATCTCAGGGTCCTGGGATTGAGCCCTACATCAGGCTCTCTGCTCAACAGGGAGCCTGCTTCCCCCTCCCCTTCTGCCTGCCTCTCTGCCTACTTGTGATCTCTCTCTCTCTCTTTGTCAAATAAATAAATAAAATCTTTTTTTAAAAGATTTTTAAAAAGGTATTGATAAGATAAAATAGTTAAAAATGTGAAAATAGGAAAGAGGGAAAATCTTAAAAAATAGAATAAGAAAAAAATAAAGTTTAAAAAATTTAACTTTGAAAGACTAAAGGATCATGGGGAAAAAGCCATGAATTCTATGTGTTGCTTTCCCCTAGCTCTGGAGTTCTGCATTGATCAGGAAAAAGCCATGAATTCTATGTGTTGCTTTCCCCTAGCTCTGGAGTTCTCATTGATCAGTGAACTTGGTCTTGGCTGGATGTTCTTGCTGATCTTCTGGGGTAGGGGCCTGTTGCAGTGATTCTCAAACATCTTCACCTGAGGCAGAATTGCACCACCCTTGCCAGGGGCCAGGCTAAGTAATCTGCTTGGGTTCCCTCTCAGTAGCTTTTGTTCCCTGATGCTTTCTGTACAGCTTTGGAGGAGGAGAATGAAAATGGAGGCCTCTCAATCCCCACCTGTGTAGGAGCTGAGAGCTGGGCCCCACTCCTCAGTGCACCCTCAGAGAAAAGCAGTCCTTTTTCTCTAGTCAATACCTGGTCTCCAGCTGCACTCTGAGCTCACCTAGCCTGTGACAGCCCTGTTTGGAGTTTCTGAACCCAGCAGATTCCTGCAGCACACTCCCACAACAGATCTGTCACTTGTGGGGTCCCTGCTCAAAGATCAGTGATCCAACTGTGCTTTGGATCATGGTTCAAGGTAACCCTGGGCTAAGAGCACCACCCACCCCCCTCCAGCTCCCCTCCTTGGCTCCATCTCTGTAGCTGGCTTCCCTTCTCTGATACCTGGGAGCTCTGCCACTGTCAGGCACCCAGTCTTTCTGGGTCTTGAGACCACACTTTCTCAGGACATTGCTCCTGAGAGCTCCACCCCCCATTTAGCTTCTAGAGGGATGTCCCTCAGTGGAGCAGATTTTTTAAAGTTCTGATTTTGTGCTGCACTGCTCTCTCATTTGTCAGGAGCCAGCCCCTCTCCCCCATGGTCTATCTTCCTGTTGCTTTGGATTCACTTCTCCACATGTCCTACCTTCCAGAAAGTGGTTGATTTTCTAGAATTGCTGCTCTTCTCTTCCATCTCCTGCTGAGTTTGTAGGTGTTTAGAATGGTTTGATAATGATCTAGCTGAACCCCTGGGACATGATATTTCTGTTTCCTACTCCTCCACCATCTTTCTCCTCCCAAAAGTATGATTTAATATGCTTTTTTTCCCCCAACATTTTCTTGACTATTTGCTTCTGTATTTCAAGACTCAAATTTTATAGCTTCACAAAAAACAGTATTTTTACTGGGATCACATATTTTCCCATGTCATTTTTTATATTAACTCAAATAATATTGACTCTTTAGGAATTGAATCACCTAGTCCAAGAACATAGGGTGGCTTTTTGTCTATTCAAGTTTATTTTTGTATCTTGCAGTAGTGTTTTATAATTTTCTATGTATAGATTATATATATTATTTTATTTCTGTTTTCTCAGAATTTTTTTTGTGGCATATTTTCTTCTATTATTTTTTCTAACTAATAATTTTTACATATATGATATATCAATTTTACATGTTAATTTTATATAACATGGTGTATCATGGAATTATATCACTATTTATAACCATATTTTCATTGATCCTTTTCAGGCACACTAGCACAATACATTTTTTACATATTTGCAATATCTGTATTTTATTTTATACACACATTTTAATACATATTTATATTATATATTTATATATCAAGATACATTTTTATCTTTTCTTTTATAATTATTATACTCCTAATTTTTTTATAGTCACATTGGATAGTATTTCTAACACAAGAGTGTAGATGCAAATGATAGGCATCAGTCCCTTACTGCTGTCTCAGTGAGAATTTATCAAGTATTTCCCTATACATAAATGTTACATTTTGAGTTGAGGAATGGAAACAGACACACACACAGACAGACACATACACATATACACAACATAATCATCTTAGGATAATTCACTTTAGAATGAATTCATTAAATCTTCTTTCAGAATTTTTTAAGTTAGAAATTGAAGTTGAATTCTGAAATAACTCTTAAGCATCTAGGCAGCAGCATGATAATGTTTCCTTAAATATATTAATGTGCTGGCTGACAATTATGGCTTTTTAAAATGTTGAAGCATTTTTGCATTGTTGTAGTATACCCCACTTGGTCAAGATACATTATTTTTTAATGTACCATTTTGTTTTGTTTGCCAATATTTTATTTTAGATTTTTGCATTGATATACATAAATAAAATCATCTTTAATTTTCATTGTTGGAGTTTCCAGCTTTATAGTTTCAGTTGTTCTCACCCCATAATACTCTGAGTATTTTCCTTTTCTTCAGTATTTTCTGTGATGATGTTATTTGCATGCCTACCTGATTGGTATGTTTTTTGGGGAGAATATGTACAGAGAAATTATAATTTGTTAATGGCCATTATATAATGGAAACCTGGAATATTTATCTTAATATACAACATTGTGCATGCTTACTGAAGAAATCTTACAAAGTACAAATGAGCAAAAGAAAAATACACTAAAGCAACAATGCTAACAAAAGCAATAATCTCTTGCTACTTTAAATAATCTCTTCACTAGATAATTTTAAAAATGTAATAGTACCAAAATCAGAAGGAAAAAAAGTATCTTATATACCTCTTCTTTCACTAGAATGTTGGCCTGAGAACCTTAGCTTTTAATTTGTTACTACATCTTTATTTCCTTTATATTAAAAATATTTTAAAGTATTGATATACATGGCTGTTCTAGTAAGCTAATGATTCTATAATGTTGGAAGACTAAAATGTAGGCCTTTTAAAAAATAGGAAATACCTCAATTTAATCTTACCAGATGAGATAATAACAATATTAGTTATATGAACAACCAAAACTTGACTAAAATGAAGGCTATCATTTTGAGGGCAGAATAAAAAATTTTTGAGTACTTATTTTAACCTGTTACTTTAAAAAGTTATTTGTAAAAAAAAATAATAATAATAAATATGGAGTTATTTGTACACTCACTGAACTGAATACCCTAGGTAATAATGTTTCAGTTTCTTCTTTATGATTAGATCTGACTGCCAAATTCAAGTACTTTTATGTGGATACTTGATATATATATTTTTTAAGATAGCAAAAAATATAAAAGAAAAGATGTGTTTTTTGTTTGTTTCCTGTTTAGTTTTCCTCTAGTTCTCCTTTTTTAAACTTTTCTGGTTTATTCGAACACTTCTTAAGGATTTCCTCTTATTTTTACTTACACTATTTTTAGTTTTAATAGTGGTTGTCCTGTATATAACAATATGCATATGTGAGTTATTACAATCTGATGTTATCAATATTTTACCCCTTTGAGTATAATTTAACATTTTACTTCCATTTAGATCCTTTTAATATCCCCCTTTTTTTTTCACTTTTTTCTTTCTTTATCTACTTTTTTTTTTTTTTGAGTACAGGTGACACACAATGTTACATTAGTTTGAGATGTACAACTTATTGATTTGACCAATTTATACATTATGCTATGTTCACCATAAGTGTAGCCACCATCTGTCTCCCTACATTGATATCACAATAACATTGACAGTACTCCTTATGCTTTGCTTTTTATCCCCATGACTTACTCATTCCATAACTGGAAGCCTGTATCTCCCACTCCCCTTCACCCATTTTGCCTATCCCCCCACACCCTGCCCCTCTGGCAACCATCAGTTTGTTCTCTGTATTTGTAGTCTTTAGTTTCTTTATTCATTTTTTTAGATTCCACTTATGAGTGGAAGCATATGGTAATTGTCCTTCTCAGTCTGACTTATTTGACTTAGCATAATGCCCTCTAGGTACATCATGTTGTCACAAATGGCACTATTTCCCTCCTCACCTTTTAAACATAGTTGTCTTTAATATTTACTCCACATACTTTAAGTACCACATTACATGATGTTATGTTATGTTGCTTTATTCATCAAAATTCATCAAAAATGATAAAAGAATCCCATGAGAAATAGGATTGTCTGTTACATTTATGCATTTTTGTCCATTCTGATGTTATTGCCTTCTGAAGTTCAAAGCCTTCTGTTATCATTTCCTCTCTATTTAAGGAACTTCTTCTAGTCACCTTTTAACACTGTATTTGCTAACAATAAAATTGTCTAAGTTTTCTTTCTCCTGAGAATGTTTTTATTTCCCCTTCATCTTTGAAGGATATTTTCACCAGATTAGAATCTGCAGTTGAGTTCTTTTCTTCCAGTACTTGAAAAATGTATCATTTTCTTCTGGCCTCTGGGGTTTTAGAAGAGAAATGGGTTTTCATCTGATTTGTTTTTTTCCTATAAGTAATATGTCATTTCTCTCTGACTGCTTTGAGGATTTCTTCTTTGTCTTCAGTTTTCAGAGGTTCAATTACAATGTATCTTGGCATGGATTTCTTTGGGTTTATTCTATCTGATGTTTGCTTGGCTTCTCGAATCTCCATATTTCTGTGGGTTATATTGTCCCACAGCTCCCTGAGACTCTGTTTATTTTCAATGTATTTCCTCACTGTTCACATGGATAAACCCTATTGGTTTGTTTTCAAGCTCACTGATCCTATTCTCTGTCATTCCCATTCTCCTACTAATCACATTAGTCTTTTGTCCAGTTTCATTTATCATATTTTTCAGTTCTATAATTTCCACTTGGTTCTTTTAAAAAATAATTTTTATTTCTTTGCTGAGATTTTCTATTTTTTTACTTGTCTCAATAGAATTTTTAACTGCTTACTGAAACATTTTTATGATGGTTGTTTTACAATCTTTGTCAAATTGTCCCAACATCTGACTCATCTTGGTGCTGGCATCTGTTGGTTGCTTTTCTAATTCATGTCATAATTATCCTGGTTCTGAATATAATACATAATTTTTTATTGCAGCCTAGACATTTTGGACTTTATATTAACAGACTCTGGTTCCTATTTAATCATCTTTTCCACTCCAGGGCTGAAACTGCATCGATGCAAGGTGTGATTTTTTTCTCCTTAGTGTTTGACTAGAGTAGGGCAGGTATTGCCAAGAAAGTTTTCTAACTTGACGTCACACGTTTGCTGGTTCCTTGGCTTGGGATGAACGGGCTTTTGTTGAAGGTTTTCTTTCTTTTTCTTTTCTTTCCTGTGTGTGTGTGTGTGTGTGTGTGTGTGTGTGTGTTGTTTTGCTTTGTCTTTTTTGTTGCTTTGTGTTTTGGTGTGTACCTGTTAGAGGCTTCTGCGCTGCCCTCTCAGATCTGTGAGAAAGTGTGAGGCAATCAGGAGACCTAGAGTACTCACTGGTGTGTTATTCCTCAGGTCTCAAGGTCTCTTGCAGACAGTCTTCCGTCCACCTTTTGGAGAATCCCTATATTTGCTTATTGTATTATGTTCACAGTGGTTTAATTGTGAAGGGGAGGGTCTGGGAGGAATGGGGTTACTCCCTTTCCATGGTGGCAGAATCAGAACTCCCTATCATAGAAAGATTTGAAATTTGTAAACCCACAATCAGTCTTTATTATTTTTTACTTCACATGTTGCACACAAATACGGTCAGGGATTCATTTGGCTGCCCAACCCTCCTTGTCAAATCAGACCCTAGAAGATCAAGGGTAGACCAGGTTTAAGTGATCATTAATCTGTTAAAGGAAAGTGAGGGGAGAAACCTTTTCCCTGAGTAGCCGAGGCAGAGTTTTTTAATATGTCTTTAGATGATAAATGGTAAGTGAGAATATTTGATCTAGGGACAAGGGTAATATTTCCTCTGGATTTATATCTACCATTTAGCACCACCAACTTCAGTTCATGAACACATCTAATGATAAATATCCCTTTTAGGTTAATTTTTCTATATCTAAAATAGTGGCCCAGTGGGAAGTGATGACCAATCCATTCCCCGATGGCTTCAGGTAGGGAAATAACTGAATTCATCATCAATCTTACACTTCAGTCCTCCAGGGAAGATTATCTTTGTAGAACATTGTAAAGCTAAATAAATTTAAAAGGTTATCAAGGAGAGATTATAAATCTAAGCAGTTCTCAATTCTGGCCACTCACTGGGGAATTAGAAAAAAATAATACCAAAGGATTTGCACTGTCCCAGATCAATTAAATAAGAATATCTTGAGTGGGGCCTGGGCATCAGTATTTTTTGAAGCTGTCTAGGTGATTCAGATGTGCAGTCGAGACTGAAAATAACTCATCCAGGCAGGTGGTGTTTTCCTTGACAAGGAAATTTATCTGTTATAACAAATTGCATCTACCATACCAGATAAAAGCTCACACTGAATAGATGTTCTGGTGATACGAGATAGCCAGCTCAAAAGCATTTCCCTTAAGATTGCTCTTCCCAACTTTACTAGTGGTTTATTTTGCTATCAGAAAGTCCTTTCAAACCAGGACAAAGAATGGGCAATGCTCTAAAAATATTTTCTTCCAACAGGTAAAGAATCAAATGCTATGATTCTGGAGAAATTGATACTTTAAAGTTGAGATCTCTCATACAGAAATGGTCCTCATAACCATCAACTTCAGTCCATTGTATTCCTTAACTTTGGAACCCATGACATTCTGACTTATCGAACAGAAACTTTACCTTGCAGGAAGCACTTGCAATGAGCCCACCAGGTGTAAGGCATTGAAATTGTTAGATTTACTGTGTAGTGAGCATTCCCTGAACCCACTGCTCCTGGTGGAGAGTTCACTTTCAACCTGGCAAATCAGTCTCAATTTGTCCATGGAGAACATTTATAAGCTAGAGTTTGCATTTTTGAAACTTCAGGGATAATTATCTATACTAATGAGTTAGTTGTACCTGGAAAATTATGGGACTTTTGCCCAGGGCATTGTTGTTGACTGACAGGAATGACAGTAAGAATATCTAATTCCTCAGTCTGGGAAAGGATAAGGGAAGCTGGGTAGAGGCCCACAGGTTATATAATACTGTTTTAGGCTTTCATAGCAAAAAGCAAGCCTCTGTGTTGGTGAGATCTTGCAAGGAGACATGATAGGAGTTCCTGGATGAGATGAGTATTGTTATTAGGGTGAAGGCATCAAAGGCTGGTTATATCACCCATCGGGGAATGCAACTTCAGTGGGTCATTAAGTTATTCTCCCTTAGGGGCGTAGACAAAGGATTGGAAAACACCAACCATAGCTTTTTGCTAATAAAGGCATGATGAAATGGATCTTTCTTCTTCAAGTTTTGATAGTCTGTTTCCCTGAGTGGCCCATCATGGGCTCTGACACATTAAGAGGGTTTCACAAATGATCTCACTTACATAATTCTACTAGGATCTCTCTGTCTATGTTCTCCTTCATTCTATTAATACTGCTAATGCACCTGCAGCAATTGCCCCTGGTGTCCAGGTGTTTTTGAGAATACCATGTTTCTCTCGATTTAGGGTTTAAGATTTGGGATTTTCTATTTAAATAGGTCATTTTTCTTGGCTTAAAAAAATGGGAAGTCTTGATGGTGGCACAACATTAGACAACTTAGCTTCTAGAAAACTTACAAGTAAATTTAGCAACCAGTTAGCATCCACATAAGTAATCCATGTGCTTAACCCTAGTTGTGTATGAAGGTGCAAGCAGAAGGCTCCTCGGAATCTGCGCCATCCTTAGATTTCAGAGAAGGGCTAATAGTTCACTTGATGTTCTAGGGACAGATTTGGTTCAGTTAAAAATTTATTAAATGCTGCCTGCATGCTAACATGTAGAGAAATGTATAAAATGTGGTCTCTGTCCTTCAGAAAGTTTGAACTGATCACAATCTCACAATTTTTTATTTTCAGTCAAAATTGACCATAAAAAGTGCCCCCAGTTTCAGAAAGTGTTAGACAAAAGTTTAACTTCTGCTTCAATAGTTCACCAATGATTACGTATATAACACACTAAGGTCCTTCATTCTAGCCTTAAATATAATTACTGCAGGTTGATTCACTCATCTCTCAATGTACATACTTATTATTGTAACTTTGCTATATAAAGAACCCTATAAACATTCAAATTGTATGAAGGATGGCTCACTAGACCAAGTGCATAATCTTTGTTGGTGACTCCTAAAGTCTTAGCAGGCAGCCGACCACATTTTCAATATTTATCAGCCACTTCTTACATGTCTGTGTCCAAAAGGAGTAAGAGACTTATCATCTAAATCTATGAGGAGCTACATCACACAAGAAGCGTATCAAGCTTGTTACATGGTTATCCAAAAATATCAATTGAAAGTTAAATGAAAATAAAAATTCATGAAGGGTACATATAACGCTAGAAAATATTTGATTCATTTTCACTTAATGATAGTTGAAAATTTCTCTAAAATGAAGATGATTGCTTCAACGTATATTAGATGTTAAAGAAGAAATTGAAGAGAAAGAAATTCCATTTAAACTTCATAAGAAAATAACTAGTAAAGGGATGTCAGTTGCATTACGTTACTACTTCCCATATTGGCTAACTAAATTATGTGCTCATTAGTTTATTGAGTTAATAAATGAGAGGCTTAAAATGTGCATGCTCTTACAAGTGAAATATTTTCACAGAGCTAAAAGAAGCTTGACTAATTTGAGTTAGATTTAAATCCTTTGTCTTCTGTAATGATTAATACTATGAGACAATAAAAGAGTAATCAGCTTCTAATTCTGACTTGGCCAGTGACTCACCAAGAGAATGTGGGAAATTCTCTGAGCCAATGGGTCTGCATCTCCTCGTCTATAAAAGAACAAAACAAAACTGATTCTCAGGGCCCTACCTAGTTCCGTGACTCTGGGCCATCAAACAGAGATTCTAAGGGATCTTATATTTATAACTTAATCTTACATATCATAAAATTGGTCTGGTGTTATTAAAGCATAGTCTTATAAAATCAAGGTCATTTAAAGGCTGAAATACGTCTTAGGCTCAGAAAAACTCTGGGCCAAGACCCATGATATAGCTGCAATAATTAAATTGCTGAGCTCTCAGAGGAGAATGGGGCTGATGATATATTATCACGAGATATGATAATGTACATGAAAATGCTTTGTAAACTATTTGGGGCTGTATAAATGTCAGGTACTAGACATTACTATTTTCTCCATTGAGGGACCAACTCACAGAACTGGCTTCAACAAGACCATGTAATAAGTCAGGGACATTTTGGAAGAAAATACATTTTTTTATTCTGCCATTTCTTCCATTCCTTCACCCCACCAATATTTATGGAGCTGCTTCTTTTTCTAAACTGGCAGGAGGAAAATTAGAGGGGTGTCTAAGAATATTACTATCATCAACAAGTTTGCAATAAATATGTATTAAACAACATCATCTATTTTTTGTAGTGATTTTAAGTGTATATTATTTTCCCTAACTAAGTTTTAAGTTCTTTGAGGACCCAAACTAGACTTTTATTTCTTTTGACCTCCCTCATGATGCTCAGTGAACTACTGGGCATAGTGATCCTAAAAATTTCTTTGATGGAAAGATAAAAAATAATCTCTGTGATAGGGTTTAGACCCTTTAAAGGGCTGAACAAATGTAAGTTATTACCATTATTTGTGTTTGGAAGTTTCTCTAGTATAAGACATCTAGACAGTTAGGATTCTGTAGTTTTAGAAATGATACTGGACCAATGACAAATGGACCTAAAATAAAAACAAACTGGACCTAAAACAAGAATACAAAAATAACAACTATCTTTTATGGAGGACTAATAATGTGCCAGACACTGTTATGTGCTTATACTCATTATCATATTTACTCCCCACAATAATTCCATTAAGTTGGAAATTACTATTATTCCCATATTGTAGATGAATAGATGGATAAAAAAAGAAAAAGAAAGAGAGAGAGAAAGAAAGAAAGAAAGAAGGAAAGAAAGAAAGGAAGACCCAGAGAGAGAGGGAGAGAGAGAGAGAGAAGTCACAAATATTTAAGAGATAACAAAAGTCACATGGATAGTGAGAACCAGAACTAGAAAATGAATCCAGGCATGATAGTTGCCAACACCTGACGGGGAACACCATTACTGGAAGACTAATCTACCTGGTTTACCACATTAAAATGATCTAGAACTTTCTATCATTCTATACCAGTGGCTCTTTATGGAGGACAATTTTAGCACCCAGGAAATATTCGACAATGTCTAGAGACACCTGTGGATGTCACAATTACAGAGGTTCTCTAGAGACCTGGGATGCTGCTTAACATTCTCTATTAAAGAGAACCCCTCCCCACAGCAAAGAATGATCCAGTCCAAAATGTCAATAAAGAAACCCTGATCTAGATCTATCTTTTCATGCCAGGACAGTTCTGTTGAAACCAGTGACTTCGTTCTTTTTTTCTTTTTTTTAATTGAGGTATTATTAGCATACAACATTGTATTAGGTTCAGGTGTACAACATAATGATTCGATATTTGTATATGCTGTGAAATGATCATCGTAAGTGTAGTTTCCATAGTTACCATCCACAGTGACTTCCTTCTAATGGCTCAGGCAGTCAGGAACAAACATAATCTGAAAGGCCAACATGAGAGCTCAGGAAAATGTGTGGACACAGTTCATGATCCCAGAGTTTTTATGTATGACAATATAGTGTGGATATTTTTTCCCTGAAAGTAAAAACGGAATTCTGCTTTGATATTTATTACTTTTTGGTTGAAATTGGAATTTGTAAAGATTGCGTTTATAGTTCATCTCCCCTCCTCAACACCTTGTTAATTTAGAACAATGTCCTATAGGGTTTTTTTTCCCTAAATCTAGAATATAGCTAAAGTCTTTCCTATATTTGAGACTCTTTCCATCTAACAGTTATGTGGCTTTATCTATGAGTAGCTAAGATAAATAGCTATAGCAATTTCATGGTACTTAAAGTCACATTTCTTGATAATCTCTGGATTTTCAGGGACCATTAGAGATCCCTGTGTGAATCTTGGAATAATGAAAAGTACATTCTAGCAAATACTTTAGGTACTCTGCCACTGCTGCATTGATTTAGAACATATTTCTAAATCAATTTTTTTTTGCAATTTTAACTTGTAATAAAATGAGTCTTAACAAAAATGCCCTTTGCAATCTAAATGCTGGGGCTGGAACAGCAGGCCAAATTGAGAATTAATTAACATTTTGAAGTTATAGTGCTATATTGCTTAATCCTAAATTGTACTTCAAATAAAGATTGATTCCTACATCATAGCAAAACAACTTTTCCCTCTTCCCATGCTTTTTTGGATGGGAAAATATGGATGGTGTACATTTAGAGAATAAGACTAAATAATGCAATCATTAAATGTTTTTGATGAAGCCATAATAATATCCTATTTCAGAATTCGTGTTCTCTAAGTCATCTTTAAAACTTTGAGAAAACAATTATTACTGAATAGAGAAGACAGAAAACCAACCAGTACTGAACACATTAGTATAATTTATGTATTCATAAAACTGATAATAGACATTTATTTCCAAAAATCCTTAAAGCCCAGGTAATAATGGAGCCAGTCAGCAATTTGCCACTTGCAATTAATCACTCTCTTCATATTCACAACATTCAATTTTTCTTGCTATTTGAGAGAGTAATGATTAATTGATAAAAGTTTAACAAGTGCACTAATAGCAGGTGCTCCTAATTGCAAAGTCTTCAGAATGATTCTCCCCAAACCTACTTTATGCTAATTTGTACAGCATTAGTCATAACACTTTATAATTTTACTTTTAAAACAACTTTTCTTTTAGTCACCCTAATTTAATTAAGAATTTTAACTAGTTCCATGTATCAAGAACACCAATGAATTTTAAATTTGTGAGTTTGATTACCATAAGAGATTAACAAGAAGACTCATAAAAATGCACGGCTGCCAATTAGAAGCATCAACACTGCGTAAATTAGAATTTGTTAATTGGTTTAGCAAATGTAAATCCCATTTTTTGAAATTTTATGAACTGAAAAATTGATTATATTTTTGTGAGCCTCCAGAAATATCTTATTAGTGATGATATTTGTTTCGGTAGTTCCTAAGATTATACTTGTATTTTAGTCACAAATATTTCTATTCCATTTATTTCACAAATACCTGATTATAGCATTCATTTTTCATCCACACATGTTTGCCCCTCACCATCCACACTATTAAATGAATACTTAAGTACACATTTTTCTTTCATCTGTCTTTCCTCTCAGCAAGACAGATAAAATATGCATTCTAGGTAAGGTTTGTTATTTTGTACTTTCAGTATTAAAGTGTATGTAATTAATTTAGTTTCCTTAAACACTATGTGTTTATGACAAAACCTACAGATGCTTTTACAAAGATGAATTTGAAACACCATCCCAGGTATGCAGATTTATACTGTTTGCCTCGAGGAAATAGACCCAGCAATCTTGCATTTTATAATTATAAGAGGAGGAAAAGCTGTATTTCATTATGCATTGCGGAATGGGGTGGTCTCTTAGCAATGTAAGATCAAAATCTATTCTCAGCAAAAATCTAACTTGCAAGTTGCTCCCATGCTCTGTTATACTCAAGAAACTGAGGGCAGAATTTAGGACAGGCCTAACCTATTCTTATGGTTGAGTCTAAATACTCTAAGTGAGAAGTAGGGTAAATAGGGCATTGGATTAGATTGTTCTGTGAATCGGGTACTGTTTTCCAGATAATGTGACTCATTCTATAGTAGCTGCTGACCATCTCCCTTTGCCTCCTAACTTCTCTGGCCCCTCCCAGAACTATTTTTGAAAATCACAATGCTTGATAATCTTTCCTAAAGGCTCCAAATGGAGCAGATAATTATTTGGCCGTTCAAAACCTCTTGCATTAATGCATTATCCTAAATTAGTGTAATTAGATTACTCTATCCATGATTAGCTCCCAAAGGGATATGGCACAGGATAAGACCACAGGGTAAAGGGACCATGAACTTAGTGCCTTCCCCTTTGATCAATGGGGGTAGGAAGGGACTTGACATTTACAGAGAACATGCTTCATGTTTATAGTTCCATATCTTGTCATCTTCAGGCAGGAACTGAGACCCAGACAACTAGACATGGGAACCAAGTAATAGCAAGCAAGCATCCAGCCTTGGAGGGCTGCTGCAAGATCTCTGAGTTAAAGGAGGTTGAGTAACTAGGAATTAGCGGGGTCATAAGGGAGCAGAGCAGCCCCTGACTATCAACAAACGGGGGGCTTTGTTTTACCCTGATGCTTTCCTCCTTGTTACACTTACCCCTTCCCAAGATGATCTTCATGTTATACTAGTTTAAAAGAAAAAAAATTGGAAACAAGCTCAATTTCCAAAACCAAAGATTGTTTAATAAATACAGGTGTTAGTGGCATATTATACTGTCATTAAGAGAATGATGAAGATATATAGAAGAACTGATGGGGAACTATGTTTACCATTTGTTGGCATGGCTAGGTTTTTTTTTTTTTTAAGTAATCTTTATACTCAATATGAAGCTCAAACTCAAGTCTACATTTTAGTCACGGTTCACTGAATATGTTGCATACCTATCATCTGGTTCTGATCTAAGTCTTCAGTAGTAAATGAAACAGATCTGTCCTCATGAAGCTTGCATTCTAGTGAGAGATATATCATGTAGTTTCAAGAGTGGTGTTTGCTATGAAGAAATATAAAGAAAGGGAAGGAACGAGGTGGGTGAGAATGACATCTGACTAGATACAGGGATAAGATATGGGGCTAAGAACCAGCAGAGGGGAAAGTCAGTATAAAATCTCTGAATTGAGAGTAAGAAAGCCAGATCTGGGGTGGAAAGACCAGGGCTGAAACGGAAACAAAATAAGAGGTGAGACAGCATTGAGAAAGAAGTAGAAAAGTCTGCAATGATGGCTGCAAATTGGAGATGCTCTAGCGCCCTCAAGGAAGCACCATCTGCCCTGAGCTGGAGGTGGCTTCAGATGCAGGAAGGCATCCCAGAATTGTGTGCTCTCCACATAACACCCAGGGTGTCAGATGCATTGTCTCACACCCAATGGAGAGCTATAAGTGTAAACTCTAAATATGTTTAATTACAAATAAAACATTGTGTGAGCCCGTCACTCACTTCTGTGGGTTCTATGTTACCTTTGGGGCTTGGGGTTTGTTTGTTTGTTTTTTAAGATTTATTCATTTGAGGGAGGGGGAGGGGAGGGCCAGAGTGTGAGGGAGAGAGAATCTCCAACAGACTCCCCACTAGGCAAGGAGCCTGACCCCACAACCCTGACATCTTGACCTGAGCTGAAATTAAGAATCAGACACTCAACCAACTGAGTGACCCAGGCACCCCTGAAATTTTTAACCTCCATCTTAAACCCAGTTAGTGAGCATTCCAGGACTGGTTATCCTGGAGAAATCACGAAAGCATGCATTGCTGCTACAGGAAACTCCTGAGGGGGTGACTTTCTCTGAGGACACTTCAGTGTTCCAATTCGTGATCCTTTTCCCTCTTTTCTAGGGTTACCCTAGTACAGTTTCTCCAGTAACAGAAGTCCTCTGTAAGTTTTACCGTTTTGAACGTCCTTTCATAATATGGTGCTAGTAATCTTTACCATATGCCCCTGGTTAATAGAGGGATTCTAATTCTTAACTCTCCAGTTGGAATATTTTGGGGAAATCCCCAAGCAAAACCATTCCACTTGAAGCCACAATTTCTTAGGCTATGAATCAAGAGAATAATATTTATCTTTCCCATAAGGTGGTGGGATGGTTGATTAATAAATGCTTAAAGGGTGTTTTGAAGATTACAAGTGTCAGCTATTATTGTGATTATTGTTAGCTGATCCTACAGCTGACTCTTTCATCTTCTGTACATACGTCCTATCCACTGGAGGAATTAAATTTAAACCTGGCATAATTAATTAATGTTTATGAAGCATGTTGTGAGTCTCAACTGTTCAAGTGCCAAGTGCATTTACGAGAAACATCGTAGCTTTGGTTTGAACCTTGTAGTGATATTACATTCTGATTGGCTTCATTTGCATTACAGATCAAGAAGTCAGGGTCTCATTTCTATACTCTGTGCAGTGCCCGATAGCCTGCCGGCATATTGTAACTATCCAATAAAAGCAGTAATAAAGTTGTAATCTCCTTTTCTTTACTCTTGATTTGCCTCCATATTAAAAAAGAAAGTAGACTAGACAGGAAGAAAGATGCTCTCTTATTTTTGGCAAGAGAGAATTCAAAATCTTTGCTAATGAGAATATGGAATCTTCTTTCTCCTGCTTACCAATAAGAAAAGTAAAAACTGTTTACTCTGGGAAGTCTGGTTGTATCACTCTTAAGTCATTTCTAGTCCACTAAGTGCTTTGAATAATGGAGGAGTTAGAAGGGCCCCTGATTTAATTTTGTCTCTTGTGTTTCTTTAGTATCTTTGAGCTCTCTTGCATTTAGGGGAATAGCACTGAGAGAGAGAGAGTTAAGGATGATTTTTTTAAAAAAAGAAAGCTATTAAAAGCTTTTACAAGGGACTTGAGCTTTAATAAAACCTCTCTGTATGCAGGAAGGCCAAATCTCCAGGGATTTGGAAAGAGGCAACCTCAAAGTTAAACATTTGAAGAGCAAACTAAATTCATGACTTTAACATCATGTCCTTTCCTCTCTCTCCCTTATCCTCCTTATAATAGATCCAACGTTGGCTCAGCACATTCTTTCACCCCAAATCTCCAATAGATCACAGTATCAAATTCTCAGAGTACATATTTGTCTGACATTTTAGTTTATAAAATATTATATTATATATGTGTTTGTTTTCTATTGCTGCCATAATAAATGACCATAAATGTAGTGACTTAAAACAGCAGCTATTTATTGATTCACATTTCTGTAGGTCAAAAGTACAAGTGCAGGTTGGACTAGCTGGTTCTCTGCCATGGGCTTCACAAGGCTGAACCCAAGATACCTGTTGGACTGTGGTCCTTTCTCAAGGCTCTGGAGATGTATTTTCTTCCAAACTCATTCACACTCTTGGCAGAATTCAATTCCATGTGGTTGTAGGACTGTAGTCCCCATTTTTTTTTTGTGGCTGTTGGCCAGGGGTTAGTCTCAATTTTTGCAAGCTGCCCACATTCCTTCACTAATGGCTTTTTCCCCCTCCATCTGCAAAGCCAGCAATGGTGGATTAAGTCCTTGTCAAACTTTGAATGCTTCCGGCCTCCCCTTCTGCTTTCCCCTCTGCTACTCAGTTAAGAAGATCCTCCTCTCATAAGAGCTCATGTGGTTAGACTAGGCCTAGCTGAATAAGCCAAACTCTCACTATATCAAGGTCTATAACTTTCAATGTATCTGTAAAGTCTCTTTTGCCATGTAATATAACATATTTGAAAGTTTTAGGGATTAAGGCATAGGTGTAAGCATCTTTGAGGGGAAGGTCATTTTTCTGCCTGTTATTCCATGGAATTATCGTATTAGACAAGGAGGGCACAATTATCTCAGTTTTATAGATGAAGAATTCCAGGATCTCAGTAGCATATGTGATTTAACCCAGGTCACAAGGCAAATAAGTGGCAGAGTTCAAGGGTAATGACTAAAATTTTTTTGTTACTTGTTATTTTTATTCTTTGATCTTAACAAACATTTGAAGGGTGTTTAGTAAGTGTCAATTTTCTATACTAAGCCTGGGAATGCAAGGATGAAAGATGAAATTTCTGCATTCAAGAGGTTCACAATTTTGCAGGCTAAACTGACAAATATGCAAGCAATTTTAATATAGTTTGTGAAGCTTGATAAAGAATCCAGAAGGAATATGATGTAAGGGAGGGAAAGAGTGGGCATTGGGAAAGACTTTCCAAATGAAGTGATCTTTGGAAAGGCTTTTTAAGAACAAATAGGAGATCAACAGTTAGATATCTAGGGTGTAGTGAGAACAGCATGTGCAAAGGGTTGGTGGCACAGAAGGCGAGGGCTCCTTCAAGAACCACAAAATGGGATAAAAAGTACTGGTGGAGAAGAAATGACAGAGAAGCTCTTAGAGTGGGTAGAGCTGTATTGTGAAAAGCTTTTTATAAAATGTCCTCCTCCCTGCGCTGGTTAGGATCAGTTGCAGTGTTTGAGTCAGATTTGACATAATCCAATGAACATTCTAGAAAGGTAGAAAATGAAGAGATTCAATTAAATGAGGGCTGAGATGATGAATAACAGTAACTATCATATTCAAGGCACTTGCTAGATATTTTGAAGGTTACAAAAATATAAAATATATGCTTTTGTCCTTACAGATTCTTTCATCTCATGTCAGAACTCTTTTGAATGCAAGAAGCAGAAAGCCAATTCAAACTAACTTTGGCCAAGGAAGCAGAATCTATTGATTCATATTCCTGAAAATCATGAGGATCTATGGCTTCAGAGCCAGATCCAGGGGCTCAGATGATGTGATCGAGAGTCTCTCTTCATCCCTGACTTCTGACCTCTTCTTTTAGAATCATTTCAGAAAGCGTTCCTTCATGTTGCATTAAAAATGGCCAGCACCAATTTTAGGTTTACATTGACTCTACGGCTAACAATCCTAAAGTAAAGAGCATTCCTTTCTCCCTGTGTCCAGATGTTTCTGAAAAAGGAATCTGATTGGTCTGGTTTACACATGCCCACCCAGGGACCAATCACTATGTTCACACAGATGGAGTACTCCAAATAGCTTACCTGAGTTGCACATCTACCTCTGTAGTAGGAAAAGTGGATTTAACCTCACGTGTTGGAATTCGGATTTTTTTTTTTTTAAATAGACTAATGATAGGTATTCTGGAATAAAGAACAAGAGGTGAATATACCAGGTCTCCACTACACCAGTGCATACAAATCACCTGTGGTTTTTGTTAAAATGCAGATTGTGATTCAGGAATGTTAGGGTACAATCTGAAATTCTGCATTTTTAACAAGTTCCTGGGTGATGCTAATGCTGCTGGTCCATGGATCAGGTTTGGAGTAGCAAGGCACTGGACTGTCTATTGAGGGAACCAAGCAGAGCATGTGGAAAGATAAGCATAGTAAAAAAATGCAAGTGTTAATTCAAGATGACAACAGAAGAGATGTGAAAAGAGGGAAGTCAAACAAATTTTAAGGGCAATAGTCACCATAGGGAATTCAAAGAAGAGAGAATTTCCCTAAGCGAGGTCAGCCGTTCTCCAACTCTGGTCTGCAGTTCGACCTGGAACGTTTTTAAGGGGTCTGTGAGGCCAAAACTGTTTGAATAATAATACTAAGATATCATTTGACCTTTTTTCCCCCTGTGCCCACATGTAGGGATTGTGCAAAAGCAATGATTGGTCAAATAGCAGGCACCTAGCATGCATTACGGCAGGGGCATCAGATTGTATGGTGGTCATAGTGGTCGTATTCATCATGACCAGCCCTCACAGGAAAAAAAAGGCAAAGAAGATGCCTGTTTTACTTAAGAATGCCCTTGATAAAGCAGAAGAAATGATTGATTTTAATAAATCCCAACCCTGGATTTTATTAAATCTTTTTAATATCCTATGTGGTGAAATGGGAATTATGTATAAAACATTTCTGCTGCATCCTAAAGCATCATGGTTGTCAGGAAGGAAACCACTTGTGTGATTAGTTGAGTTACAAGCTGAACTGGCAAACTATAGTTATTCTAACTTGAGTATTTGAATATTTTCTTTAAAATAAACAAGTGAGCCTCCTTCTTCCAGGAATACAAATGACAACATTCATTTTTAATGACAAAATTTGAGCTCTCAAGGAAAAATTAGAACTTCAGAAAATGCTTATCTGTCACCATGAGCTTCATAGTATTTGAACTCTGAAAGGCTTTTCTGGTAAGATTGATGGTATATTAATGAATGTGATTTTTGACACGACTGCATCATCACTTGAATTGTTTTACATAATGCAGTGAGTCAGACTTTCCAAATGACCCATACACAATGTTACAAAAATTATGCATGGGTAAAAAAAAAAAAATCCATTGAAAGTACAAGACAGACATATAGCTAAAACTCCAATCTGTTCAAAAGCTCACAGATATGGTTTCAGATTCCACACTGCAACTATCCTTTAAGAAACTACTCCTTTTCAGGTTTGAGTATAGCATCAAAAAAGAATATACAAAATTGTCGAGAAAGGCTGCTAAAATACTCTTCCCTTCCAAAATATATTCATACACGTCAGCCAAAACATATACTGCAGCAGGTAAATGCAGTAAGTGATATGAGAACTCCACACATTCTCTGAAATCAGACATTAGAAAAATTTGCAAAAAACTCCACTCTAGCCACTAAGGGTTTTGCTTATTTATTTTTGACTTTGCCAAATACAGGACTTTTTTTCATAAAAAGATGTCATTTATTTTGGTTTGATATGATTTTGATTCAATTTAAAGGTATTTTAATATTTTAAATCCATTTGTTTTAAAGGTATTTTAATGGCATTAAAATAGATATTTAATTTTTTCAAGTGTTATAATTCTGTAAATTTTTTAAATATAATCTACATAAACAAAAGCTCTTTGAGGTTCTTAATAGTTTTTCAGAATGTAAAGTTGTTCTGCAACCAAAACGTTTGAGAAGTACCAGGCAAGGTTTATCAGAAAAACTGGAGGTTCCTAGGTTTTTACTGCCACTGAATTATGGAGGATATGATAATACAGCAAACACATGGGTTCTTACTCTTAGAATAAGCTACTGTTCACTAGTTGAGCATAGATAAGATTTTGAGTATGATATCTGGAATAGAACTTATGCCTTTAGAATCTTTCAGACAAAAACTGAAACAACTCACCACTCCCCAACAAATACCTAAAAGTAAATACAGTTGGTCTTATTTCAGTGCCCCTGAATAGAAAAGGGCATTAAATATTTGCCTGTTTATTTAAAATGTGATTTTTCAAAGTAAAATTTACAGATCAAGTCTCTCACACTTCTAAACTAAATACTATTTGGACAGAGTTTCCGTTTGTTCCAGTTTTCGAATGTTTTTTGAGATGTCAAAACACACTTAGGGGCACCTGGGTGGCTCAGTTGGTTAGGCAACTGCCTTTGGCTCAGATCATGATCCTATAGTCCCAGGATCTAGTCCCACGTCAGGTTCCCTGCTCGGCTGGGGGTCTGCTTCTCCCTCTGACCTCTTCCCTCTCATGCTCTCTCCTCTCATTAAAAACAACAACAACAACAACAACACACACACACACTTAACTAGTTTTTGGAGTTAGAAGTTCTATGTTTTTGACACTTTCTTTCTCTTCTAATGCTACTGAGGTTTGGATCACTGGAGAGTCAGCTGATAGATATGTTCCACTCAAGGTTACCACCTCAAGGTAAGGTAATAAATAAAATGTTAGAAAAATAAAACTTCCCCCACAAGAAGCTTTGTACCACTGATTATATTCCAAGTGTTTTTCTAGATGCCTTATAAAGGTTGACATATTTATATCTCATAACAATCTTATGAAGGACAAATGAAATTGAAGATCATAGAGGTTAAAACGTTACTTGTTCAAAGTCACATAGTTATTGAGTGGTAGGGAGCCCAGGCCACCTGACTCAAGGATGTGTCCTTAAACAAGACATTCTATTGAAATAGTACTTCAAGTGGAGATAATTTTTAAAATAACATTTCAAATTAAGAGTTGCTTAATTTGGGGGACACCTGAGTGGCTCAGTCAGGTCAGCATCTGCCTTTGGCTCAGGCCATGATCCAAGGGTCCTGGGATTAAGTCCTGCATCCATATCAGGCTCCTTGCTCAGGAGGGAGCCTGCTTCTCCTTCCTCTCCCTCTGTCTGCCACTCTCATGTTTGTGCTCTCTCTCTCTCTCTGACAAATAAATAAATAAAATACTTTTTCTTAAAGTTGCTTAATTTTTGTGGGAATAATTTTAATTAGGATTCACTTATGCTTTGGACACATATCCTATGCTTATCAGACTTCCAAGAAGAGATTCAGGAGATGCTGAGGCCACAGGAAATAGAAGTTAAAATGATTTGGAGTTGGCAGAAATCTGTCATGCTTCTCAAACTCTGCCAACAAAATTACCACCAAAGGCAGAAATATGCAAACCTGGTTCAGTTACTAGTGACAAATGGCTTTATCTTTTGTGCTTTATCTTACAAATGTTCTTGAATTCTGCATAATATAATACTTTGTTTTAGTATAATAATCATTTTTTAAATGACTTATCATTGAATAAAAATGATTCTCCAAGAAAATCCAGTGCTACCATTCTTTGTATCTTGAGGAGGCTTCTATTACACTATCCCAGTCTCAGAGAAGCCTGGCCCCATAGAATCCTTGGAAGACCAGGTGGATTTTCTCTTTTTAGTATCTCCTCTTTGTGCACTATTGCTCAGGAACTCTATACTAGTACTAACCTTGGCTCGGCTGCATGACTCTAAATAAATTGATAGCAAAAGAGAACAGTGGGTGGGGGTGGAGGGCAACTCTGCAAGCTAGCTTGGTTTGGCAAAGTCACTAAATGATCCCCCTTTCATTGTTCCTTTAAACTTACACCCAGGGTTATAGAATCAAACATGTAAAGGGATAGAAGGGCAGGAAGAAGGAGTGAAACTGGCCAGGTATGAGTGCTATAGGAGATGATGGGGGATGGTGGGGACTCGCACACACTAGAAAGCACAGGGACTATTGAATGTGGGGAGCACTACACACCTTCAGTCCAGTTAGAATGGGTGCCAGGTTTGCCCAATATTCTGATTTTTTTAAATTTGAGAAATAAGAGATTTATTATATAAAATACATATTTTAAAATTTTGGTAAATAATTCAATTTTATAAAATATGTGGCCAACCAAAAGAGTTTCAGACCACTGGCCTATGCTCTATGTTTCCCAGAGCATGAAGCAACATGATGTTGCAGAGTTATGCCTTTGGTTGATATCTAGATGGATACTCTCAGGCTATGTGGGTCAGGAAAGCTGTGAGAAGAGAAGTTTCTGTCCTCTGGCCATCTTATACTTTTTGTTGTTGCCTACTTGCAAGTCCCAAAAGGGAGAATTAAGATGACTACTTAAATAGGACAATATTGTTTTTTATGGTGTTACCATCTGGGGAATACACATTTCTTTTGTTCTCTCTTTTGTGTTAAGGGGGGACAACTATTTCCCAGCCTCTGAAAATTCCTTTTGTATTTTGAAATAGTTATGAAGGCCATCTTTGCACATTTTTCTCTCCTCAGACAAAATAGCCCCAAATCCTCAAATATTTCCTCAAGGATTTTCCTTTTTACATTTTAATTTTACATTTTAATTATCTTCATAGACCTCTGGACTCTCTCCAAGTTTCCCATATCTTGCTTATAATGTGGACACACTGGCACAACTTGTTCTCATAAAAGCTCAGCCAATGCTAAATACAGATAGAAGATTTTCACAGTTACTACATGTTAAGTCTTTGTGTTATTTTCAAACAGCATTGTATTTCTGACTGACGCCTTCACTTGTAATCAATCTGCTACAAGCCTCATATCATTTCCCCCAGTACACAAAAGGTGCTTAAGATATGTTTACTGAGTGAAATAACTCAAACATGATAGAGGCAACATGTCCAGCAAAAAAAAAAAAAAATTAATGAATCTATTAGAAATTCTGGTACCTTTTTTTCCAAAATTGACTAAAGGTTTAAATTCTATTTAGAGAAACGTTGGTGTTTAAGTCTTGGCTTTGGCTTCTTTTTTTTTTTTTTTTTATTTACTTATTTGCCAGAGAGAGAGATCACAAGTAGGCAGAAAGGCAGGCAGAGAGAGAGGGGGAAGCAGGCTCCCCACTGAGCAGAGAGCCCAATGTGGGGCTTGATCCCAGGACCCTGAGACCACAACCTGAGTCGAAGGCAGAGGCTTAACCCACTGAGCCACCCAGGCGCCCCTCAGCTTTGGCTTCTTAGCAACTATTTGATTTGGATAAGGTATTTAAATTATCTAAGACTTTATTTCCAATCTATAAAATGTACATAATAATATTTGTATTTAAAGTTATTGTAACACTTATATGAGATATTGCATGTAAAATGCTTGGACACATTCTTGGTACATAATGAACTTCCTTCCCCACCAAAAAAAAAAAAAAAATGCTGGATTAAGAAGAAAATATAATGACCAAAACATGGAGCACAATATTGGAGTACGTAAAAGAAGGTAGATATTTTCTCATCTCATGTTTCCCTTCTGAAAATCCTTGTGCTGGAAATTCTTTCTGGACTCTTAAGAATTCTTGGTCATGGTATTCTCTCTCTCTCTCTCTCTCTTTTTTTAAAGATTTTATTTATTTATTTGAGAGAGAGAGAGAGAGAGAAGTCATAGGTAGGCAGAGAAGCAGGCAGAGAGAGAGAGAGGGAAGCAGGCTCCCCACCGAGCAGAGAGCCCAATTCAGGCCTCGATCCCAGGACCCTGAGATCATGACCTGAGCCGAAGACAGAGGTTTAACCCACTGAGCCACCCAGGCGCCCATGGTATTCTCTCTTGATGCCACACTTTCTCATCTTTCTGCTCAAAATAAATGCATGGCATAAATGTTTAGTCCCAGTAAAATGCTCACTACACAATGTTAGTATTTCAAAATCATCAGTGTCACCAGTTTCATCATTTTCCTATTTCTTCATGAGATCAAAATCTAAATGGAAAATATAGCCCAATGATGCAAAAAAGAAACATACAACTGCTATTGAAATGCTTAAATGAAGAATATTTGCACACGTAAAGAGGGATGGTCCCTTTGCAAGGAACCCAGACTGCTCCAGAAGAGGGGCGAGGCAGGTATTTCTTGCTTGATAATGGTAGTGGTGATGGAGGAATGCATGCACTCCCATGTCACAGAAAAAAAGGGCTTGGCCACTACAGAAACAACAGAGTATTAAGTATTCCTGTGAGAATCAGGCTATGGCAAAGCTTTAGGAATGACAGGAAAAGTAAAAGGAAATGACAGTTCGGAAGTGATTCACAGCAACATGAAAATAACAAACTGGCAGACTTCACGGATGCTAAAATTCACAATTCTAAAATGGTCACCAATTTAACTCCTGAAATGTGTGTCTCAGCAGAAATTGCAGTGTAAAGTGAAGATTTACAGTTTCTTTAGCAGGAGGTGAGTTGCTCAGGAACAAAACTTTTATAAGGCTTATTAATTGTCATCAAATGATAGTATTTAGGGATGGCATCTGTTAACACAAGTTACTATAGGGTGATAATTCACATAAAGTTTATATTAAGCTTAGGACTCATTAGAATAATTTTTGAAAGCCAGATGACCTTGCAGCAATTTTCATTCTCAGCCACTATAGTAGATCATTTCCTACTCAGAACTATTTCAAAATGATAATGTGTCCCAAGGACACACTGAACTTCATTTTTATACATTTCCAGTTTTACCTCTCTGGGAAAAGGTTGTTGACAATGAGACAAATAAAATCAGAAGATCCTATAGTCATCACTATCCTATTAAGCTTATTGATTGGAATAAACCAATTAAATAATTAAAATTATTAAATTTTTCATATTGACAAATACCATGCACTTGAGTGTATAGTATACTAGCCTAAATATTTGTGCGAATTTGTTTTGTATTGACTAGGGAGGATGAATATGAAAGTTCCTAGACAAATGGTGAAAATAATAGGTCTAGGAATCAAATGACAGAATTTTGTATTATTTCTAAAATTTGTTAGGCAAAAACTCTGGGCCTAATTTTTCCTTTAGTTAAATGAGAATGATTGCATGATGACATTGCAGTGCTATCTATTAGGACAAAGGTGATGAAGAAGGTCACAAAAATCTACAGAGCTGAATGGACACATGGAAAGTTCTGCTACTACTCCTATAGCTCCAAATACCCTTTCTGCTACAATTACTGTTACTAGAACTGCTAGGATGACCACTAACAGCATTACTCTTCTCTGGGCCTTGCTTCAAGCAGCTGTCTCTCATCCTGGACTTGAATAATATTAATATACAGATAAACTACATACACACGTTCTTCCAATATTCAACTCCTATATAATTAAAAATAATGAAAGATTATGTAAAACATGGTAATCTGCTTTTATATATATATTTTAATAAAATCAATGAATATCAATTATTTAAATTGTCAAAAAATGATAATATGGGGCATCTGGGTGGCTCAGTGGGTTAAGCCTCTGCCTTCGGCTCAGGTCATGATCTCAGGGTCCTGGGATCGAGTTCTGCATCGGGCTCTCTGCTCGTCAGGGAGCCTGCTTCCTCCTCTCTCTCTCTCTGCCTGCCTCTCTGCCTACTTGTGATCTCTCTCTGTCAAATAAATAAATAAAATCTTTAAAAAAATAATATGAAGGATTTGAATAAACTAAAGAATAAGTGTCTTCTGTTATCCCCTCCCAATCCCATTCCCTAGAGATGAATCAGTCTGCACTTTCTCAGCCTACTGCTCTTGGGGCTAACTGTTCTCGGAATAGAATAAGCACTTTTGAATATAAACGGTTCAACACTATACAAGTTTCTATATAAGTATGTTAGCAGATAAAGACCTTCAAATACTTTGCCTTCCAGTGGGAAGACAAAGCGAACTTGGAACAATGCCATTAACAGACTTGGACTCTGTGTCCGAAACAGGGCAGAGTACGGATACACTGACAAACATGAATTCTCAGCTCTCCTTTTTGCTAACCTCATGCAGGCCATTGTTCTCTCCTATCTACACTGACCATTACAACATCCTTTCTTTATTTCTTTTATAGCATCCCTCCTTTTATTTTTAATAGACTTAGTTTAACCTTTATAATTTATTGTTCCAGGAATGTGTTTATTTCATATATATAAAGTCAATTTTATTACAGCAGTCAAATGTATCTGAATCCTGTTGTAGGTTTCCTGCAGACAGCAAATGCCATCCTCCTTAAATGGAGTGGCTGGAGATCTGAGAGACTAGATAAAGCAGACAGTGATGTAAATGGGCCTGCCAAAGATTGCCCAAGATTGAAACCGAATGGCTGCACTGTGGCAAAACCTGGTTGTTGCTATCGACAGGACTAAGTCTATGTATAGTTGTCTGCATAGGCAGGGGTGTCATAAAAGGGTAATGCATCAAGCAGACATAAAAATATGCTTTCATTTAAAATTATAGCTGTTCATGTAAATTTAAATGATTAAATGATAATCATAGATGTACCATTCATCATTTTTGTGCATTATATTGTTTCCAGTGTTGTATCACAAATAATGGCTACAGAGAATACATAAAGATCTCATCATGTTTGTGTTATTTCATTAGAATAGAGCCCCTGAGGTAAGAGTTTGAGTCAAAGAATGTGAAGATTTTAATGACACATATATAGTAGTGTCACCTTCCAGACTCACAACAATTTAACCTAAAACACTGATGCTTAAGATGGCCCTTCTCACTGTTTCCTCTATCTCCCCTCTGACTCCTCAAACCCAGTTTGATTAATATTCAAAATACATAAAGAACTCATGCAAATCAACAGCAAAAAATCCAAACAATGGGATTTAAAAATGGGCAGAGGAACTGAATAGACATTTTCCAAAAAAGACATTAAAATGGCAGATAAATGAAATGATGCTCAACATCATTAATCACCAAGGAAATTAAAATCAAAACCACAGTGATATATCAGGTCACACCTGTTAGAATGGCTATCATCACAAAGACAAGAGATTACAAGTGTTTGTTAGGATATGATGTAAATGTAACTTGGTACAGCCACTATGGAAAATAATACGGAGGTTCCTCAAAAAATTAAAAGGAGATCTACCATATGATCCAGTAATCCAACCTCTAAAGCATATGTCCAGAGGAAATGAAAACAGGATATCAAAAAGGTATCTGCACTCCCATGTTCATTACAGAATTATTAAAAATAGCCAAGATATGGAAACAACACAAGTGTTCATCAATGGGTGGATAAATAAAGAAGTTGTGATATATCTATACAACAGAACTGTTATTCAGACATGAGAAAGAACAACCTTCCCTTTGCCACAACATAGTTGGAGCTTATGGGGTTTATATAAAGTGAAATAAGTCAGATAGAGAAAGACAAATATGGTATGACATCACTTATATGTAGATTCTAAAAAAGCCTAACCTATAGAAAGGAACAAGAATGGTGGTTATCAGGGGCTGGGGATTGGGGAAAAGAGGAGATGTTGGGCAGAAAGTACAAATTCTAGGGATCTTACGTAAAGCATGGTGTCGAAAGTTAATATGTAATATATGCCTGAAGAGAGTTACTAAAAGAGTAGATCTTAAATGTTCTCATCACACAAAAAAGGAATGATAATTAGGGGCACCTAGGTGGCTCAATTGGTCAAGCATCTGACTCTTGATATCAGCTCAGGTCTTGATCATATTGTCCTGAGTTCAAGCCCTGCATTGGACTCCATGCTGGGCATGGAACCTATTTAAAAAATAAAAATGGTAATTATGTAATATGACACAGATGTTAGCTAATCCTATAGTGGTAATCATTTTGCAATATGTCTATCAAATAAACCTTAAACTTACTTTAATATCTTAAACATACATAATAGTATGTACGTACATATTACATCTCAGTAAAGTTAGAAAAAAATTCTATTCTTTCATGAATTGTTTTGTATGGAAAATACACAAAACTTGATAATTTATCTGACATTTTTATATAGAAATTATTTCAATCCACTATTATACTTGTAGTAATATTGCTTTCAGTTTTATTTTAAAAATATGAATTAATATGAATTATGTTATCTTTCATTTATAGAATAAAAATTATTTAATAAAATCAAATTAATGACCATTTTCTTTATTATTTTCTTTATTTCCATTAACAAGGCAATTAATCACAGGTTATGTAAATAACTTGAAGATACTACTACCACCATCATGACCACCATCACCACCATTTTCATTTAGAATATACAGAATAGAAAGCGAAAATCTACTGCAATCCTTTGCCCTCATCCAACCCAAAGTAGAGATAACATCCAGCACTTTTACGTATATCCTTCAAAGTTCTTTTTTACATGGATTTACAATCTCCATTGCCCTTGGCCTTCTCATCCTTTCAGTCTTCAAGCTCAGTAAGTGCACTTTCAAAACACATTTTGAATTCTCTACTTCTTTTTGTTTCCCAGCCACTTTTCTGGTCCAGGTCATCATCAGTTCTTGCAATAGTTTAATTAGTAGTCTAGCAGCATCCAATCTGTCTTCCCAACAACCCATTGTCTTCACAGTGGCCCACAATGATCATTTTAACTTGTGCTTCTTGAAAATCATTGAGAGGCTTTCCATTACAATTAGGTCTACATATGTATCTTTAACCATCTTATAATGTCAGGAAGGGATTGTTTGCCATCTGTTTCTGCCACCTACTGCTTTGATTCTTCTGTTTACCAAAACTGTTCTTATTTTTCAGACTCTGGAAGCTCTTTCCCAACTCAGGACACATACTGTTCCCTCTCCTTGAGATGTTCTTCCTGCCCCACTTCCCTTCCCTGGCTAACTCCTCCTCATCCTCATGTTAAATATCACTTCCTCTGCTTTGTCTTCCCTTACTTTCTCCAATCTAAATAGTATTTCCTTTTTGCACTTTAAATTTTCCACTCTAATATTGACATAAATTGTTAATAACGACTAGTGTAATGATTTACTTAATATTTGTCTCCCCCAGTAGACCATAAGTTCCATCAGAGAACATGGTCTGTCTTATTCACTTATTGAGAAGGGAATATCATCTAAGATAGAACACCAGAGAGACTTCTAAAGCACTCAAAGCATTTTTATTTTGATTTGGTTGGTGGTTATGTGATTGTACATATCTACTTTTACATGTGCATAAGTGAGTAAATTTGTAAAAACTCTTAAGCTTTGTAAAGTTTATCACATACACATATGCTACTCCTAGTATTTATATTTTTCTCCAATTTAAAAGTTTAATAAATTAAATCAAAGATATACATTTTGGGGGCACCTGGGTGGCTCAGTGGGTTAAGCCTCTGCCTTCAGCTCAGATCATGATCTCAGGGTCCTGGGATCTCTGCCCAGCAGAGAGCCTGCTTCCCCCCTCTCTCTGCCTGCCTCTCTGCCTACTTGTGATCTCTCTCTCTGTCAAATAAAGTCTTTAAAAAAGCTTTAAAAAGATATACATTTTGAAAGTTTTTCATAATAAATATCAGATTATCCTTCAAAAGCTGCAGCAATTTATATTTCCACTAACAGTATATAAGGGTACTCTTTTATCCCCTTAGTCTCATCAATATCCTCTTTCCATCAATATGACAAGTCAAAGATAATACCCCATTGATGTTTAAATTTGCTTCCTGATTATTAATGAAACTGAACTAACAATTTTAATCCATCCACTTAAAATCCATCCATTTATTGAAATACATAATATAAGAATTAAATTTACTTTTCCTATCCAGCTGTTCTGGCACCATTTAGTGAACAATCTTTCCTTTCCTCTTTAAATGTTGTGCCATTAATCTTTATCATATTTTTGTGATGTCAATGACTTTGATAATATAATAAATTCTTGTATATAGTACGATCTGTTTCTGAGATATCTGTTCTCATCTATTCATTTGTCTCCATATCGTTGCACCAGTGCCATGCTGATTAAATTAACATAACTTTTAAAAAGTCACCCTCATTAATCTTCTTTTTCAAACAAAAAGAATCCTAACACTTTAAATGATGTCTAAAATGGTTTTAACAGGTCAGAAAAATTTTGAGATTTTGATCTGCAGCTCATCTTGGCTGGGCTTGGCTCCTCAGGGAAATAGACATTGAGAGGAAAATTTTTGCATGCAGGTAGCTTATGAGGTTGTGCTTGTGGTAAGAATGCCCCTGAGAGACTGACTGAGGGATGAAAAGGGGAAGGGAAGCACAGGCTTCAGCTGATCCCCCAGGGAGCTAAGGGCTGAGGTGATCCTTCCAACTGACCAGAATTGAAACAAAAGGGCTACATCAACCAACCAATGGTTACAGGCTGCCTCCAAGGAAGAAGAGTAATGGACAAGGCCAAGGAGAGTTCCTGGGAAAAAAAAAAACGCAGCTGTCAGCTGTCAGTAGCCAATGCTCTCAATCTCTGGAAATGAGAGCCTTGATCCCCAGTGGGGATATGGGCAGTGAACCATGGCATCCACTACACAATTTTTACCATACTGCTTCCTTTCCTAGGAAAGTGATTAGCCTTTCCTTTTATTCAATTGTTTTATATCTTAAATAACCCTTTCAGGGTAAAAACACTAAAGCAGACAACTGGAAAAATGGAGTAACATTTCTGTGCAATAACTGGTAGTCAAAAAATAAACTCAGTAGCCTGGAATGATGAGTGAAATCAAAAAGAGAGCTTAACGAAAATAAATGGTCATCTTTTACCCAACATTAGCTAACATATGTGGTTCTTAAAGAAACAAAACAAAAGTTCATCCTTTCCTTTGCTTCACACTGGTTTTTCCAAACTCTTCATCCTCCTTGAACCGAAGTAAACTTCAAGAGCCTGCTCTCATTCTTCCTGCACCCCCTCTGCATCTTCTGACACAGATGATTACCAACATTTGTCATGTGTCCTTCCAACTGTCTGCTGAACTCTTTCATGTCTTTTTATCTTTTGCCCCCAAACCCCGTCCTGACTTAGTGTCTTGGGACCATCTCCAACTCCTCTCTCACAGCCATCTTTCAGTTTGTGTTCAGAGCCTACCACAACTACCTATTAAATGTGTCTGAACCTGCCTCTTGTTTCTATTCTCAGTGCTATAGACAAAGTTCACATCAACATCATTTGTTACGTGGACTAGTGTTGTAGACTTCTGATTCCTATGTCTCCAATTATCCTATTTATAATCAATTATGTCTCTGACAAAACAGTGATGGCCACCTGAGCTCAAACACTTTGAAGACTATCTATCACTCATAGAGTAAAATTTAAGTGTGTTTAATACGGAATTCAAAGCTCTGTGTACTTTCAGTCTCACCTAGAATTTTGTTGTATAGCTTTGTTTTGCCGCTTGCATTCTCCTTCTTGTTTGTACTGCTTTCCTTTGTCTCCTCTCTATCTAACAAATGCAATTCTCTCTCTGTTCCCCCTAAAGACACTATATTCATCTTCAAGATTCAGCTCAATGTTACCTCGGTGAAATATTTTTGGATTTCCATAGAAGAAATTAATTATGTATCCTTTCATTTCCCATAGTACTTTGTTTATACCACTCTTGCAACATGTATCCTGTTTTTATACATTTATATGTTAGTGTGCTTTCCTGACTGGATTGAGTTTTGGAAGGCAGAAGTTGTTTATGTTATTCATCTTTGTATTCTTCGCAGCCTAGGCAATACAATACTTTGTTGCATGAAATGTATGGCTGTGGAATAAGATTCTGGTGTTTAAAAAAAACAAGGAAGGAATTCTTGCATTTACTTGATCCTCATTGGAATGGATCTAGAGAGGTACTAGCAAATGTGGTAACCACTAGCAGCACATAGCTATTTAAATTTAAATGGATGATCTATGGAAACACACTGAGGGCTGCTGCAGTGGATGGGAGTGGATGGGAGGGGGTGTTTGGGTGATGGACATTGGGGATGTGCTATGGTGAGAGCTGTAAATTGTGTAAGACATGAAACACAGACCTGTACCCCTGAAACAAATAATACATTCTATGTTAATAAAAATAAATAAATTTAAGTGGATGAAATTAAATGAAATGAACAATTTGGACCCTCAGTCACATTAGCCACATTTCATATACTCTATAGCCACATGTGGCTCATAGCTACCATATTGGACCATGCAGATATGGAACATTCCTACCATCACAGAAAGTTCTGTTGGACAGTACTACTCCACCACATTTGCACCAAAATCCTTACACCTGCAGGTAATACAATACCCCCAATTTGTCTTAATTTGGGTTTCTCAAAAACAAACCCTGGGACAAGCAATGAAATTTATTTAGAAGACTTTTATTTATCAAGGTCAAGGAAAGCAAACTTGAGGGGATGAAAAGTGAGAAATGGAAGGGGAACAAGCCAGCAAAGAGTATGTTAATAAGTGGGTTTCTGCTGTAGGCTCCTAGGACTCTGTTGGACTCCTCTGACAAACTGTGTGGAATGCATTTTCAGAAATATCCCACCAGGGGCACCTGGGTGGCTCAGTGGTTTAAGCCTCTGCCTTCGGCTCAGGTCATGATCTCAGGGTCCTGGGATCGAGTCCCGCATCAGGCTCTCCGCTCAGAGGGGAGCCTGCTTACCCCTCTCTTTCTCTGCCTGCCTCTCTGCCTACTTGTGATCTCTGTCTGTCAAATAAATAAATACAATCTTAAAAAAATAAAAGAAATATCCCACCAGAGTGTGGGGAGGTTTGATCCCCAACTCTACTAAATCCCAGTTCTCTATGGATAGAGGATTAGGATGAAGGGGCTTAAACTCCTCTTCTCCCCTCTCAGCACTGCACCTTAAGGAAGAGGAGGGCTATAGGCATCTGAGGTAGAAACTGTATCATATTCTTTTTTTTTTTAAGATTTTATTTATTTATTTGACAGAGAGAGAGAGAGATCACAAGTGGGCAGAGAGAGAGAGAGAAAGGTGGGGGGGGATCAGGCTCCCCGCTGAGCAGAGAGCCCGATGCGGGGCTCGATCCCAGGACCCCGAGATCATGACCCGGGCAGAAGGCAGAGGCTTAACCCACTGAGCCACCCAGGGGCCCCAGAAACTGTATCATATTCTGAGTAACATCAGACTTCTGGCAACTAGCTATTACAGCAACAGATATCTCAGGTGGGCAAAAGGGATGGGTTGGGGCATTAACAGAATCTGCTACACAGAATCTGCTATAACCCACAAATGGAGGTTAAGCAATGACAAAAATTGATTTCCCTGCATAAGAATGTCTGGAAAAGGGAAAAATTAACGTTTGTGAGTTCAGCAGCTTCATGGATAAGGAGCCATGGTTTGGTGGCTCTGCAATAATCTTGACTGTCCTCCTGGCATCATGTCAAGGTCTCTGTAGCAGGTCCAAACCTCACAACTTCAGAAGTAAGCATCCCACAGACAGAAAGCTGGTTTTGGGTCTTTTCTAAAGAGTGAGAACTTTTCAAAAAGCCCTGAAGACTTCCTTTTGTATCTCAGTGGCCAAGACTGCATCACATGCTTGTGAAGGTGGAAGGATAATAAAATTGCCAGGATTGGCTTAAACTAATTAATATTCATCTCTTTGTTTGGGGGTAAAAGTGGGGGAGGGTGCCTTTCTTCAGCACCACCCTTTAATATCTGTCCCTGCTGGCAAAGAGAAGGGGCAACCAGAATGGAGATGTGTACCTAGGCAAGAGTCTGTCTTAGGTATATGCACCACATTTTGAGAAGGATATTAACAAATTCAAGGGAATCTAAACGAAAAAAAAAACAGGGTTTCCAGAGCCTGGAAACTGTATCATATTTTGAGTAAATAATGGAATCAGGCACGATCCAGAGCTCTGATGTCATTAGACAACTGGATGAGCCAATCCTTGAATTTTCTTAATATACAGAATACAAAGCTTAAAGGATATCATGATAATTACCATTTAAAATATTTGAAGAAATACCATTAGATAGTTGATTAAGTTTAATTGAGATGCACCAAGGGATATAGCTAAGAACAGTGTAGGAATTAGATTTTTTCCCATATATTAGACAGACATTTTCCTTTAACAAGTCATAAATAATATGATAAAGTAAGTAATATCTTCACCAATAAAAAATCAAGCAAAAGCTGAATGATATTATCAATTTACATTCCTGTAGGGATCTATGTATAAAAAGTACAAACCTAATTTATACTTTTATATATTTACAATTCCAGGGTATAATTACATTTGACTACTCTTAAAACCCTATAAAGTGTGTGGGGGGTGTGCCTGGGTGGTTTAGTCAGTTAAGCATCTGACTTGATTTCAGCTTGGGCCATGCTCTCAGGGTTGTGAGATCAAGCCCTGCATCAGGCTCCATTCTGGGTGTGCAGTCTGCTTAAAAGACTGTTTCTCCCTCTGCCCTTCCCCCTCCACCCCGTCCCTTCCTCTCTAAAACAAGCAAAATAAAACCTATAAGGTAGAAGAGTGTAGATACTGTTATTTCTGTTTTCCTTGTGGAAAGTATGAGGCTCTGCAAGCTTAGTGATTGCTCAAGATCAGAAAGCTAATAAATAGTAGGGATGTGACACTCAAATTTTCTGATTCAGAACTATTGGCAATTCCTAAAACTTTATAACTATTAGGCTTTGGTTCTAGTGCCTTATGTTTTATTGCTGGCAATCTGTTTCCAGGAATACCCATCATTAGTGTCTTGCCCCTTAATAACTTAAAATATCTCTTAATAGCTCCTGCTGCTATATTTCTATATCTTGTAGATTCTGCCTGAACCCCATTAGCTGATGTTTTATTCGGTATTAGTCATTATGCAGATTTTTACCCTTTCTAGTATTCTATTGGGTGCAGTTTGTGAATATATAAAAACACAGCTAGAGGAAGTCAATCTTGTTTCTCTCCTTAATCAACCTAAATTTTCTTTCTTTCATGGAGTATTCTGGTTTATTTCAAGACTTACCAGAACACAACAAACTCTGTTCTCTCCTTTGTATTAGATTTTAAGGATTAAAACTGTTGTTCCAGTCACCTTCTCTTTTTTTAACTTCCTTACTGGGGTGAAGGCCAGTGACTTCTCTATAACCAGCACTCAGTGGATGCTCTATGAACTCTCTTCCAATAAATTAGGGAATTCTAACCTGAGTCGTGGGATCTTTTGATCTAGTTCTGGGTGTTACCTTATGGTTCTGTGTTGGTTGTTTTTTTTGTTTTTTTTACAGTAGTGCAAACATACTATTTCTGTAGTTCTTGTATTGAAATTTTTAACAACCACCAGATCTTCAAGCTTTGCAGGATTTGAAGCAACTCACTATCTTCAGGTGCCAAAAATTAGAAGTTAAAAAAGTTTAAAAAAAGAAAAAGATTTTGCATCCCAAGTATGTTGATGCAGGATTTTTCTTCAACTCATGCAGATTGATTCTGAGCCAGGAAGAGCAACTACTGATATTGGACTGATGGCTGAGTTTGTGTTATTTGGGAGCAACTCCAAAGAATGCATAAAAAATTTTAACTCCAGGAATAGAGTATCAAAAGATATAGATTAGGTAAATGACTCTACAATTATTGCCCTGATGCTTGTTTCTTAATGTTCTTTGATCTGCTATTTCCTACTAATTGATGCTTTATTTTGGGGTAGCAATAACCAAAATATAGTAAACAACAATACCTAACAGTTATTAAGTGTTTACTATATCCGACACAGGATTCTAGGTATTTTATACATTTTACACAACTTTGCCAACATTATTATTATTCTCATTAATTGTGCTCACCAAAGTTGAAATTTTTAGAGGGCTGTCAAGGAAGCATTAAAAAAACTCGTTTCTTAGAATCCATTAATGCATTTCTTTCTTCCCTTCCAACAAATTCCTGTTGTTTTAACTTTCATGTTTAAGTGTTGGCCAATTTTAAATATTTCATTTTTATTAATTTCTACTCTTTGCTTTCTATGTAGAGAATATATATACATATGTATATGTATATACATATACATATATATGTACATGTAATATACTGTGTGTACTATATGTACTGTATGTACTGTATTAATTATATCATATATATTATATATATATATACACACATATACATATAATAAATTGTTAGGGCAGGTATTCTTGAGTAAATTCTCTGTCTAGACCTCTAAAATCTTTTGAGATTAGAGATTGTACCTTGGGAATTTTCTGAAGGACTGACTTGACCTATCTTTAAAGGTAGTCCAAACTAAGAAGTAAAATTGACTAAGAGGAACTAACCAGAACAATGATGGGAAGGAGTCTCAGTAGTTGTAAGGACAGTAAAAGACATGTGAGTAAAAGAGAAAAAAGATTTTAGTCATAAGCCCTGATGAAGAAAAGCAGTTGAAGTAGTATAAATATTCTTATAAGGGAAGTAGAAAATTAGGAATGTTTAGAAATAAAAGTTAATCTATAGGAACAGAAATTTCAGATTAATATTTATAAATCAGAAGAAAAAATGAATTCCTACAAAGAGGTATAGATATATACAGGAAAGAAATTGAAATTATTACTACAGAGCCTCTGAAAAATGAAGGAAAAAAGAAGCAAAAAGTCAAGGAGATGGATAGGGAAAAAGTGTAGTAAAGCAATGAAAGAAAAACAAGAAAGAAAAATATTGAGGGAGCAATATTCACAGAGAAATTCCTATGGTTTTTAATGACACAGATACATAAAATGTGAGAGAAAGGCAGAGTTGAGTCATTCCCACAGCTGGCTGCTGAAGTAAAGGCTGCAATGTTTCTTTATTATGACAATTGACCAGCCAGATAAATTATGATTCAGTAAGTTACAGGTGTGGGAAATGGAGTGGAAACGTACAAGGAACTCAGCAAACTGTAAAACTGCATTGGCTTTATCAGTGGACTCCTGTTGAGTCCATCTAGTTGATGAACATCTTTATCAGCCAGCAAATATAAATGACTTATGGGAATAATATTTCAAGACATAATGACACAGCTATATCTAGTATTCTTCTAAGATCTGGGTTATTAAATATTAAATATCAAAGCTGTAAATTATAGTAGCAGCTTTATATAACTAAATTAAATTCAAACAAAACCTAATTTCCTTAATCATTGGCTGTAATCCTCCAGGAACATATGCTATTAACTCAACTACAAATGGCACAGAAATTGTATGACTTCAGTTAAGTTATTTGATATCAAATTCTAATCCAGGGCAGACTTCTCTGTAAATCTCCTGCAGGGATTTTAATACTTCTACAATCATATTGGCTTTTTTACAGAGTAACTAATCTTTTCATACTCTTATTTCTCACTCCTTTATCTAATTTCTTTTTATTTTTTTCTCTCAGAACACATTCTAGGTCAGTTTTTAAAACAAACGTCTCGTGGAATTAAAAAAACATTACTCAAAATTATCACCAGAGCTATCATAACCTTAGATTCTACACAGAAAACTAATTAAACTTAACTGGGAGTATTTATAGATCCAATTAACTGTCTATGGCCATGTATGCCAGTGCAAACCCAAAATAGTAAAGAAATGATCAGTATAATTTGGCTCATTGTCTCCATTGGACAAATGTTTATCATGGAGTTTGTTCAATGATGAAGTACATTGTGTCTATTGTAATTATAAAGAAATGGTTTAAGTGAATTTGTTTTGTGCTCTTCTTGGACAAATGTTAGTCATTTTTTGAATAGTCTATAATGGAGATAGACTAGATATATGATTAAGAATCTACAATTGCTTAAAGTACAAAAGTTTGATGAAGAAGAAGGAGAGGGAGGAGCAGGAGGAGAAATTAGTTCATATTAGGGAACTTACACAGCAGTAAGGAGATGAAAATCTTGGCCTTAATGGATGTCTGGGAAGTTGGGCTTTTGTTCATAACCAAGGTGAACAGTGATATTAGGCAAGGGGATATTGGTCTCGATAGACACTAAGAAAAAGGAAAGTAGTTTAGGCTTTAATCCTAGATCTCAGGCTTCCTGGATGTGAGGATGGGGCAGTCCAAGACTGCCTTGAATCCAATGAGATGGTAATTCAAGATGGTGGGTAGTTCAGTGAAATGAGAGGATTGCTTTCCTAAAGAGCAAAAGGTCATAACTACTCTCTTCTGCATCTGTATGCTGAAGATTCTTACTGTTATTTTCCCTAGCCCAAACTTCCCCAGGCTTAGGGTTTCTCCAGACTCATTTTTGTTTGCCTATCTATATCTTCACTTGGAGGTCTTGTAGGAAAATCAACAAGGACATGGATCCTATCACACTCAGGATCTCATCATGGGCCAGGCCAGCTGGCACCTCCAAAAGGTTAACTGAGACAAGTTTAATGAGAAGCAGTTCACAAAGGTATTGGTAAAATTAAAGACACCAGTACAGAATACTGAAGCACCCAGGTATGGTAACATTGGGAAGGTATTACCTCCTTCAAGCTTTCATGTAGGAACAGGGGCAAGCAGCCCAGATGGCACACTGAGCCGTGGAACAGAGTCCGTCAGATTGAAGCAGTAAATCCAGAAAGCAGTCACTGGCAGAAATGGGGTGGGACAGGAAGGAATTAGAAGAATAAATTCTTCTATTTTTATTTTCTCCTGCTTCCTGCTGTTACCTCACATATATGCATCTATGATAGACATACGTCCATTGATATATCTATTGACACATCTATCTATCTTCTATCTATAGATTTACATAAAGAAAGAAATTCCTTACTCATATGTATATACATGTATATAGGTACATATAAGTCAACTTTCTTCTGTATTAAAAGTACACACAAACATCAATATTTTTACTAGTTACTGTAGACATCTGGGCTGGTTGATCCTTGCATGAGGCAACTGACTTTGAGCTCTTGCTTCTTCCAGGCTTCCTTCACTGCCTAACTGCATGCATTACCGAAGACTGAGCGCTCAACCCTCTACTCTTTCTTCTTACATTCTATTTTCGGAATTGAACTATTGCCCTTATGCTACTGTGAGTTCTGACCTCAAAGCACAAGTCTTGATTCACAGGAACAATATTTGATTAAAAGTGTAGAATTTAAAACAAGATGAAAAGGTGTAGAATTAAAAATTAAATAGACTCACTTTTGTCTTTTTTTTTTTTTTGACTAAAAATTAAGCAACCCAAATGAAAAACAAAAGATAATGGGAGCAGATAGTCCATCAGAGTAGCAGTATAGGCTCTAATACAGATTCTTAAACTAGCTGTGGTTTGCTCTATAATCATAAACAAGTTTTGATCTAATGTGGTTTAAGACATAGTAGCTCAAATGTTCCCTGGTTTCTCCAGCTTGTAAGTGTAGTCACCAAAAGTCTTCCCTCAAGTCCCTGAGGGTAGATGGTTGCCCTGCATATAATTGATACTCTATTGAATGTCAGTGCCTTTCAGACAGATCTTTTCCAGAAGTGCCAGACTGAGGGTCCTGCTGTGACTGCTCATGTAATGGTGTTGGTTATCCACGGCTGCTCCCCTCTGGCGCATCATCAAGTCCACACTGCCCTTGGAGTTCCATCGCCACTTGCCCTTGCCTCTGGTTCTTTCCTGTAAGCAGTAGGAAAATGCCTTTCCCTTCTCACACTTTATGTTTACAGGTGATGTCCCATGATGGAGTGGCCTGTTTCCTTGGTCATGGCTCATTGCAACACTCACCCAAAGCAGCAGGTGACTCAGGCATGGATGAGTTAGAGAACCACCTCACAGAGCACAATAGACTACTCTTTCCTCATCTACTAAGGCTACTCATGTGAGTTTGACTCAAAGAGCCAGAATCCTTTATCAGTTTTGGTGAATGATTTCTCTTAGGGGCCCTCCTTGCAATGGCTCTCCTACAATCTGTCTCCCATTATATACCCATGCCCCATTAGACTATATCCCTGCTGCAGATGGAATTCAAGCTCTTTGAGACTTGTGGGTCCCCCAACCACCCCAAGCGTGGGGCATGGCTAGGTCTACTTGTGTGGAGTAGTAAGGGAAGAATAAACAGCCGCTTTCTCTCTGAAGGCAGGAGAGCAAGTTTCCTTAGCTCCATTTGGGATGAGACTGGAAGTGGGGAGGAGGCAGGGAGGTAAAAAGGTAAAAAGGGAGTCTGAAGTGTGGGGCCAAGGGACCTGTCATCTTCCTCTAATGCTAACATGTTCAAGCCTCAACTCTAACCTCTAAATTCCTTGAGAGGTTTATGTAATCAGCCATATGGAAATTTTCTTTTATTATAATCCATGTTTAGCTAATTCCACTGAGGATATCTTTATCTGTGACTAAATGTTCAACTCTTTGTTTTAGAAAATGATAAAAATTTTCTTAAATGCCTTTGACTCTAAATTGGATTGGGTTGGTTCATGAGAGACTATTTTTGAAGTTTCTTAGATTCCTTGTAAAAAGTACCACTGTCCATTAATCTGCTCCCTACTGTTTCCATTCAACATTCATCACTTATTTTACCACCACAACTTTGGGAATTTGTTGTCATAGTTGTTGTAGAGGTTAACAGAAGTTAGAAACTGAGAAGTAGCCATGTTAATATATGACTTTTCTTAAAGGTCTGTGGGAAACAAAGGTAGCATGTGTGTAATTCTTAGATCTTGGGTTGTTAAAAAATTACAACTTTTTTTTTTCTGTGTTGGCGGTTTTGAAAAGATGAAAAACTAAGAATTGCAGTCAATTTCATACTCAATACAGAATATTATAGGCTGAAAACTTCTGTACCAGAGGATTCAAAGAAAAAAAGTGGCTCATTTTAAAGACATAAAGCTTACCTATTCCATTAGGTAATTTGGCAAGTCCAAATAGCTTTAGCCATTGCTATGAAGTCTCCACAATTTTCTGAAGGCTGTTGCTCTTCAAGTTACAACTGCTGTTCAATAAAAAGAAAAAATGCTGTAGTCATGGCATTTGTGCAATATTTCTGCATTATCAACTTTTGCTACAGAAAGAAGGGAAAAAAAAAAAAAACCTTTAGTTTTTCCAAGGAAAGTCTGTACCAATCTATTAAATGAATCTCACATTGTATCTATTGGAGAGTTTAGAAATTGTTTCACAGAAAAATTGTATTGCTTTTATTTACAGTTTCATAGGCCATCTCCAAAATCTATGAATGCAGCAGAGTGAAAATTTGAAACACCTAGTGTTGTTACAGACCAGACTTTATTTGGCTTTTCTTTAAGATGTACTGCATAAAGGTGTTATATTAACATTGAAAATATTTCAAGAGCTCTCTTCAACTTTGTCAAAAAATATCCCAAAGAATGAAAACCACCTCCATACAAACATGGGACTTACAATAAATTAAAAGTTGGCTCCGTAAGTATAGTTAAAAACACGAGACACACATACACACTGTTCTGCAAACCTACAAACTTTTCAGACTGAAATCAAGTTTTTTACAACCCAGCTGGTAGCACAATGTCAAGGTGTCAAGGTGACCAGGCTAGAGCACTTGCTAGAGCAAGTGCACAATGTCAAGGTGTCAAGGTGACCAGGCTAGAGCAAGTGCTACTCCTGCTGATAGCCCACGATGATAAGTGAAAAAGCAAACACTTCCCCCAGCCAGGGAGGAATAACATCCAGTTAAGCCTCTATGCATAGGTGGGCTTCCTGCTAGACTCTCCAAATAAACTTTTTAAAATCAATTTTTTTATGACAACCTTACAGATTCAGAGGAAGAAATACTCTATCCTACCCTGGAACCTAGGGCAGCACTAGAAGAGTACCTGAGGGTAGGGACAATGTGTATCTTTTCCTCATTGTATCTACCAGGCTCAGTGTATGTTAAACACTGAGTAAAACTGCCTCCTCTCTTTCCCAGTCATTCCTCCTACAGCTGGAAATTTCACCATGCTGCTTTTGAGAAAATGTGAAAAGACTTGCAGTTTATAAGTTATAATCCAGCCCTCAAAATACCAGGAAAGTATGTCTTCAGAGATGCTTTATTAAAAAGCTTCATTTAGGGTTTATGCCCAGCCTAGAAGTTTAATGAAATGGTTTAACACATGCATAGAATTGTTGAACATACTTCAAATATTGACATACTTCAAATAACTTTCAAATATTGACATACTTCAAATAACTTCCCTCTTCTGTGATAGTAACAAATATCTCAGGTGGGGCTTTGGTCATTGTATTGGTCAGTTTAGGCTGCCATGACAAGATACACATACTGGGTGGCTTACATAACAAAGATTTATTTTCTCAAGTTCTGGAGGCTGAAAGTCCAAGAACAAGGAGCCCACAGGGTTGATTTTTTGATAAGACCTCTCTTCCTGCTTTGCAAATGGCCACCTTCTTGCTCTGTGCTTACATGGCCTTTCCTGTGTGCACATGCAGATTGAGAGAGAGAGAGACATCTGGTGTCTCTTCTTACAAGACACCAGTCCTATTGGATTAGAGTCCTACCATTAGGACCTCATTTAACACTAATTATCTTCTCAAGAGCCTTATTTCTGAGTACAGTCACATTGGCAATTAAGGTTTCAGCATAGGAATTTTGAGAGGGGACACAATTCAGTCCATACCATCTCACTCTCATAGTACTGAAGTTATGAGATATCAAAAAGAAGAGTAAATATCATTCAAGGACTTTGTTTCCTTTTCCGGGAAAAGGGTTAGTGTATTTTGGTTGAACACAGGATAGTTGTATCATGTTAGGTGATCTTGTTATTTGCTTTATTTTGAGATTAAGTACAGTTTAAGGAGAAGTGTACGGGTGACAAATTGACAAGGAGTAGACTAGTGATGATTAATTTTATGTGTCCACTTGAATGGGCCCAGATATTCAGTCAAACATGATTCTGGGTTTTTCTGTAAGGGTGTTGTTGAATGAGATTAACATTTAAATTGGTAGACTGAGTAAAGCAGATTGCTCTCCATAATGTGGGTGAGCCTTATCCAATCAGTTGAAGGCCTGCCTAGAACAAAAGCCAGGCCCTTCCCCAAGTAAGAGTGAATTCTCCTGCCTCATGGCCTTCAAACTGAGACATCTGTTATTCCTGGTTCTATAGCAGCCTGCCATTCTTCAGATTGCAACTGGGACATGAAACCTGCAGATTTTCATCTTCCCAGCCTCCATAATCATACGGACAAATCGTTTATGATAAATCTATTTATGTATTTTTTCTGGACTTGACTAATACAATCATCCATTCTTTTCAAAGGCTGGCTATCTCTGACTTGTCACGTAATCACATATGCACACATTTACTGCAAATGTCTCCCATGTAGTCAACTTTACAGTTTGTTGTTGCACAATTTAGGAATCAGAAAATCCTAGACATAGTTCCTGCAGTGATTGCAAAATATTCAAATGACTACATAATATTTCCTAAATTCTCTAACTTATCAGCTACATGACCGAGCATGAATTACTTATCTTTTCTGAAATTCAGTTCCTTATTTGGAAATGGGCATACAAATACATCCCCTTTCTATCTCATGAAATCACTTTAGGATCTCATGAGATGATAGATATGAAAGTTCTTCTGAAGACAGAAAGCATCATCATATGATTGGATTTATTACTATTACTGCATAATACACATATGCATTTGTTACTGTGGGTTGACCTTAAAATAAAAATTCCCAACCTTTGGAAACAGATACTATGACAAACTTTCCTGGTTAAACCAGGGACAGTAACTGAGTAGCTCATGGGCTGCTACTCTCTCTACCCCCTCCCCTGACAAATATCCAAAACCTACTAGCTAGGCACTTTCCCACTGAGTTTATAAAGAGCTTTTGGATTCTTCTAATGCTTCCTATTCCTGGCAGCCTCTACCAGTGGACCTAAGTAGGCACACAAGTTGATACTTTGTTGTCATCTCTGAGTTTGCTACTAATCCATCAATTCTGTGGGCCAGCCTGTTCTGTCAAAGGAATGTGTAGATTCCTGTTAATTTATGTAAGGCAATATGGATCTGTGGATGAGGTGGAGAACATATATCCAATCTCAGCTACTGACTGCATTTAACCATGAGAATCATAACTTCTTTTTCAGCATTGCCGCACATCACTCAGCCTTTTTAACCTTTGTGGTCAGAGACACAGAGGTGTCTGTTCTCCTCTGCAAATGTCCTTACAAATGGAAGTTGTCTTTGCAGAAGAGAGTTATTTGAAAGGGAGCAAGAAATGAAACAGATTGCATGCCAAAAGAGGAAAATAAGCTAAATTATTCACCTTCCTCCCTATCCCTTTCTCCCCCTCCTCCCCCTCTATAGGTACAACTAGTTCTTCTGCAGATATTTTCTCGGTTCTTCTTCAAATTACATAGAAGAAACCTGAGGTCTGTGATTAAAGTAAGCAGAAGGTTTTATGTTTCTTTTGTCACTGAGTCATAGAAAAGAAACAAAACAAAACATGTTCAGCTCAATCGAAATCTAACCAATCACATAGCTTTATTAAACATAGCATCAACAGAAAGAAAATACAAAGTCCTTGCCCAGGAAGGATGGATGCCAAGAACAGAGTAATTTTCTGGCTTTGTCCTTGATATCTATAAATTTTTTTCTTTGTGCAAGTCACTATGTTCCTGTATAGCTATTGATATTAAACATTGGGGGAAACTTACAAATAGACAGTGAAATGCATTAGGGATTACCAGATGTTAGCTAGCCACACTCCATGAGAACTTTATTCACATCTGTTTTTGAGCTCCAGAGTACATAAAGCACTTTCTTCTCTCTTCTATTATTTGATCTCCTTATTTTTGTGGCCAAATATATATTGGATGCAAAGACTTTTTCAGACCAAAACTTGGCATGTGAACTCTTGATTTGGCTGCAGTTGGGTTACCACCAATTTGCGAAATAAAGTATGAATAATAATCCAAGCTGTAAGAGTGCAAAGTAAAATAAATCTTTACTTTACCATCTTATCAGGGAATATAAATCAATCTGGCACATACGTCAACCTTAATTTCTGTGTAAAGTTTCCAGATGTAGTTATTATTCTATTTTATAAATATAACCAACATGTTATATATAATGAGAATTAAAGACCCCATAGATCTCGTGAATGTCCCTTTCCTTATAAATACAACCTGAGCCCAGAGCCATGGAATTCGACTGAGTTCACTTCACAGTGTTGCCTCTTTACAGGTTTTTCTCGTCTCTTTGTTCCTGCCCCTTCCTCGATTCCTCTTCCTTCTCTCCTTATTTTCCGCTGTGTCTATGCCTCCTCCTTACCTAAGAACAAAAGACTAGCCCTTTGGAGAACAATCGGGGCTCCAATAGGAATTGTTTTTAGAACATGTATCTGCAGAAGTGATTTGGGATGTTGGCTTTTCCCATCTTTTGTATCTCAAAATAGACTTTAATATTGAACTCTTTCTTGCTACTGGTTTTTAAGGCAGAGCCCTCAGTTCTGTCAGAACCTGTCACTGTTACTCTGCCTGCCTGGGACCAGGGTAGCAGCTAGGGCTCTCTATCCACTGTGTGCAGGCCTTGGTCAGACAGGCTAGACCCCCCGGGACTCCCAGCCACAGTCAAATGGAGAAAAAACCCACTGGCTCACACTGAGGTAGGGGCACATGGCCTTCTTTGGGGCCATGACAGCCTCCTAGAGGAGAGGTCTTACACATGAGGAAAGGGAGGCTTAGGGAGTTAATGGACTTGCCTGTAGTTACACAGGTAGGTTGGACTGATCCCAAGGCCCATTCCTTCAACATGAACTGTTTTCCTCTTGGCTATATTCGAAGCAAACCATTCTAGCTTTTCCTCCCTTTTCTGTGATCCTTGGTCCCTAAACAGAAGTCATCTCTAACCATGTCCTTTCCTTGCTGCATTTCCCTTACTGCTTTGCCACTCTGCACCCCTGAAAACCCTGCACCTGGGATGCATTCTCCTGACACCGCACCCAGTTTCTACCCTCAGATAAGTGTCATCCTCTGTTGAAGTCGCCTGGATTGAATGCCCATTTCCCCTCTCTCCGCCATCTGGGCATCTCATTCATTTACTCAGGACCTCCACACGTAGATTAGTCTTCTACCAAATTTAGTTTTAAGAGAGTTTTACTCTCCCTTATCCCTATAGAGACATCATATGTCCTACTACCTTGATTTTCTTCTAGTCTCTTGATTTCCTCAATTTTCCGTTTTGCCCTGCCCATCCTGGGCTTCATAGCTGATGTCTATAACAGATGATATCAGCCATTCTTGGTTCCCTTAGATCCCTATACTCTGCCAGCCCTGACTGGGAATACTGAACCTAAAATGAATGCTACAGTCCACTTCCTCTGTAATTTCTCTACACTTGGACAGCTGAACGCTGCCAGAGGAAATTTCATGTTCCCATATGTTTGTACTAATGCCAGCTCAGAATTGTTCATTAGCCCTTTATTTACCTTTGCTTACATTTTACTCTCTTTTCCCTCAGACACAGGGCCAAATCTTTACCTCTCTCTCCAAGTTGCCCACCCAGTGCCCACCCTTCACTATCAGCACATGGCTTCATATCCTACTTCACTGTGATGACTGATGTCCTCAAGCCTGATCTCAGTTGACTTCCAGTCGCCCTTCATCCCCTGCCTTATCTAAACTCACACCCTTCCTTCCTTGCTTGCAATCCCAAAGGACAAGTCCCTTCTGCCTGGAATCCCTTCCTCCTCTCTCTTCATTTGGCTAACTCTTCAGTCACCTTTTAAGACATCTCCAGTGGTCACTCTTCCATGAATGGGTCTTTAAAGCCAATCCTGTAGTTAGGTCAGGTGTCTCTCCTCTGTGCTTTCTCAGTGCTTATGGCTGCCCCTAGACTTTCGAGGTTCTAATGGAAAGCTGCTTAGGTGTTTGCTTTGTAGACCAGTCTGTGAGGTCCTCAAGATTAGAGACCAGATCTGCACCCCTTTAAATCCTTAATGTTTCATACAGGCCTGTCACAGGGACAGAGTTTTATTTGTTTTCGTTCTCAAACTTCCTTCCTGAACTGAGCTGGATGCGTTTCCTTAATAATCCAGACCAAAACCAAACCAAACCAAAACAAAACAAAATCCAGCAGACTAATAGACCAGCTTTCATTTCTATTAAAAAGGAAGATTATATACATAATGCAATATATGATATATGTTTTGTGTGTGTACATATTTCTACACAAATACACACATATATATCCATATTTTTAATACTTTATGTGCAATTAAAAAAAAATCTTTTCTTTCACATTCTTAGCACTGCCAAAAGCTAAATGAATTGTGACTTTGGACAAGTCACCTGCCCATTCTGGGGCTCAGTATGCAAGGTAAGGAGGATGATAAACTCTCTGGTCTCTTCAGCACTGAGATAATTTTGTAGATGACAATGATAATAAAGGAGAAACTCTATTCATGGGAAACAGGAAAAGAATAATTGACTCTTCTATTCTGAAAATATTCTCACAATATCACATAATTCCTTTCTCTAACATTTTTAAAGTGAGTGTTTGAGTTTTTAAGCCATTTTCAAATCAAATTAAATAACCAAATAAAATATATATGCATTTTAAAATAAACTTTAAATTCTATCATAGTTTTTTCATAAAATTTGCAAAGACAATTCAGAGTTCCCATAACCCCCCACCCAGTTTCCTTTTTCTCATCTCATCACATTAATTAAATTAGTCACCACTATAGACCCAACATTGGTATATTACTACCAACGACTATAGATCTTATTTAGATTTCACTTGTTTTCCAGCTAATATCCTTTTTGTCTTCCAGGACTCCATCCAAGATACCACAATACACTTAGTCATCATGTCTACTTAATTTCCTTCAGTCTGTGAGAGTTTCTCAGTCTTTTGCTTGTTTTTCATAACCATGACAGTTTAGAGAAGTGCTGGTAGGGTATCCTGTAGAATGTCACCGATTTAAGTTTGTCTCATGGTTAGATTAGGGTTATGGGTTTGGGGGAGTAAGACCACAGAGATAAAGTGCCATTCTCATCACATCATATTAAGGGTACATTCTATGGACACGACTCAGCACTAGTATGTTAACCTTGACCTTGATGTATTTTCACAGAGCATTTTCATAATCATTATCTCATGTGATTCTTTAAAGGATAATGGTATGTACAAGACTGGTCTTTTCAGCTCCATTTTACAAAGGAAGATCCTGAAACAGAGCCAGAACTAAGGCATTATGACTGTTACCCCATTAATCTCTTCTTTGCACCCTGACCACTTCTTCCAAATCAAACCTAAAAGAAGCATTTATAGGAAACAACACCTTACTATGGTTTCCAGTGTAAGTTCATTTTAGTGCTTCTGTGGTTAAGAATTTTCACAATTAATATGAACCAGTAATTCCACTTCTGGGTATTTACTAACAAAAACAAAAACAGTAAATCAAGAAGATATATGCCCCTCTATGTTTATAGCAACATTATTTACAATAGCCAAAATATGCAAGCAACCTAACTGTTCACCAGTGGATAAGTGGATAAAATGATGTGGTATATAAACACAATGGAATATTACTCAGCCATAAAAAGGAAATGAAATCTTGCCATTCACAACAACGCAGATGGATCTACAAGATACTACGTTAAGTGAAATAAATCAGACAGGAAAAAAAATACCACATGATTTCACTTACGTGTAGAATCTAAGAAACAAAACAAATGAACCAACACAAAAAAGTAGAAATAGACTCACCATTAAAGAGAAAAAACTAGTGACTGCCAGAGGGAGGGGTATAGGGGGATGGGTGAAATAGGTAAAGTGGAGAAAGAAGAACAAAGTTCCAGTTATAAAATAAATAAGTCATTGCAATGGAAAGTACAGCATAGGGAATATTATCAATAATATTGTAATAACTGTATGGTAACAAATGGTAACTACACTGATCATGGTGACCGTCAAGTAATGTGTATAACTATTGAACCACTATGCTGCACACCTAAGACTAAAATAATATTGTATGTCAACTACACATAAAAAAAAACTTAGAATAAGAGAATTTTCATGATTAGATGACAGGTAGTATCTTCAAACGATAGCTATAACCCTTGGCTAATTTGAATAAATTCAAAATGGATCAAAATGTCCATTTACCTAACGGTGCACACGAACTACATGAACTAAGCATCATGATTTAAATTCCTGTTTCGGATAAACTTTCTTCTTCAAACTGATTATTTTGTGTTTTATAGTCATACTTTATTTTGTTAAATATTCAGACCTTCTTACCAGACCCCAAAAATCATTCAAAAGAAGGTGATTTTCGCATCTGTAAAATAGGGTTGTGATTACCAAAAAAAGATGCACTATTTTGGGTGTGTAACCATGCTGCTCACTTTCCAACCACATAGGGAAGGTGCCTGATAACTGTACCCTCTGAAGACATTAATAACAACAATAATAACTATCACTGTTTATAGCAATAATAATAATAATGACAGCTAACATGTTTGGCTCTTACTGTGAGGCAGACTTTGTGTTAAATGTCAACCTCATTTCATCCTCAAAAATCTATGGATTAAGTCCTACTAATATCCTCATTCTGCCAATGAGTTAACTGAGGCTCTGAGAGAGAGCGAAACCTACCCACCTTTACTGAGATCACATGCTTGAAGCTTTAGTTTGCTCCGACTACTGTAACAAATCAGCACAGATGGTGTGGCTGAAACCATAGGCATTTACTTTCTCTCAACCTGGATCACAGAAAATCCAAGATCAAGGTGTTGGCAGGTTTGATTTCTTCTGAAGCTTCCCTCCTTGTCTTGCAGATGGCAGCCTTCCTGCTGTGTCTTCACATGGTCTTTCTTCTGTGCTGGTGCATCCCTGATACCTCTCTGTGTGCCCAAATTTCTTCTTTTTAGAAAGACACTAGTCAAACTGGGTTAGGACCCTCCCTAATGGCTGCATTTTTATTTAATTGCTTATTTAAAGACCTTATCTTAAAATCTGGTTACATTCTGAGGCACTGAAAGTTAGGATTTAACATGTGGGTCTGGGGGAACATAATTCAGTCCATAATAGGAGCTGTGATTCAAACCCAAGCTGTATGACTCCAAAGTCAAAATCCTAACTACTCATAACAACTCAGCTCTCCTGGGAGATGAGTCTCACACTACTCAGGGTAGTAAAACCACCAGCGTTGTTAGACGTGCTTATCATCACCAGCAAACATGCAGTGTCTCTACTTATCTGTGATCTCTTCGGGATCTCCTCCAGGAATGAGGCCTTGAGCTCAGACCAATGATATTTACTGGCTTTATTACTTCCCCTATCGTGTACAAGCGGCTGGCCTCAGAAGAAGACTCAGTGATGGTACCAGCTGGAGAATAACACATGTCTGTTTTCAGATGTTGTTTATTCAACCCTCACTCATATCTTCTTATTCAACAAATATTTACAGAGTGCCTGCTATATTCCAGGCATTTTTATAAGCACTTTTGAAATATCAACCAATTTAATCCGTACAGTAGACACAAAGATACTATCATTCTTGCCTTATGGATGAGAAGCCAAGGCTCAAGGAGATTAAGGAATTTGTGACCTACAGTCGCATCACTTAGGAAGTGAAGCCAGGGCCCAAGAAGACAATCTGAAGAAGGAAACCTCACTCCTGTTCCTTCACTGGCACTTTAGACTTCTCTTCCTTGCTAGCTTTGGAACTTGATCACTCCACTGACCTTTAGTTTCCTTTTTAAAAGAAGAGTAACCATTACTGTTAATGCTGACTTAGTAAAGCTCTGCTTTCCTGCACTGTCACGTACAAGAGTTGCTGTTCTAATTTAATCCACATATTTCACAAGAGCAAAGAAATCTATGAGTCTTCTGATTCAAATTTTGGTCTAGAAACTAAGACTTCATCTTTGAAATATTAGAAATAATTTTTAAAACCAAAGAGTATGCAATAAAACCAGTACTAGGAAGAATGAAGGGGTGGACCCAGAATGTTGAGGACTTCCGGGAATATAGCATTGGACAGACAGGGTTGGAGTCCATGGTGACACCAGAGCAAAGGGAAATAGCCAAAGCTAGCAGAGGTGAGCACGGTTCTTCTGTGAGAGCCCCCAAGAAGCTGAAGTCCTACCAGAGAGAGCAAAGAGAAGTTGTGCTTAAGGGGTCTGTGAAATCACTGTATTCAGGACAGCAGAAATGGTTGAAGATCTTGTCTGCTTCCTTACTCAGAGTCATCAATGATTTCCAGCTAAATCTGGGAGCTGTTCTTTGGACACAGATAGGAATGGGGTAAGACTCCTAGTAAAAGTATAAAAAGAATCAGAGCATCCTTGGGGGGTGTGGATATGCACAACAGCCAGGGCTGGGGGATGAAGTAGAGAAGATAAATCAAGGAAGCTCTACCAAGGACAGAACGAAGTGCACTTAGCACCATCTGTGGGAGGAACCTTCCTTACCTTGACACAGCCTGCTTCTCCTAATTGAATCCGATAGGAAAGCTGACCTGATAAGGGTGTCCTGCCCTAGTCCTTAGGACCATAACCAACTCTCCCATTTAGTAGATAGCAACTCAGAACACCAATACCAAATATGTTCTTCTGGCCAGCCTAGCTCATTATTTGCAAATATAAATAGACAACAAGGGATCATTTGATTATTTGAGGATTGCCAGATTATAAAACCCTGAAAGTGAAAGAAAGAATGGAATAAACTGAGCAATCGATAAGGTGAAAGCAGAAATAATTCAAGAAAGAGAAAATTTAAAGTTAGAAGTAATATTCTTAGAGGAATTTTAAAAGCTATTGCATCCATCAAATAAGAACAAGCTGTTGTGAAAAAATTGAGACACCAATTAATTAACCAATTAATAAGAAAGCCTTGTTACAAAATAAATTGGCCAAAAGAATCATTGATAAGAGTTAAACAATAAAATAAAATCATCTGAAGATTAAGTTAGACATCGAGAAGATAAGGTTAGGAAAGTCTACTAGGACATAGATCAAAAAGACAAAGAAGGAAAATATAAGGCATTCCAGAAGGAGAAAACAGAAACTATAGAAATGAAGTTATCAAATAAAGAACAGAAGTTTTAACTTCCCTGTGTAAAGACACATGACTGCCATGTGGGGTAGAGTATATGGAAAAAGTCCAATATCTATGCACATTCAAATATGCCTTCCAAGGTTTGAAAAAAATTCTAAAGTCCAGAGATTTTAAAAGTACTTATCTACAAAGGGAAGACAATGAGATGTATATGAGATTTCCTGTCAGTAATACTGGATTCCAGAAGATAATGGATGTCTTCAAAGTTCAGGGGAAACATACATTGCATATGAAAAATGCATTGAATAATAATTACATATTTTAAATATTTTTTGTTGATTCTCAATTTTTAGTATCAGCACAGCATACTTAATTATATGGGGAGAACAAAGTGTTGTTGCTATAGCATCATCATTGACAAAACTTGGGTAGTAGAGGTGGAGTGAGGAAGAAAGAAAATACTGTGGAAGTAATGGATTCCCCAGCTTTTTAACTGAGAAATCAACAATTTTGTAAGTCGACAAATTAAGAAATGGAGAAGCATAAGGTATATTTTAAAAAATATAATTGTAACTACCAGGATAAATACAAAAGGAAGGTATTAATTATGAATAATTTCTCTGAGGAGTAGAAGTGTACTTTCCTATACCGTATAATTTTTACCATACATCATAGTATGTATACAGACACATATATACATATGTGTGTATATGTATAAGAATGATATCTGGGGGTGCCAGGGTGGCTCAGTCAGTTGAGCTTCTAACTCTTGGTTTCAGCTCATGTCATGATCTCAGGGTCATGAGATAGAGCCCCATGTTGGGCTCTGCACTCACCCCCTCCCCCACTTGTACACACACATACACACACATACCCATTCTCACTCTCTCAAATAAATAAATAAATAAATAACAATAAATAAATAATTTTAAAAGAATGATGTCTGAATAGCATCAAAATTGAGCCAAAGGAAGCATGAAAATTACTAGGAAGCTGTAGCTTTTGAGATCCACTGCTGCTTTGGTGACCTCAGGCTGAAGATGATTTTGGATCGCATTGCTGTTGGGAGGTCATAGGTGCCCATAACTGCATGTACAATGTTTAAGTAGTTTCAGAGAGGGACATCTCTAGGACTGTAGGCATAGGATGTGTGCATATCAGCCGAGCGGTTAATGGTCCTAGATGTTAGTCAATGTACCTGCTATGACCCTTCCTCCCCTGCTCATACTGCCCTACCCAGAATATCATGTTGAAAGATGATAAAGTAGCATCAATGTTGGTCTTCCCTTAGGGATGATCAGGGACCAGATTACAGTCATTCAATACCCTACTCACTGTCCATAATGTGACCTGGTAACTAGAGTTGAAAGAGTTCGGTAAATTCCTTTTCCTAGGAATTTAAACTCAGAATGTGGAAAGACTTGCCTGGAGGTGGACAGGGTCAGAGAGCTGATATGAAAAGGTCTACAAATTGTAACCATGAGATCCCAGAGTCACTCAAGTCCACAGCTGTCTTACAATTCCAGCCCAAGTCTCTACTGTAATGCCTGTGCTTGATTTCCAAGGGGTTCCATCTCCTATAAGACCATATGTACCCTTCTAATAACTACTCCTTTTACTTGAATTAGCTTGAGACAGACTCTTGCATGCAACCAAAATCACTCGAAATGAAAGAAATGTTTGACAAGGGTTTCACTTTGCATTCAGAAGGCAAGAGAGGCCTGGTGACTGCTGTCCCCTGGGACAATAAGGTGAGCTCCACTTTGTGCAACCCAATCCTATACCACAAGAGCAGGCTGCATGAGGCTGAAATTGATTTTTTGAGAAGAGTAGTTTTTAAAAAAATGCTTTATTTTTTTCTTTTTAAAAGTTTGCTGCTCTATTGGATTGGAGATGTCAAGATAGTTCTCAAAGCCACTAGTCTTCTTTTAGATAGATAGATGAAAGATAGATAGATAAATTTATTTATTTATATTAGAGAGAAAGAGAGAGCACATACATGAGTGGGAGGAGGGACAGAGGGAGAGAGAAGATCTTAAGCACAGTCTGCGCTGAGTGTACAGCCTGAGGCAGGGCTCAATGTCACGACCCTAAGATCATGACTCTGAGATCATGACCTGAGCCTAAACCAAGAGTCGGACACCCATCTGACTAAGCCACCCAGGTACCCCAACCTCCAGTCTTCTAAAATGAGCTTAGGAGAATTTTTTTTTTAAATAACCTCAAAGTTCCATTTAATGACAGTTTTGTTTTTCAGACCCAGAGGAAATGGAACCTATACTGACCTAAATCTTCAAAACAGAGAGCAGCAAAGATGTTTGGAAGCTGTTAGACTGACTTTCTTCCTTTCTTGTTAAACCCTTCTCCTGAAGCTCTTCCTAGGAAGCCTGAGAAAGAGAGAAGCAAACCCTGAGAGCAGGCAACTGGTCTGCCCAGCAGCCAGGCCTTGCCATTCTCCTGTTGAACACAAAACTTTCACAGAGTATGAATATCAAGCAAAGCCATTTTGTGAGCCTGATGGATCAAGATAAAGACAGGATCACTCTGTAATTGTGTCTGAACTCAAACAAAACATGAACATTGTCCTAACTGTCCAAACAGTCCCCTATCTAAGTAAGCTTTAAGACAGCCCATTACAGAATTAACCCCACTTCCTGAGAGCATCCAATTAAAGTCAAGCCCCACTTTCTTAGTCCTCCTTAAAGCACCTAACACAAGCCCATATCCTTTCTAGTAAGTTCTCTCTAATCCTTCTAATATCTTCTTCCTGAGATGCCCACAGTTCTCCCTGGAGTATGCTCTTTCTCCCTAAAAGACCACTAAACCCAACTTGTTCAGCAACAGATGTATTCCTGATGGTGTTCAGACTGAGGCTTTGACGGGTGTTATGTTTGCCTGCTCCACTCCTAGTGTTACTTGTCACAGATCATCAAAGAGCGGTTCATGGAACTAACTTTTTTGGTCCAGGAAATAATCACCAGTGTTACCAAGTACTTATTACCTGCCAGGTGCTTTGTATAGATTAACTCATTTGATCCTCACAATGGCCCTATAAGTTAATAGGCTTAATAAGGAAACTGAGGTACAAAGGTTATAACACTACTAAGTGGCTGAGCCAGGACTTCAAGGCAGCCAGCTGGCCGGGCTCTAGGCTCCAGTGTCCATACCACCCTGCCTCCCTCTGCACCAGTACACTGTGCTCTTGTGTGTCACTGAATAGCGTGAGGTCACTGGTCACTATGCCATCACCCCACAATGAAAAGCACTATGATAAGCAGTCCCAGGAAATCACTGCTGGGTTTCCTGAAAGATATGGAGGAATACACACCCACAGGGAAAAGAAAAACTTCCTGATAACCGTATCAGAAGTAACTGAGCTTCTAAACAACTGGATTTTTTTCACTTCATGAACACACTAATCATATAATTCAGAGTTTTCAACCTAATTTTAAGAAAGGTAAGGGATGATCATAAGTTGAATAAACCTAAACAAGATACTCCTTTTGTGTTTTTCTCTGTTTTACTAATGCGGTCAAGAGAAGATCCCTGTTTGGTAGTAATACGACTGTCATTTCTTTTTTTCTTTCAAGATTTTATTTTTTATTTATTTGACAGACAGAAATCACAAGTAGGCAGAGAAGCAGGCAGAGAGAGAGGGAAGCAGGCTCTCTGCTGAGCAGAAAACACTATGGGTGGGAGGGGGCTTGATCCCAGGACCCTGGGATCATGACCTGAGGGGAATGCAGAGGCTTAACCCACTGAGCCACCCAGGCACCCCCTGGCATTTCTTTATCTCCCCAGAAAGAAGGGGGTTGAGGTACAGAGTCTTAGAAGGCAATAATTAATATCTAGTGAGATTTCAATAACTTAGTTTCATTTTGTTTTATTTGTTTTTGTAATACCTTCTATTTCTGGCTTACTATACTGGTTTTTCCATTTGTAAGTGACATAAAGTTTCATTTAAAAATTATTTCAGTAAAAATTTGAGTTCATTTAAAGAAAAATTTCAAATAAATCGTGGTACAGGCAGTAGGGAAACAAGGGAACAGAAATCATGAAGGTATTTTAGGAAACCCTGACTTCAGTTTCCTCTTCACCTTGGATGCTAGAAAGACCAGAGTTGAATTCATTGGTCATTGACCTCAAGGGTGCCTTCCCAGCTACATGAATTGCTCCCACAAGTCCAACCCCTGGCTTTATCCTCTCCTTCCTTCCTCTGTTTGCCCTCTGCCTTCCTGCCTTGCTAACCTCCAACTTTCAGAAGAAATTCCTAGAGGTGGGGGGGGGGGGGAGTGAGAGTAGGGACGACATAATAAAGAATATCTCTTTGCTTTGATAACACATTGACCAAAGAGTGGGAGTAACCTGGGCTACCCACTCCTTAAATGAGGTGCAGGGGCCGCTCTCAGAAAACCCCCATCTGATTTCCTCTAGTCCTGCGAAGTTTTATTCTTCAAACTGCGCAGGAACAGCGTTTCCAAAACTGCTTGGACAGCGGATTCTTTGGCCCTCCTCCGTTCCAGCTTAGAGTCACTATGACAGCTTGTTCCCATAAGAAGTGTGAGTGAATCAAACTACTTCGGTGGAAAAGCCAGGGAGGAGATGCCCCAGATGCGTCCTCCTCCCCCCTTTCGGGCTATGGAGCACCTCGACCCTCACTCCACCCTATCTCTGGGAGTCGGGAAGTTTTGGAGGACACCCTGCGGGGGTGGGATGGGGGAGATTGCAGGGCTGGAGCCTGGCTCCCGGGATTGAGAGGGAGATGGGCAGCGCCGGGGAATAACGCCCCGGAGATCCCGGAGGTGCAGCCCCAGAACTCCCTGGAAAGCCCAGCAGTGTAGACAGGCTGGGTTTAGATTCTCCCCTCTTTGAGAGTTGTCAGGAAGTTTGGGGGAGGGGCGAGCCGCTGTCTCCTGCTCTCCCTGCTCGGGAGGCTGAGGAGGGACGGCAGCAGCGGCGGGTCTCGAGCTGTCAGGTTCCCGCCCACGGGCGGGCTCCGGGGCTCCCGAGGGGGCCCGCGGGGGCGCAGGCGGGGGGCGGGGGGCGGGGGGCGGGGGGCGGCGGGCAGAGCGCGCGGGCCGGCATGGAGGGACTGGTCCTGCTCAACGATCTGGCCACCCGGCTGCTGTTCGTGCTGCACTCTCTGGTTGGGGTCTGGCGAGTGACCGAGGTGAAGAAGGAGCCGCGGTACTGGCTGCTCGCGCTGCTCAACCTCTTGCTCTTTCTGGAGACTGGGCTCACCCTCAAGTTCAAGCGCGGCAGAGGCTACAAATGGTGAGCGCACCCCGGGAAAGGGAGGGCGCGCGGAGTCCCTGGGCACTGTTCCCTATGGCGTTCGCCCGCAGCCCAAGAGCCAGTCTCCCCGCAGCCCGCCCATTTCTTACTCGGATTCTGACCCTCTTTGTCCTCGCCGGGAGCTTCCAAGGAGCGCGAGATGCTTGCGCATCTCTGGGACACGCCGCGGTACCTCAGGGTCCTTCCTGTCCCAGGGCAACACAGGGCAGGCTCAGTCTCTGCCCCGTGTCACCCAGTCCCAGGCTTGGCAACTTGGAAGATGTGAAAAAAGAAGGGAAACACTTGCCTTCTCTGCAGAAGGTGCCCCAGAGCGGGGGAGTCGTGGGGCGGGGGCATGCCCATGTGCCCAGCTTCCTGAACTTGGGGTGTGTGGGTGTGCACTCGCTACTCTGTGCCTGCGGGTGGGGGGGTGCCTTTCGCTGAGCACTAGCGACTTTTGTAAGAGTTTGTGTGCATAGAACAGCCGCCTAGGGCAAGAAGCCCCTCGAAGCACTTCCGTGCCGCTCTGCGTCGGCTTCAGGTGCCGCAGGTTGGTTCCGTGGGACCTCGGTTAACGGAAGTTCACCTTGTCAGAGAAGGGTTGCCACGCGGGTGGAGGGACTAGCAAGGAAGGGTCGAACTTAACCTCGACCTGCAGGAACTACAGGTTTTGTGTGATGTTTTATTTCCTCCCGGAAGACTTGACTGGCAATAGAAGACTTGAGAAAAAGAGTCTCTTGCCATTTACAGAGAGTTTCCACCTCCATCCCTCCACTCCCAGTAGATTTTTATCCAAACTTCTCCAAGCTAGGCCTCTTCCTGTATTAATTTTTAAAAACAGTAAGACTAGAGTCACATAAAAATTCAGTAAAATTATACTATACATTAGTTTTTAAAAAACAGTAAGGCAATATTTTCACATGTCAGTAATTTTAGAAATACTTAATGCTGGAAGAATATATTATTAGTCAAATCAAAGAATTACATACACAATGGCATTATAGTCAGCCACCATATTGGGGGGGGATAAACCCCTTGTCTATAATTTTGCATATTAAACTGCAAAAAGCTTTGTATTTTGTGACAGTCCAAGGGTGAGAATGTGCTGTTGTGTCTCTTAAGATGAAGTGAATCTTGCTTAAATTTCCCACTTTTAAAAATTATCAGAATTATCAGTGAAAAAATTATTCAGGTAGAATCCTAATGTAATGCAATAAGGATGGAAATGTTACAACCCCTCCCCCCACCCTATGATCAGCTTATTAAGGAGGAGAGATCTGAAGTACTTTCCAATGTGTCCTTTAAAAACCTCAAAGAAAATTGTCATTAGCTTCCCCAATAAGTCTTAGGGTTAAAAAAACAGAAGGGGAGAAGAATGTTCACCCAACAGGTCGTATGAGATTTATTTCATTTTTACTGAGTAGCTTTGAGATTCTAGGGTGGAAAATATCTTCAGTAGCAGGAGCCTGCGATCTGAGGCTAAAAATTGTTCCATGGAACGTAGTTCTGTCACCAGCCAACACAGCTTCTGGGAGAAAGGTCAGCCTTAAAAGGGGGACCAACCCAATGGTCCGTGAAATATTCTCCCTTGTGCTCCAAGAGTAGACCAGAGGCTTTCACTCATGTTAAGTCAGAATTCCCCTCCAGTTATGTAGAAATACTGTAGCCCATTGAAACTTTACCTTCATGTCTATACCATCACTGGCAGCTGATTACAACCATGAGAGGAAAAATGATTGGGGCAAAAATAGATGATCAATGTGTAGAATTAAATAGGGAACTGGGGACCTATTCGTGTGTAATGTGGTCTCAAAATCAGAAGGAAAATGGAGCAATGGAGCAATACTTATTTGCTCTGAGGTATTGGGCATGTTACTGAACCTCTCTGACCCTCAGTTTCCTCATCTATAAATACTTATAGGTTATTATAAATTAAATGAAATAATATATTTTATGGTTGATGAATAAAAAGGAATTATTTTTTAAATACTAGGATTTTTCTCTTTTTTTCTTCTTATTAAAAAATATTATGAGTCAATTGGACATATTTTCTGTCTGTACAAGTCCAGCAACTTTACTTGAGGGACTGGCCAATAAACCATTGGCTCAGAATCAGAAAGTAGAAAAAATTTCTCACCTTTATTTCAGAGCAGGCCGTGATGTGTAATGTATATTTTAGCATTTATTGAAAAAATTGTGCTGGCTCAGTATCTAGACTAATATTGGAAAATAAGCAAAGAAAATAGTAGATTTGACTTAGAAAATTTCAAGAACTGAGTCTTTGTAAATGATCTAAATAAAAATGTGATTAATAATGCTTTGTTCTACTGATATTACTAAATGCTTTGTTCTGCTGAGCCTGAAAATGTGGTCATTTTTGTGGTGGACAAAGCTTACACACTATTGTCAGTAAGTTTAAGGAGGAAAAAATCAGAAATTAGGATGCTGAAAAATAGACAATTATCCATGTATAACATGGTAACAATTAAAAAGTATTTGATTTGAGACATATTTCATTGCTGGGTTGAAGTTTTCTAAGTAAGGCAAGGCATGATTTTTGTTATTTTTGTGTGATTAAAAAAACAATTTCCATCAGGAAATCAAGACTGATGAAGTAAAAAAAAAATTAAGTAAATATGACAGTATCTAGATCTTTCTACAGAAAAAATGTAAATATATAGATTTATGTACAGATCTATGTATTATACACCTTTTGATCCATTGGTCTTATAATTTGGAATCTACCCTATAGAACCCAAGGTGGTCGTATGTAAAGCATACATACGAAAATATTAATTTCCATCTTGTAAGTTAAAAATAAACCTAAGGGGCACCTGGGTGGCTCAGTGGGTTAAAGCCTCTGCCTTCGGCTCAGGTCATGATCCCAGGGTCCTGGGATCGAGCCCCGCATCAGGCTCTCTGCTCAGCAGGGAGCCTGCTTCCCCCTCTCTCTCTGCCTGCCTCTCTGCCTACTTGTGACCTCTCTCTCTCTCTCTCTGTGTCAAATAAATAAAAAAATCTTTTAAAAAATAAACTTAAAAACAACCTGATTAACCATCAATAGACTGGTTGAAAATTTTTAATATACCCACACGATGTATATTTTGATGGTATTAAAAAGTGATGAGCTGGAGTTTACTATTGACCTAGAAAGATGCCTATGACATGTTGTCAGGAGAATAAAGTTACAGAATTATGTATACTACGGGTTAATTTCTTTTAAAGGACTTGTCAAAGAATTATCCTTTGTATCAGTTGGATACATTATCCATCTACAAGTTAAGAAGAAGAATAAGGCGAAACCTTCCCATACTTAAAATAAATCAACCAGTCAAATAATGCCTGAATGGTAGATGAAGCTCCATACATACAGGAGGTGAAAATTTCTTTTCCAGAGCATCGAATCTATGACCCTCATTTAGATTACTCTGGTCTATTCTGAACATTGTGCTTTTTACTAACTTTTGCACCTGACCCCACATAAATCAAACCCACAGAAATCATGGAACGATACATTGAGCTATAGAGGAAAATGTGAAAAAAAATTCCTGAACTATAGCAAACATATTACACTTGTCAAAAGAATGTTTCTTTAGCTATCCTTTGGAAAGGAAACATGGAACTAGTGCTGCTGAGCTCAGCTGTCCAGGGACAGCAACATTACGTCAACACTCATAACTTTCAGTTGGAGAAGTTTAATTTGTTGGAATCCTATAGGATAGAGAGGGTGAGCCAATGACACATCCCTTGTTAAGCCCAATAAATGTGTGCTGGTGTAATTTGCTCCTTTTCACCTGGTATTTATTAATTTCACATGAACATTCACTTACATTCCTATATGATGGAGATTAGTATTGCTTGGTTTTTTGTTTTCTTGATTTTATTTTCTATTATCCGGGTAACAGTCTAATAGATCTATGAATTACCATTTAGGTAAAGTCAAACACAAGACAATGTTTCTGTTGCTTATTTGCCAATACCAATAAAATATTTCTCAGGAGTAAGAAAAATGACCAAGATTGTGAAAAGTTTGAAGACTGTTTACTTGAAAGGAGGCAGTATCTGCAAATAAATAGAAATCTAAGTTGAATTTATTGGCAAAAATACTGATCAAGCCTTGAGATTCCCTCATCAGAATTTCAAGAATATAAGGTAAATATAATTGAGTTAATAAAAGACCTTACCTACTTGGTCACCTTTCTTCATTATATCTCTTTCCTATTTCCTTTATTGAGCTTAACCAAATGTCTATTTGTTGAATTACCCAATAAGTACATATGATACTATGCTAGACTCTGTGTGAATAGGCAGAAAGAACAGAAAACCAAAATATTTGAGATTTTAAATTTAAGGGTAGCATTCTGATTAAGTGCTCAAGTATGTAGGAATAATTAAGAATATTTAGCATTTTTGATGATCAGGCTCTTTCGTCCTACACAGATTATTCCATGTGATCCTGACAGCAGCCGCAATGATTTTGTTTCTCTGTTTTTCCCCATTTTTAGATGAGGAAACAGGCATAGAGCTATGAGGTCATTTTATTCACGATTACTTAGCTGGCAACTGAAGGAGCGGGGTATCAAGAGTCCAGCTGTTTAGGGGAGAAGGGATGTGATGAAGTGTATGGGGGTGGGGTGAGTAGGGAGAAGGGCCATCATGGCATTTGAGCTGGAACAGGAGATACGGGTAAGAGACAGGAGTGCAAAGGCTGTGTAGTTAAAGGATGTCCTGAGGGAGGCGAGTGTAGGAAACCTTGAGCAGATTTCTCTGGAAAGCCTTATCAATCTTCATTCAACAAATGTATGTGGAATAGCTAATAGGTATTAGACACTGAGTGTCAAGAATATGGAGGGTGAAAAAAAACAGGTAAAATTCTTCCCTGAAGGAACTCACGTTTTAGTCCAGGGACTCAGAAAATAAAGAAGTCAATAAGAAACAAGGGAGCTAAAAAGTAACAAAGAAGGATCTCAACTCTGGAGGCCTAAGTGGTAGCAGTTACAGAGGGATAAAGGAGCAGGGGAGGGTTCCCACTGGGTGGTTAGAGAAGCCTGGCTGAGAGGAGACATCGGAGGCTTGTCTGTTTAGAGAGGAGAAGGAGTCAATGTGGGAATAGCCAGGGCGATGAAAAGAGGGAGAGAGAAAGGCCAAGGGTGCCCTGGGACATTTCTGACATACTCCCCAGAAGACAGATACAACTGCATTTCTTTTCTCTTCCTCCAGGTCTCTACTCTTCCCCAGGTCCTTTGCCTCTAAGTGAAAAATTCCTTTTAAATTTTATATTGTTACCATATCTCATTTGAGACACCATGTGTTAGACAATGTCTGGGTGGCTCCCAACTACAAACAGGAAAGACAAATGGGGAATCAGAAGAGAGTCTATCCTAAATGGATTTCAAATTCAAACCAATTTTGTAAAAAAACAAAACAAAACAAACAAACAAACAAACAAAAACCCTCAATGTAGTCTGTTCTGAATACTCAGTTGTATTTAGAAAGTTCAACAGCAGAAGTGGAAACCCAGACTTGACAGAAACCATATGAAGCCGAAGCCTAACCTTGAACAAGTCTTGGGTTGTGTCATTCTTGGTCTTTGTCATTCTGTAGTATTTGACAGTGTGTATCTTCCTTCATCAAAATTGTTTAGCCAGGGAGGAAGGTGGGAAATAAAAGCACTCTTCTCTTGCTGATCTTTTCAGATATCAAGGAAGATGAATTGGAGAGATTTAGGAGACCCTGTGATTTCCATATGGCCAACTTGGGCAATGGAAATTCTCCCAGCAGATAGACTATTTCTCTTATTGTTCGCACTTGCTGTCCAGATTTCTTGAAATCTCTGTTTAGCTTTTAAGTTATTCTAGGAACACTTTCCAATGTGCTTTGGATTTATCAGCCCTGTCTGAAGTGTGTATCCAGAGTTTTATAATATTCATTGTCTTCGCAGGCTGTGTGTATGTGTTTTATATCCTGAGCCTTGAGTTCAGTGCACAAGGATGACTTAGGTTTGCATCTGTTTTGGAAGCACACATTAAATGTTATCAGCAAATGATTTTGTTTTTAGTGATCTGACTCATGGTTTAGGAAGAAGAGTCTTACCTTAACTTGAATTAGTAAAATACTTCACTCCTAAGAAACTGTAATATTTTCTTCTTTTATTTTACAATGGACTTGGGATCAAAGCAATAATTATGTCTGCATTTAGAATGGGAACCCCAGAAAACTGAACCATTAAGTGATGTCCATGCTTTTTTCAAGAGTATGTTCAACATAGACATTTAGAACTAAAAATGAAGGTTCTAGTATTTTGTAACTTCTTATACTTGACAGGGAGAAAAACAAAGTGCAAATTGATGTGGGCAGCTCCCATGAGCTGGTATAAATATATCCTTCCTCCTCAATTTCATGCATTTCTCCTTCTCATGCAGTGCCATTATTTGCATAGAGCATCAGGACAAATCTGAATAGTTTAACTTCTTTTCCAACAATGGAAAAATCATCTTTCACTCAAGGTCTCTTCTCCTCATATGCATGATCCTCATTACTCCAGAAGTTTCTCTGGAGCACAGGTATCAGGAGGGTTAGACTTAGGAGATATAAGTTATTTTGTTTAAAAAAAAAAAAACAGTGTTTTGTTTTTAAACAAAACAGGAGTTTTTATATGCAGGTATTGAAAATTGAACTTTCTTTGAAAGTCACGTTTAAGTGATATTAAGGACACACAGATTGTTAATATAAAATGCCAGATTGGGATTGATTTGGTTTCTTTTCTCTGAATACAAACCTACAATAATCGTTTAGAGAAGAGTGTTGTATTTTATCTTCAGTTTGTCTGACTGATTTTAAAAAGACCATGGATGTACAACTGACTTAATGTTGTATGCTTATTAGAATAAAAATTAGTATTCTTTAGGGGGAGGAAGTCCTGTCTACTATCAGCCTTGCTGCCAGTCCTGGTCGGGTCCTTCCAGTATTCCTTTGCTTTTGTAGGTCCCTGATTGAGCTTCCTGTCTCACACACCTGTTTTAATCTGCCTTGAACAGCCTCCTAATAAATTGGCTGTGCCATTTTCTGACAGTCCGTTAATAGTAGTGATGAGCATGATGATGAAGGTGATGGTGATGGTGACAATGGGGGTGGAAACAGCTATCAGTTACTGAGTACTGACAATGCTCCAAGCCTGCTTCCCATCCATTATGTCAGTGAGCCTCACGAGGACCCTAGAAGAGAGCTTTACTCTTTATTACCATTTGATGATGAGGATGCTGCTGCTCAGCAAGGCTCCACCTCTTGTCTAAGGTCACAACTAATTATACTAAATCACAGAACAATTCCTAGCATTTGGTTAGTGTTCCCATTTATTTTTTTTTTCTGTTTGCATGTTATATTTCAATTTCAGAAAGTGCATTATAAAAGAGAAGGGAGAGAGCACTCACATTTATTGAGCTGGGAACGTACAGGGCCCACATTACCTTATTTCGTCCTCACTAGAGCCCTGGAGGCACTATTCTTGCTTCTACACAGGAGGAAGCAAAGGCTCAGAGGCATCCTCATCCCAGTTCTGAACGCCATCAGCTGATTTCTTGTGCTCTGCATTCAATAAGCAGACTGGGTTTTATCTGTGGAAAATACAACTACATAGATTTTTAGGATCGAGGATTCCCGATAGTGGGCAAAGGGTCAGAGTATTTTGTCTTTTTCAAAATTGGGGTGACTTGAAAATGAGCAGTGGGATGATTTTGCTTAGAACGGAATGTAGAAGAGTCCAGGCTACACATGGACATGGCTCAGAGACTCTTGCACAAGTAGACATGCTTGGAAAGCCAACACAGGATGTAAAACAAAACAGAAGAGGGGGGAAATCCTCGAGCGCCTGTATTTTTGTTCCTAAGGTGAAGAAATAAGCTCTTCCACAGAACAGAAATAAATACCACTGTCTTTTATAGAATGAAATGAGTTACAGCATTACATAAATAACATCCATCATGCATTTTATCCTCTCAGAGACCATTAAAATTCCTGTAGTCATTAGCACTTAGGTTCACTTAATCATTAAACAATCAGTTATTGTACTAAGTGCTATAATGATGTTCTTGAAGGAATATAAAATACATGCAGTTATATGAGAACAGGAAAAAAACAACACCCTGAAGAACCAAATAATTTTCCACAAATTAAGTCCAAGATTGAAGAATGTTTGCAGAATAAAGATACGATCACTACAGTAGGCTTGTTAGGCAAGGGAAACTTCTCAGGTAAGTGATTTATGTACTGGCCTTTGTAATAGCTGGGGGTTTTACAAGAGTGCAGGAAAGAGAGAAAGGTTTTTCAGGTTGAGGGGATATCATGACGGCAGTAGTTAGGGTTTTTGTTGGAACCAATTCATTTAAGAAGATGTTGTGATTTTCTTTGCCTCAGAAATTTTATGAGAAAAATAGTACATAGATCTTAAAATTGATGCATATTTTGTTCCTATAAATTTTTTAGTCATACTGAAGCATACTGCTGAGCTTTGAATGTGAGCAGCTTCAAATTTAATAAAACTTGTTCTTGCTTTAAATATGCTTTGGGAAATTTTTTTTAACATTTTATTTATTTATTTGACAGACAGATCACAAGTAGGCAGAGAGGCAGGCAGAGAGAGAGGAAGGGAAGCAGGCTCCCTGCCGAGCAGAGAGCCCGATGCTGGGATCGATCCCAGGACCCCGGGATCATGACCTGAGCCGAAGGCAGAGGCTTTAACCCACTGAGCCACCCAGGCGCCCCTACTTTGGGAAATTTTTAAGTGAAGTATCTAGTACTAATTTTGCCACCAGTTTATATCATAATTTGGGAATATGACTTTATTAGAAAAACAACTGGCAATAACAATGAAAATTACAACAAAGAGCCCTACTATTCACCTCCAGAAGTATTCTCTTGGCAAACCTAAATGTGGGCGTTTGTGAAGGGCTTTCAAAGCATAAAGAAGGGGCATTCCCAGCCCATATGAAATTCCTCCAGTCTCCTGAGATCTTGTACTTCACCTGTTCTCCCAGAAGATCACGGAGAACACAAACCAATCATCTGATTTGGGTACCAATTAAATCATGCTCAACCCTTACTCGTTTTCCTCTCAGAGGGAGTTCTCATGAGCGTATGGCCCTTTGGTGTGGCCTTCTGCCTGCCTGATGGGCAGGCACAGGCAAAGGCTATGGGAGGGTGAGCTGCTTAAGAAGACAGACGGGGGGGTATCTGGGGTTGGATCCGTGTCTTCCCAGGTGTGCAGGGTTCTGTGTTCTGCAAGAATGTCTTCAGCTGTGTGTGGAGGCGTCATGCTGGCTGCTCTTCCCAGTGTGGACGGACACCACGCCGCTGCTGAACAGCCCAGATGGAAATCGCGGATGTTAAGGCCCACTTAGACAAAGTAGTCTGTGTGAGAGGACAGACAATCCTTAAACAGTTAGACACCGTTTGGGGGCTCATGAAAGGGTATCTTGACCTAGTTTCTTGATTCCATGAAAATAGGCCTATTATTATAAAGTGCTCTGGAAATTTTATTGAGGACACTCAAGGCAGTTTAATATGAGACTGTGAATCTTGGGGCTAGTATCCTTACAACTCCAGTCTGCCTTTCTAGCTTAGGAAATACTGAGAGTGAAGTACAAATAAAATCGTGATCCACACCGAAGTAATCTTGGAACTGTAGTTTTGTTTCACTTAAATATTATCTATTTTCTTATACTACCTACAGTATCTATTTCACTTATACTACTTACAGTATCTATTTCACTTAAATATTATCTATTATCTATGGGTATGGTTAGAAGACTAGAATCCTCACTGTTTGCAGAGAGAAAAGCCATACAGGGTAGTGGGGATATTATGGTTAATTTTTCTATTTGCTGATATATATTGTAATACATTTCTAAAAGGAACAAAGGTTACTTCCCAACAAGAAAATGGTAGCTGTCATTTTTCAAAAAAAGAAAATGGAACCCTAACTGTAGACTAATGATAAGATAAAATAAATAAGATGCCTTGTAGGGCTAAATTGCTAAATGTCATGACATAATTATTTTGTGAAAAACACTGTAATTTGTTGAAATGACAACTTTGTATGATTAGTAATATTTTATTTTTGGATGAAACAAACAAAAAAATGAGGATAGCTCTTTAAGAGCTCAGGGCAGTGTCTAGCAGATAGCAAGACCTTTAACACATTTGATTAGTAAACAAATGAGTACATAAACAAATAGAGAAAAAAATCCTTTAAGAGGTTGCTCCTGCCATTACTTTAGAGAAAACTGGTGGGTTGGATAAGGGCTGTGGTTTAAAAACCAAAACAAGGGATGCCTGGGTGGCTCAGTTGTTTAAGCACCTGCCTTTGGCTCAGGTTATGATCTCAGGGTCCTGACATCAAGTCCTTCATCAGGCTCTCTGCTCAGTGGGGAGACTGCTTCTCCCTCTCTCTGCCTATAGCTCTCTGTGTGTGTGTGCACTCTCTCTATCAAATAAATAAATACAGTCTTTAAAAAAGTTTATAAATAAATGAATAACAAAACAAAAACACCAAACTTCTTAGAAAGAAAGAGTATCTTTTTAAAGGTTTTAATTTGAAAAAAAAAAAAAACTAAGCAACAAAATTTATCATTAAACTATTAATGTTGGGAACCTTTTGTCTTCTGACAGGATAATGGTAATTTGTATCATAGTATCTTTGAGGCTCTAAGGCCAAATAGCTGATTAGTAATAAGGTGTTACACATTTTCTAAAAATTTCCCACTTGAACGTGTCTTATGAATTTATCATGTTTATCAGTTTTTGTTAGCTTATTAATAAATAGTGTATCTTATTTTCATAAACAAGTATCCAGAAACCTAATTTATTTCTGGATTGGCTAGCCCTCTCTATGGTTTTAGACTTTATACAAAATGCTTGGCATTGACTTACTTCTGATGCTGTTGACATAAAGTCTGGAATAAAATTATTTTGTAGCTGCTAAGAAAAGGCATGCAATTTGATTAATTGCACAGAAAAAGGTAGGATCAGGCATAGTTTATAATTTTTAGAGTTCAGATTCTCCTTGGTTCTGAAACTGAATTGCACAGACAACACATGATCAAGAATTTGGCAAACCTTCCAACTAATAAGTAATGGCTAGAATGTCACCCTGAATATTAAATCTTTCATAGTAGCAAAATAATATTAAATTCATGTAAGAACAGAATAATTAGTTTCCCTCAAAAAAACTTTTGATAAGAATCAACTAATGTGATATATCAAGAATAGGTTTCTAGTCAAACAAGCAACAGAGTGTCAAGAAAATAGAAATTTTAAATCAACCAGGACCTTACCATGTCAACAAATATTTGTGGAGAACACACAGCCAAGTACTGTGGGAGGCACTGAGGATATAAGGATGAACACACAACTTTTGTGCTTATACTACTTACAGTTGCTGGGAGACAGTTAAGTGCCAGCGAACACACACACATGTGCACATATATAATTATAAATTTCGAAGATCTATAGGGTAAAAATGAAGAGTGCTATAGGACAAATATAACAAGGAGATCTAATTTAGAGTGGAGGACCAGGAAAGTTCTTCCACAGGATCTCATACACCTGACATGAACTATGAGAAGGAAATAATCAGGTGAAGAGTGGGGGTAAAGAGATGTTTCGAGAGAGAAATACATGTGTGAAGTCCTGAGTTAGGAAAGTAAGTAGGTTTTCTCCAGAACTGAATGAAAAACAATGTTATGGGAGCACAGTGAGGAAAAATGACAAGGGACAAAGCCCAAGAGGTAGGCAGGGCCCTGACTGTGCAGCATTCTGTAAGCTATTATGGGCAAATGACCCACGCAAACCATGACTGGATGACGGGATTTGCCTTAACATCAAATGTGGAGTTAAGGATAATGATGTCTTTAGCAGTGCAGACAATTTCCTCTGATTCAAGAGGTCTTAAACAGGTTTCATTTGGGGAATTATAGTTTGACAATAGGATTGATTGTGAGTTATTTGAAGAAACAGCCTTCTAACCTGGTATCCTCTGGTCCTCTTTAGGTGTAGGTCTTGAATATGTAGCTATGAGTTTACTTGCAGAGCTGAGCCTAGGTAAGGCAGCAATGCACATGTGTTGAGCCTTACAGTATCAGGCCCATGACACACACACACTCTTCTCATCCTTGCAACCATCCTATGACCTGGATATTTTATCTCCATTTTATAGATGAGGACACTGACTCATAGGGAAGGTAACAAATTTCCACTACCTTGGAAGATGTGCCTTGGAACAGGTGATTCAGATCTGGGTCTCCTAGGTTTGTGTAGTAATTCTTCACAGGCCACAACTCCAGGGGTGTACTTGCTACTGGATCTCCTGAAATGGGAATAAAAAAGGTCTTTGTAGATGCCAGTACCCTCCATTCCCTCCATTTTATTCATAAATTCAGGCACTCAAGCATTTAAGCATTTTCTTAATAAACGTTTATTAAAGACTTAATAAGACACCTGATATCACTGAGAAGAAGAAAAGATGAATGAGAGGAAAGAAGGGAGGGAGATAAATATAAATAAGACAGAATCTGCCTTCAAGGAGCCTGTATTAGGAAAGCTAAGGCTAATATACACGTAATCATGAAATAGTGGAGAATGTGTTAGGTCACAAGAGAAATATAAGCTAAGATTAATTCCTACTATGCCTCTGAAATACAGGTAGGATGTTCATGGCTAGAGAGGCAAGAGGAGAGCATTCCAAAGCAGACAGTCATAATTTGGAGGGACGTTTCCTCTAAAGTCATTTCAGAACCTCTCTTCTCAGATTAATCAAGCTGTCGGAGCACTTTGTTCTTAACAGGGACGAACGGTCAAACAAAACATATGCTATATGTGGCTGAAATGTATTCCTCGTATCCAAAAAATAAAATATATTTAGACATGTTTTAATACTTCCCTAGATAAGAGAGACTTCTATTTTCTCCATAAGGTTTGTTGTTTTAATTTCAGCTGTACAACTACCACAGCTGACTACAGGGGAGTTAGAGAGGAAGGACAGGAGGAAGCTCTGGATGGTGATTTGCTGTTGATCACTTAGGCGTGCTATCCACGTCACCAGTAACTCTTTCTGGAAGCCTCCCGAAATTCCAGCAAATCCTCTCCGGTATAGGGTTAGGAGGGTGGGACATACGGGGAGAAACGCTACGGACTGAGTTGAATATGGTAAATTCCTAGGCTCTCAGCGTGATATCTTCTTTCTACCCCCTTCTCACTTATGTCGAAAAAGATTATGAAGACAGATTGAAGTGAGGGGAACTTTGTAGAAAACATTTTGTTTTGAGGATGTAGTGCAGGAAGAGAAACGGGAAGTGGAAAAACTAGAATACGGAGTCTTTGAATGTCCGATTATGGAATTTAGATGTTCTGTGGCAGGTAATGTAGACAATCTCGGATCTTAAAGTTTGTTGTTGTTTTTGTTTTTTAGGTTTGTTTGTTTTTTTTTTACATAACTAGATTCCTAATTAGAGGAAATACTTTGAAATAGGATAGTATTTTTTTTTCCAATTATAGAAATCATTCTTATGCATGCAAGATGTTAAGGGTTGTTTGTTTCATGTTGAACCTCTTTCAAGAATTATTATATGTTCAGTCCATGGTTTTCCTGGATATTATTGTTATGCTATTTTTAGGGGAGTCAATCCCAAACTTAATTCCTAGAGAGTCAAAAAAATTGCAATCCAGTCAACATTTGACATAGCCGAACAAACATTCACATATTCCAAAATGTCCTTGCCATTGGAATTCATTTCTTCTCTCAATCTCACAAAAGAAATACTCTCTGCTGATGTTTCCCTTGATATGTAAGGTCAAGGAATAAATTTTCCTTATTTTATTTAAAGATTTTATTTACTTATTTGACATAGACACAGCATGAGAGAGGGAACACAAGTGGGAGTGGGTGAGGGAGAAGCAGGCTTCCCGCTGGGGAGGGAGCTTGATGCAGGGCTCAATCCCAGGACCTTGGGATCATGACCTGAGCAGAAGGCTTAACGACTGAACCACCCAGGCACACCAAGGTTTCCCCATTCTTTTAAGAGTATGTTCAACATGGGGGCTTTTGCTATCTCTCTGTCACCCAGCCATCTTCCAAGTCAGATTTCAATAATATCATGAGCCATAACCTTTTGTTTCAAAATTGGTTCTTTGCAGGAAATCAAAGGTGGAAGAGTATCTATATGAAATATTGATTTTTTTAAAAGACCTCACTTTCTTTTGTCCTTTCTCCCTTCTTTCCAAAAGCTGAAAGGCAGTATTAGTGAAATTGTTAACAGTCTTGAAAAAGCCCATTCTAGATGTTGTCTTCCATTTAGGTTTGCTCACTTTTCTCTCCTAGATTATGATCATATGGTTTTAATACCATTTCATCTCAAATAATTCTATTTGTTGAGCAATTAACATTTCTGTTTTTCAAACCATTTTAAACCATCACATGCATATACTTAAAGTATTTTAATAAAATTATATGAACTCACAATTTTTTTCTTTGAGATGCAATAGTCCTATCTAAAATGAAGTGCAATTTTAAGAAATAAATTTGGAAAGTATGTTACTCTTATCTTATTTTGAATTTCTAAGGGCATATTTTCATTATATAATGTCCTATAAAAATACTAATAGTAGTTATCTATTATGGAATACCCACCTCTGCCATGCACTGCTTTACAGAAAGTGTAATAAAGACCTCTGTGAGATAAATGGGACCACTCTGGACTAAACTGTGTTTCCCAAAAATTTGTATGCTGAAGCCCTAACCCCCAGTGTGACTCTATTTTGAGATATAGCTTTTAGGAAGTTATTAAGGGTAAATGAGGTCATAGGGTAGGATCTTAATCCAATAAGATTGGTCAACTTTTAAGAGGAGAAGAGAGTGATCTCTGTCTCTCTCTGCTTGTGATGTGCATGCCCTGAGGAAAGGCCATGTGAGGCCAGGATACAGCAAGAGGGTGGCTATTTATAAACAAGGAAGGGAGACCTCACCATGCTTATGCTTCCAACCTCCAGAACCATGAGAAAATAACTATCTGATGTTTAAGCTATCCAGTCTGTGGTATATTGGTATGCTGACTATTACAGTGACTGTCTCCATTTTGTGGACTAAGAAGCAGACAGAGCCACTGGTATTTGAACCTAAATATGTTTGGCTATAAAAGCCCACTCTTTGGACTACCCTCTGAATTTTAAGCCAGCAAATAATGAATATAGATGGCCTTTTAAAACAATACCAAGCACTTCATCTGCTGTTGTTTCTTTGCATTTTAATTTTTACTAGGTTTATCAGATAATCACAAAGTCAGTTGATTTTGTTCATTCCTATTCATTATCATCTGATTTTTGTGTTCTAGTAGGATGTTACTATTTGAGCTTTCAGAATTCCAGATTAATATTTAAAAATGTAGCTAATCTTCTTGAAATTACAATGTTGAAAAAATCCAAGAAGATTTACTATTGCTGTATTTGCTTGTTGTAAAACATATTAAATGCAAAATATCCAGTTTTGTGCCTGAAACTAGTTGGCAGTGGCCCATTAAGCCATATTAAAATTAACTTCTATTAATTGGATTAGAAATTCAGTGAGAATGACAGCTGCTAGTGCCTTTTGCAGTTACTTTGTTTCTCTACAATCCATATGGCAGAAATCACATAATGCTTTTATCCCCATTGAAATAGACACTTGAGATAAAAAGGTTTAACTCAATGTGATCAGGGTATGTGTATTTATTTTTCTTTAATTAAAAAAGAGGGTTTTTTTGGTAAAAACTGAAATTTTTTTCTCTCTTTTACAGGTTTTCACCAGCCATATTTTTATATCTGATTAGCATTGTTCCATCATTATGGCTTCTTGAAATGCATGATGAGACCCAGGTATGACCCTTTGGAAAGTAGGAAAGTGGGATATTTATCAGTAAACTACTTTCATACTATAATCTAATTTATTTCAGAAAGGCACTTCTCAAAGGAATTGGAGTTATCAAGAATTGAAAAAGTAAGAGGCCATTAGCAAAAGAAAGTGAATTCATGATCTATCAAAACCAATAAAAATGTTACAGTTAAGAGTTAAGATTATATAATTAACAACTTACGTTAAAGATCTTGTTCTTAAGCACTCCTGACCTCAAATATGCTAGAGTTTTTTTTACATGGGGTACAGGAGGGTTGTGTGTAAAAATTTGGTTTTAAACTTTGCAGATTCAATGAATTCTATATTGTACTGAAAATGGGCAGGGCTCAATAATCTAGTATCCTATAAAATAAAAGTAGCAGAAATTAAAAAGAAACCCCATTGTCTAGACTCTGCTATGTAAATGCAATCAAACTTGGAGGGGCTACTAAAAACAGTCTGTCTTAAAATACAGGCCTTACAGATTACAAAAGATTCCTTTTTGAGGGTCCCATGAGCTGTTTTAGTGAAATAGGTATTCTGCTCTGGAGCCAGATATGAAGAGTTAAAAAGAGGAGTATGAGATCTACCATTGGGAGAGGTGGGCTACATGTAAAGGACTGACTTAAAAAATAAACAATGGCTTCCAATGAGAGTCCCTAATCTATACAGAGAGAAAGAGCTACTGATTTTTAAGTGAGTTGTTTCTTAGATGGGCAGCCCCAGGTATCAGGATCTGGATTAGATTCACGATCTATTGCTATTAATGCTCCTGTACCACACTGCAAAAGGCAGATTCCAGCAGATGCCAGCCTGGACTTCACATCTTCTGGGTCAGGTTATAGGGCTATGTTATAGATAAGCTGTGGTTATGATATAATATTATTACAGTACTTTCACTGATACAATGCATTATTCAAGATAAGAATTTGCCCCTATACAGATTTCTTTGCTGCAGTTGGTCATTTTATAGTAAAGTTAAGACTCTGATGTATGTTTCAGATATCCAAACCTTGTCTGGAAAATGCTTGCTCCAAATTTTAGGCACACACAGGGGAATTTAGCTCTGTGGACTATTTCTGAAGAATTCCACAAGCACATACCAATAAAATAGGCATGAGGAAAACATTTATCTGCTTTAAATCCCCTGTTTAAAAATATTAAAGTCATAGGCTATCTCTATGACTGTAGCAAAATATTTTTGCAGCACTAGATTGACTGGTTCAAGTTATCATGGTTTTTAAAAACCATACCATAAGAGTTAGGGGACTGTTTCAATTTCCTTACTACTTACTACTTTCAGGGGTATGGAAATAAGCTCTGGTGATTTGAATCATTTCTTTCTTTCACATCCAATTCTATAACATGACTATCATCCACAATAACAATTCATTTCCCCAAATGCTTTTATAATATAAATGCGTTGCACAGTTAATTGATATACAGGTCAAATCCCATTACAACAAATAGCATGCAACCAAAAGCTCTCTTTTTAATAAAAAAAGATTTTTGAGCCCCAGGCAGTACCTCTCTAATTTTCATACTACAAAAGAAATTGGACCTTTAGTAGTAATGGATTTGACTCATTTTGACACTAAGAATTAAAATGAATGCCCAAAGATTGAATTGGGCAGGGTGGGCAGAGATGGAAGTAGAAAAAAAGTAAGCATAAGGGAGACAAAACAGTATTGGGATTGCATTTAAAGAAACGAGAAATGGTAGAATAAAGGAAGGTACAGCAATTCTCTTAGTCCATTCATTTAAAAAAATTTGGTTGTGATAATAACCACTTTTCTTTATGTAGTCCTTTCTTTCAAAGTATTTTCAAATACATTTTCTCCTTTATGAACTCATCAACTCCATGAATTAGGCATGTATTATATATTTCTACTTTACAGAGGAGGATGCCGAGACTCAGAAACGTTAAGTAATTTTCTCAAGGTCACACAGCTAATCAATAACAGTCCTGGGGCTTAGCACCTAGGTCTTAACCCCTACTCTGTTAAACCGCACTGCCTTTCTCAGTTATGTGTTCTATGTTTTAGAGGAGTTATCAAAATTACCTGATTTTTTTTTTCATGACAGGAGAGTGATTTAATTTCTTTTCACATTTTCCATGTATTCTACATCCTAAATGTTCTAACCTATGTCTTGGCATTAGGAAAACATCCTGACCTATCTCATAAAGACATTCCTACTAGGTGATCAGCTCTGTACCTTCATTTCTGCATCTGCCTAGGTCCACATGACTAGAAACAACATGATTATGACAACAGTTATGACCATAATTCTTAGGTCTATTTATGAAGTGGCAGAATTAAAGCAATGGAAACTTTCTGGTCTTGATGGGGTTAGGGTCTGGTTTGACCCAGAGGAATATTCTTGAAGCTAATAAGAGTTTTTAAGACCCATGAGAAAGTGGCTTGTTTGTACCCAGATCATCTAAATGAACTCACATATACAATGCTAAATGGAAATAATATTACCATAAAAACAATACAAGCCAAGTTATGTTGTAGGAATCAAACCAGTTGATCTTTGCAGTCCTAAGCAGCTGTCACTTAAAGGAAAATTTTCATCAATTTGTAACAAGTAGAATTACAAGAATGGAATGGGACTCAGGTTGCAATATCATAATATGGACTACAAGCTATTGGCCCCTGCAAGGCAGATGAAGTTTTTTTTTTTTCTTTTTTTTTTTTTTTGTTTTTTGTAATAATCATATGTCTATGGATTTTTAGTGCTAAGGATGAAAAAAAACATATCAAGGTCACCACTTTTAATAAATAGATTTCATGCCTATGGAATAAAGTGGTCAAAATTATTTCCTCTTGCCCTTTTGATTCTCACAAAGCTACTCTGCAATGAGGATTTGTTGCTTGGTTCAAAGATTTAATTTTTTATCTTCATTATCTTTCCATGGAGTCTTAGCTGCACAGAAAAAAAAAAGTGTGCGAACCGCTGGATTTTTGCTCCTAGAGATATGGCACATGGCTCTTTCCCAAGTATTCTTGTTATTTCACCCATAACACTCGTTGTTTTGATGGGGAGTAGAAAAAAGTAGATTCTTGACAGACTTTTCTTTATTTTTTTCAAGTGGCTTACAGATTGATTGATGTAGTATCTAGACTAATTAAGAAAAATACACTTCTTACAGCATTAGCATTTAAAAAAATACTTTCTAAGTCCAAATATGTGAGTGTGGTATGCAGTGGTGATGATGATGGTAGTGATGTGTGTATATGTATGTGAATGTTTCAAAAGTACATTAGCCTTGCAGGTGTTTGAAAAAAATCAACTTTTTTTAACCTTTTTTTTTTAATTTGTGAAATAAATAATTAGCTACACTTATATTTTCAAGTACCACTCTTTTTCTCTCATACATATTTTTTCTCTACCTCAGATTCCTAGCATCTGGATAAAAATCAAGCACAAGTTAACTTGTAGAAATTTACATGCAAAATGAAGGAACAAAAAGGGAAAAACATCAAGTTTGGGTCTTTGTCAAAGTTTCCATAAACCTAAGTTGACCTGCAAACTGACACTAAAATACATATTTTAATAGAGGCACATGTTAATTTTTTTGGTTGTCTCAGTGTTTAACAGGCAAGATTGAAAATAATTGGATTACCTGCTTAAGCAAATGTTATTTTAGATAAATATCCTTCTGGACAAGAAATAAACTCTTAGAATGGATGTTCTGACCAGATCATACCTGTTTTCATTATTGATTTGTTTGTTCTACAACTAGTCTAGGTTCAAAAAAGGAACCCCAGTTATTACTCTGTGAATTATAGAGCTCTCAAATACCAACAGCATTTTTTACAGAACCAGAACAATCCTAAAATTTGCATGGAACCAAAGACTCTGAATAGGCTAAGCAATCTTGAAAAAGGAAAGTAAAGCTGGAGGCATTACAATTCCAGACTTCATGTTATATTACAGAACTGTAGTAATCAGAACAGTATGTTACTAGAACAAAACAGGATACATAGATAATAGAACAGAATAGAAAACCCAGAAGTAAACCCATAATTATATCATCAGTTAATCTTCAACAAAACAGGAAAGAATATCCAATGGGAAAAAGCAGTCTCTTCAACACCTGGTGTTGGGAAAACTGAACAGTAACTTACAGAAGGAGGAAACTGGACCACTTTCTCACATCATACACAAAACCAAATTCAAAATGGAGTAAAGACCTAAATATGAGACCTGAAACCATTAAATCCCACAATAGACACTAAATTCTTTGACATCAGCCATAGCAACTTTTTCTAGTTATGTCTCCTAAGGCAAGGGAAACAGAAACAGAAACAAAAATAAACTATTGGGATTACATCAGAATAAAAAGGTCTGCACAGTGAAGGATACAATCAATAAACTTAAAAGCCAATGTATGGAATGGGAAGAGATATTTGCAAATGACATTATCTGTTAAAGGGTTAGTATCCAAAATATATGAAGAACTTAGAAAATTCAATACCCAAAAAACAAATATTCCAATTAAAAAAAACAATGGATAGCAAAATGACAGGAAAATTTCATTTGCATTTTAAGAAGGAACCCTAAATGGCATGTATTTTAGCACCAGACCTAAATGTCTTATTCATTATAATCTGTGGTCAATCATCAGAAACAAAGCCTCAGGGTACAGTCCAAATGCAGTCATTAAGTACTAACTATGAAAGTTAAGAGGAATTCAGTGACTGCACAATTAGGTAACTGCTTTAAAATGCATTGGATCGGGGTGTCTAGATGGCTCAGTCGGTTAAGTGATCGACTCTTGATTTTGGCTCAGTGCATGATCTCAGGGTCTTGAGATCAAGCCCCACGTCAGGCTCCATGCTGAGCCTCCTGGAGCCTGCTTAGGATTCTCTCTTCCTTTCCCAGTGCCCCTTCCCCACTCTGCTCACATAGGCTATCTAAGACAATAGACAGATAGATAGATAGATAGATAGAGAAATAAATAAAAATACATTGGATAGCATAAAGAAAGTGAATGATATACCCATAGTTCTTAATTCTCAGCTGAAGAAATACATTGCCCCCCACTTATCCATGAGGGATAAGTTCTAAGTTTCCCCAGTGGATGCCTAAAAATGTGTATAGTATCAAAGTCAATATACACTGTTTTTTCCTATATGTATATACTTAGGATAAATTTTAATTTATAAATTAAGCACAGCAAGAGATTAACAATAGCTAATAATAAAATAAAATAGTTAAATAATGTACTATAATAAAAGTTATGTGAATGTGGAAAAAGAAATGGGTAGAAGACATAGACAGACATTTCTCCAAAGAAGACATCCAGATAGCCAATAGATCTATGAAAAGATGTTCATCATCACTTACCATCAGGGGATTACAGATCAAAACTACAATGAGATATCACCTCACACCTATCAGAAGGGCTAAAATCAACAACACAAGAAACAACGGGTGTTGGTGAAGATGTGGAGAGAAAGGAACCGCTGTGCACTGTTGATGGGAATGCAAACTGGTACAGCCAATGTAAAAAGCAGTATGGAGCCTCCTCAAAAAGTTAGAAATAGATCTACCTTATGATCCAGCAATTGCACTACTGGGTATTTACCCAAAGAATTAAAAAAACACTAATTCAAAGGGATACATACACCCCTATATTTATAGCAGCATTATTTAAAATAGCCAAGATACGGAAGCAGCCCAAAGCATCCATTGACAGAAGAACGGATAAAGAAGATGTGGCATGCATATATATATGGGTATATATACTCAGCCACAAAAAAGAATGAAGTCTTGCCATTTGCCATTTTCAAGGACATGGATGGAACTAGAGAGCATAATGTTAAGTTAAATAAGTTATTCAGAGAAAGACAAATACCATTGATTTTACTCATGGAGTTTAAGAAAGGAAACCAATGATTAAAGGGAAAAAATGAAAGACAAATGAAGAAACAAACTATAGAGAACAAACTGATATTCACCATAGTGGGGGTGGGTGGGGGAGTGGGGGAGATTGGTGATGGAGATTAAGCAGTAACTTGTTATGATGACCACCAAGTGACGTATGGAATTGTTGAGTCACTATATTGTAACCTGAAACTAATATAATACTCTATGTGTCCTAACTGAAATTAAAATAAGAACTTAAAAAATTCTACAGCTCTGTACAATGAACTTGGAGACTACATCCTCATAGACTTGTGGGAAAATAAAATGTGTATAGTTGATTTTCATCTCATATTAATTAAAAAGTGGTTTTCTATTTTAAGACTATCACCTGAATTTTGGAAATATTTGTGCATATTTTGTAAATACACATATCTACTCATAATCTCTTAGATAATTGAAGCCATTTTCAATTCTACATACTGTGGGTTTTTTTTTTTTTAACATATTGGCTTTGTACCAAATTCTTAGTATTGCAGTAGCCAATCTGAAGGAACATCACAAAATTCCAGTAGCAAAGAAAACTTCAATCAAACTCTGATATCAAGTGACCAAGACAATGGAGCAGATGATCTCATTAGGACGGTGAGAGATTTTTCCACTGTATTTTAAAGGATCTAGGAAATCACCTTTCATTCAGAGGATAACATGCTCTACACCTTTCAGCTCATTCTTCCCTAAAGAAATTTGCCAGTTGTTTAATAGTTTGGCTCAGGAATTTATGAAATAATTGTATTTTTATTTATTAAACACATTTAATATACATAATAGTCACATATATCTTATATATGTTAATAGATATATTTAACTTGCAGCATTAAGCAGCCTTTAACAGGTCAGATATTACATGCACAAGGTGAGATACATATTATTTGTGAGTGAATGATATACTTAAAAGTTTGAGACCTCACCTATATATTTTTAAGAGTGTATATTAACAAAATATGGAAGATTTCCAGCCAAAATGAATCAGTTTTTTGTTCTTCACTTGCCTGATATTTGTCAAACTAACCATGGCCTATTATAAAATGGTATATGGGAGAGACTCAAGGTCCAGACCCCTTCCTACCAATAAGTCACATTTTCAATAATACTATAGATTATTGATTCTAAGAGGTTTAATTGAATTAGCCTCGGATTCTAATTCAAGCTCCAATTACAGCTGACTGATATCACTTTGAACAAGTCACTTAATCACGCCATATCTCAGTTTTTCATCTAATTGAAAATATTAATATTCACCCTGCCTAGTATGCTTCTTGTGAGAATCAAGTAGGATGTATGTGAAGTCCAATAGAAAAAATATGAAACACTGTGTAAATGAAAAATCATTGATCTTCATGCATGGCTTCAATCAGGTTAGCATCCTGCCTTGTCCTTTATCTCCCCCTACCTCTGCACTCAACATCAGTAAGTCATCAGTAGGAGTAATAAATAGGTTTTGCATAGACATAGCTAAGTTACTTGTATAAATGAGTTGGAATCAACTATCCAAGCCACTGGAGACCTACAATCCCATAGTCTTTAAAAGATTATAGACTTTAGGGGCACCTCGGTGACTCAGTGGGTTAAGCCTCTGCCTTCAGCTCAGGTCATGATCTCAGGGTCCTGGGATCGAGTCCCACATCGAGCTCTCTGCTTGGCAGGGAGCCTGCTTCCCCCTCTCTCTCTGCCTGCCTCCCTGCCTACTTGTGATCTCTCTCTGTCAAATAAATAAATAAATAAAATCTTAAAAAGAAAAAGATTATAGACTTTAGGGCCAATAATATATTTTAAAACTTATTTGGAAATTAAATGGGCAAAAGATATCATTCAGAATCCATGAAAGGGATGTAAATTTTTCTCTGAGTTCAAGATTAAGGGCAGAATAAAATTTGGTTGCTAGTTTATGGATTTTTCAATAGTATGTTAAATATTCAGAATAAAAATAATAACTACAGTTAATCTCTTTCTTAGCATTTAGGTAATGTATAAACATTATTATGCATTTTCTTATTTGATGTAGTAGTGCTCTAAACCAATAAAAAACAAGATATCTGTACTATGTTAAAATATTCCTAGATTAGTAAATTCAGACTTGAAATCCCTGAAAGAAAAATACAGGATTTTTTTGTGTGTGATTTTAATATGGTATTTAAACAGTTTTGCTGTGTGCAATACTTTGTTATGGAGAAGAGTAAAATGAGAAATGATCTTTAAAACATCATCAAATTGGCTCTTTAAGTATCAAATGTTACAATCCTACTAGCAAGTGTAAGGTTTAAATTATTTCTTGTTATAAGGCTGCCCCTTTTTACGGACCATCTTAGCCTCTTTTTCCCCCCAGAATGTCCAGTTGAAAGGAGTTTTCTTTTCTTTAGTAAGTGAGGGATCATTTTTCTGAAAATGACCTTCCACAAAAGCTAACTCTTGATTGAAAGCCATGGTGAAGAAGGCATATCTTTCCAAGGTGGTAGCTCACAGTCTTCTCCCTGTATGACATTTTTGTTACACAGGCCCAAGTTTTTGTAAATAACTTATCTACAGTATGTGAGAAAGTTTGGACTTTGGGACTCCATCAGACATTCTTGCTAATGCTCATAATTGGAAGATGGCTCCTACCCATTGGAGGAGGGATCACTCGGGACCAACTCTCTCAACTTCTCCTTATGTTTGTGGGGACAGCTGCTGACATACTGGAATTCACAAGTGAGACCCTGGAAGAACAAAATGTGAGGTAAGCAGGCCTACAAGGTCAGGACCCCCATACTTGTCTATTTATATTCTACACAAATAAGGATTTTCAGTCTATTATATGTCTATTATATGTCTATTTCAGTCTATTATATGAATATAAATATATGTATTTATATTCTACACAAATAAGGATTTTTAGTCTATTATATGTCCAATGATAGAATCATAGAATTTCCTAATGTTCTATGATTGGACATATAATAGACTAAAAATCCTTATTTGTGTAGAATATAATATAATATATATAATATATAATATATATAATATTATATAATATATTATTTATATAATTATAATTACATATAATTATAATTATATAATATTATTATATTTGTGTATAATATATTAGGTACCAGCCAGTGTGTGTGTGTGTGTGTGTGTATGTGTGTGTGTATACATATATGTACATATATATATATATTTGAACTTCCTGCTGAAGAAAAAGGGCAAGTAATATTTCCTTTGGGTGAGAACAGAAAAGCTCTATACTTCTGCGTGGCCATGTGTTAGGTGGGGCCATGGTTGTTAGAAAACCTTCAGGAGGTGGAACAATCATCCGTAGTTCCTCTCTCATGTTCTCAAGTGTCCTGAAATGCAGCCAATCATAAAATTCTCTTCTAGAGCATAGCATAGCTACAATTCCAGGAAAGCACCTAGAAAAGACGTAGAGAAATCTCTCCTCTCTACCTAGCTGGGAATTTATATTCCCTGGTGTGAATGGAGAATGGGGCAGATTAGGTTTATTTTACTAAATTTTATTTTTAGTCAGTTTTGTTCAAAGTGCCTAAAGGCCTTCTGGTGTAGATGCCTATAAATTAAAACTTATTGAGTTGGTACTTTTATTTTTGCCACAAGCAAATAAACTCAGAATCCATGATCACATCTGTTTATGGAACCACTTTCTTACCTTTAGGGATTTAAGTCTCACTGCCTGAATGTACTTTCAGCTTGGGTTGTTTTGCACTATGCTATAAAAATAAATTGCAAAGAAGCTGGCTTTTAATGCTACAGTTTACTTTATGCTGTGTTTCTCAAATAATGAAACATAAAGCTGAGCAAAATACACTAACTTACTGAGTAAACTTAATATCCCAATTATAGCACAAAGTATATCTGTAACCAGGGGTTACCTTTACATGATCATTTCCTGTTTCAGTTATACTAATTTTTCTTATACTTTATTAAGTAGATACAGAATTTTTAAAAGAATCCAAATTAAGTTGATCTGTTGTCCTCAAAATATTGATGTTAATTTTGTAACTTTAATACCTTATATTTGGTCAGTGCTGTACATTGTATAACAAATGCTCAGATACTTTAAAACACTTGTAATACAATGGAGTTACAAGAAAACATGAAGAAATCAAAACCAAGAACATAAAAACAATAAATAACTACAGGCACAGTGACAAGGACATAAAACAATAAATATGACTAGCTATACTTATATAGAAATAAACACATACATGCTTAATATCTAGGGAGATGAGAGGGATATGGGGTAGGAAATGGAGTATTCAGGAGGGATATGTTTTGTGGGGCTGGTAATATAAATGTGAGAAATGCCAAACTTGGCTACTTAAATGGTCTGTTTATTAGCCCCATCCACAAATAACACCAACATGCATTTTATAGATCAGTGTTTGCCAATAGATGTTAAATGTTCAATAAGTTAATCAATAAAATCTTAATTTCCCAGAAAAAAATATTTGAAAATAATGAGGCATTCATTAATTCATCAACTGCAGACTGATTATCTAGTATGTGCCGGGCAATGTGCTAGATGGAGATTGGGAGCAAATGGTAAGTGGTGAGAGAAATTCTGGACGCACTGCCTCTCCCAACGTAGGTGATTTCAATTCAGCAATTTCTTCTGCCACATACAAATTAATCATATATTTCAAAAATCTTTTTTTCTGATTTTAAACTTGCATTATATTCTGAGAAGGGATCAAATAAAGTACACCATGGTTATTGTTTTAAAATTTCTTTTCAGGCTTCATGGTCTCAGACTGAAGTAATTTTATTTTTAATATAACTGCATTGTGTCAGTGTGTATGTAGTCTCCATTCCCACATGTCTCCATCACTCCAAAGTTGAGACCCAGAAAGAACCTAGAATTTTTTCTCCCTCTTAAAACTCACCTTCTGGCTCGTAATTTTGTCACTGGTCTCATCTATACTGTAAGAATTGACACAGCAAATATCTGTCTCTTCAAAGGACAGACAAACTCACACTGAGGCAGAGCTTTCCCCTTTAGATTAAAAAAGACAATCATGAAAAATAAATTTAATGTACTCATAAAAGATGTTCACTTGTTTGGCTTCTTCATTATAACCCGCTTAGCATTTACCTATTTTTATAACATTTTATTTTCTATATTATTTTATTCCATAATTTGGGCTGAAAGATTTAGGAGAAAATCTTCAATAATGCGTACACTGAAATGATGTCTACTTCTCTTTCCTGTATCCTTGCTAAATACCTCAAATCCAATTTTTTTTAACTTAAGTCAATTTCTTTCCATATGCCCACTTTAAGTTCATTTGACTAATTCTTATGAATTTACATGGACTTGTGAGATGCTACAAATTTTTCTTAAGAGCTTGACTTTACCCACCATAAAATTCAACGATTCTGTGGTTTAATGATATTTAGTAAATTTATTGATGTGCAACCATCGTGAGAATCTAGATTCCTTGTAGCTGGTTGGAGTCAATTCTCATTCCTCCCATGACCAACCCTAAGCAACCCCTGATATGCTTTCTTTCTGTACCGAGTCTCCTTTTCCAGAAATTTTGTGTAAATGGGATCATAAAATATGTAGCATTTTGTGTGTGGCTTTTTCACTTTCACTGTCACATGCTTTTAGGATTCATTCACATTGTTGCATGTATTGGTAGTGAGTTCCTTTTTAATTGCTGAATAGTACGCATATACCACATTTTATTTGTTCATTCAATAGTTGATATACATGCTTACTGCTATCTTGCTATTAAGAATGATGTTGCTTATAAACATACACTAAAATCCTTTGAATAGATCAGTTTTCATTTTTCTTGGGTCTATACCTAGGATTAGAATGAATGGGTTTATGTTAAGTACATGTTTAACTTTTTAGGAAACTCCCAAACTGTTTTCCAAAGTGGCTGTACCTTTTTATATTCCATTCCTTCACATCCTTACCATTTTTTTCAATATTTTGATTATGACCATTCTATTGGGTTCTTGTGGTATCATTTTGTAGTTTTCATTTCTAATGACTAAATGAACATCTTTCCATGTGCTAATTAGCTAATCCTGTATCTTCCTTCAGTGAAGTGTCTGTTCAAATTTTTGCCCATTTTGAGGGGTTGGATTGATTTTTTGTTGTTGAATTGTAAGAGATTCTAAGAGTTCTTTATATTCTTTATATTCTGGACACAAGTCCTTCATTAGATACATAAATGTGAATTTTTTTCCCCAGTATACAGCTTGCTTTTCATTTTTGTCATTTAAAAGGTCTTTTTAAATTTCTTTATTTAAATTCAATTTAATGAACATATACTATATTGTTAGTTTCAGAGAATTTAGTGATTTATCAGTTGCATACAACAACCAGTGCTCACAACTCCATGCCCTCAACCCACATACCCTCCAGCAATCCTCAGTTTGTTTCCTATAGTTAAAAGTCTCTTAAGGTTTGCATCTTTCTTTGTAAAAAAAAAAAAAAAAAAAGTATTTTAAAAAAAATTTTTATAAAGTCCTATGTATCTTTTTTTTTACATTTTAAGTAGTGTTTTGGGAGTCATACCTAAGGCATATTTTCCTTACCCAAAACCAGAAATATTTCCCTTTATAATATTCTGACTTGACTTTTGTGTGTGTGTAGTAAGGATCTAAATTTGTGTTTTGTCTTATTTTGTCTCGTTTTTTGCACTGTCCCAGAACATTTTTTGTCCTACCTGAGACCAATTGTCTCTGCAATATTTGTTGAAAAGACTACCCTTTCCCTATTAAATTTCCTTGATATCTTTGTCAAAAATCAATTGGCAATATATGTTAGAGTTTTTATAGACTTTCTGTTGTATTACATTGCTCTATATATTTAACCTTATGCCAGTACTACACTATTGTGATTACTGGAATTTTATGTAAGTTTGAAACTAGATGCTGTAAGTCTTCTAACATTGTTCTTTTAATTTGGGGGAGTGAGGGGCTATCCTAGGTCCTCTGTATTTCCATTTAAGTTATGATCAGCTTGTCAAATTCTACAAAACAATACTGCTGGAGTCTTGATAAGGATTGTATTAAATTTAAGCAGCAAACTGTGAAGAAATGACATCTTAGTATTAAGTCTTTCAATATTAAGTCTTTTAATGAATTATCTCATCATTTATTCAGATATCCCTTAATTTCTCTCAGTAATGTTTTATAATTTTCAATATGTAGGTCTTGTCCTGCTTTTCCTAAACTTATTCTTAAGTATTTTATTCTTTTCTATAGAATTATTTTCTTAATTTCATAATATCATTTTCGTGTTTTTATTGGTACTACATAGAAATACAATTGATTTTTGTATGATGATCTTATACCCAACAATAATGTCAGCTTCTTTATTAGTTCTGTATATTCTTTAGTATTTTTGACTTACAGGATAATGCCATTTGTAAGTAAAGGTAGCTTTCATTCTTTCTAGTCTGTATGATTTTAATTAATTTTTCTTACTTTATTACACTGGCTAGGATTTCTAGTAAAATGTTAAATAGAAGTGTAAGAGTGGGCATTTCAATCTCAAAGGATAAACATTCTGTCTTTCACTATTAAGGATGATGTGATAGGTATAGGTTTTGCGCAGATACACTTTGTAGATGCCCTTGATCAGTTGGAGGAAATTCCTATTTATTTCTAGGTTACTGAGGGTCCCTTCCTTCCTTCTTCTTTTCCTTCTTTTTTTCCTTCCTTCCTTCTTTCCTTCCTTCCTTCCTCCCTTCCTTCCTTCCTTCCTCTCTCTTTTCGACATTGAATTTTGTTAAATTCTTTTTCTATTTTTATCAAGATTATTATGTCATGGTTGTTTTCATTCTATAAATATGGTATATTACAACTTTCAGATGCTAAACCAACTTTGACTTCCCGGGATAAATCAAACTTGATTATGGTGTATAATGGTTTCACTGTATCGCTGATATGTGTTTGCTTACATTTTATTAGTAATTTTTATATCTATGCTCATGATCATATTGATCTATAGTAATATTTTCTAATGGTATGTTTTTCTGGTTTTAGTATTAGGATAATATTGGACTCAGTGAATGCCTCAGGAAGCATCCCTTCTTTCTTTATTTTCCAAAAGCTTTGTAAAGGATTAGTACTGTTTTTTCTTTGAATATTTTGTAGAATTTACCTATGAAGCCATCTGGGCCCAGATTTTACTTTTGGGAAGATATTTTATTACAAATTCGGCATAATTATTTCATTATAAGCCTACTCAGTTATTCTGTTTCTTCCTGAGTAAACTTTGATTACATTTTTTTTATTCCTAAGAATTTTTCCATTTCAAATAAATTATCTAGTTTTTCATATAAAGTTTTTAATATTAATTTTTTTCATATTATTCCCTTAAACTTTTGTCAGTTTCTATAGCGTCACTTATTATGCCCCACTTTATATTCTGAGTTGGTCATTTGTGTCTTCTCTGTTTTTTGTTGCTTGGGTTTTTTTTTTTTTTTTTTTTAGATTTATCAATTTTGTTGATGTTCTAAAATAACCAACTTTTGACTTCATTGATTTTTCTCTATTGTTATTCTGTTCTCCATTTCATTGATTTGTGCTCTGATGTTTAATTTTTCCTTCCTTCTGCTTGCTTTGGAATTAATTTGCTCTTTTTCCCCCAAGTGTCTTAAGACGGAAGCTTAGATTATTGATTTGAGATCTTTCTGCTTTTCTAACATGACATTCAAAGCTACAGATTTCCCTCTAACTGTTGCTTTATCTGTGTCCCATAAACTTTGATATGTTATCTTTTTGTTTAATATGGTTCAAAATATTTTCCACTGTGATTTATCTTTTGCCACGTGGGTTATTTAGAAGTAAGCTATTTAATTTCCATATGGAGATTTCCCAAATTTCTTTCTGTTGTTTTCTATTTTAGTTCTGCTGTAGTCTTTAAATTATTTTAATCTTTTAAAATCTATTGAGACTTATCTTATGACCTAGTGTATGGCTTATCCTGGAGAATGTTCTAAATATACTTGAAAAAATGTGTATTTATCTGTTGTTTGGTTAAGTGTTCTGTAAATGTCAGCTGTGTCATGTTGGTTATTAGGCTATTTAATTCTTCTGTATCCTTACTGATTTTTTGTGGAGTTGTTCTATCAACTTTTGAGAGTGGGACATTGAAATCTTCAACTCTAGTTGTTGAATTATCTATTTCCTTTTTCAATACTGTCAGTTTTTGCTTCAAGTATTTTGAGGCTCTGTTTTTAGGTGTGCATACGTTAATTTTTTAAAACATCCTCCTGAGGAAGTAACTATTTTTCATTATGAAATGTCACTCTTTCTCTAGTAATATGTCTGAAAGTCTATTTTGTCTCATATGAACTTAGGTACTCTATTCTCTTATGATACTGTTGGCATGGGATATTTGACACTGATGTATGTCGGTGTAGTTCTCCTTGTCTCCTTAACCTTACTACAAGTTTGTTGATTGTTGATCTTGGATCTGTAAATTATGCTTTTCCTCAATTTTAGGAATTTTCAGTCATCGCCTATTCAAACATATTTTCTGGTCTATTCTCTCACCCTCCTTATGAGTCTCCTATGACAGATAATATGCTTAAATGTGTTCCATAGGTTTCTGACACTCTGTTTTTTCTCCCATCTGTTTTCTCTCTTTTCATCAATTTGGATAATTTTCATTGATTTACCTTCCAGATCACTAATTCTTTCTTCTACCATCTCAAATCTATGTGCAGACTCAAATTGTAGAGTATACCTATGAATTTTTCATTTTGGGTCTTGTATTTTCAACTACAGGATTTCTATTTATATTTACAGTTTATATATCTTTATTTAGATTATCTGTTTGTTGAGTCATTGTCATCATATTCTTCTTTAATTTGTGGAACATAGTTTTATTTTATCCTTTGAACATACTTATAATAGTTGTTTTGATGCCTTCGTCTATTAAGCCCAACATCTGAACCCCATTAGAGTCAGTTTCTATTGATTTTTTTTTCCTGAGTATAGGTCAGCCACTATTTCTTTTTTTTTTTTTTTTTTTGGATGTTTTATATTTTTGGTGAAAACTGGACATTTTAGATTATATTTTGTAGCAATGTATTATCCTCAAGCTTCCCCTGTACTTTAGGTTTCTGAGTGTTGTTGCTTTTGTTGTCTCAGTAAATTTTCTGAACTTAATCTAAGGAATCTCTTATCCCTTAGAGTGTAGCCACTGATGTCTTTGTCTTTTTTTTTCCTAATCCTTCTTTTGCTTGTTTGTTTTTAGCATGGCCTATTAGGATTGTAGCTATGACTACAGAGCTTGTGATTAGCCAATGATTTGGACAGGATTTGTGATCAAACACTTGAAGCCCTTATCACCTATACTCTCTGCCAATGGATCTGTGTATGAGTTGGATAGCACATTTAAATTCAGAAAGTTTTCATATATACTCAGTTTTCTGTTTCCACTGGGTTTGCATTGATCTTCCTGACACATGTCTGGCATATGTGGAGACATTATGTAGCCCATCTAAGGCTCTTATTTTCAATTCTCTCCTTTAAAATTCAAGTTAGTCTACCATTTACCCCAACTGGGATTGCAACCATAAAGTAGCAAGGCTGTGGTCTCTCCCATTCATTTCCAACAAAGTTTATTACTCTTGCTGACCACACTCTAAGCATAAGATTTCACAATCCACTCCAAGCCAAATCAGCACACTATGGCCACGAGGGGCCTCTGGTTTTCATTGTCAAACCCTCCCTCATAAAACTACTATTCTACCAAGACAGCCTTAACGTTCCTCTCAGTTTGACTAACCTTTCAAAAGATCTGTTGCAACTAATGAATCATTGGAACAAAACATCAAAAACTAATGATATGTTGGCTAACTGAACATTCAAAAAAGAAAAGTTTTATGAAAAAAATAAAAATAAAAAATGAAGTATTTTTTAAAGTATTTAAATTAAATGAGGATTATGGTATACAATTTTAAAAATTAAAAAAAAGATCTATTGCTGAGTATAGACCTTTGACTTCCCTTTCCTTATAGCATTTACTTTAGAAAACTTGCAATTATAAGTTATTTCTCTGCCCCTTCAAGATTAAGTCTTCTTCCAACCTTTTTCTTATTTTACTACCCAGAAATCTATCTAATGGATGAGAGTCATCCCTTCCAAATGTGATCATCAAGAAAGATAGCACTCCTATCTCTCTGTCTCTTTGTGATATTAGAACCATAACTTACCTCAGTGCCAATTAGCAAACACACACACACACACAAAATGGTCTAATCCTGTTGACCAATCTCCCCCTCTAATGTCCTTTAGTAGCTTTGCACTAGCTCACTCCGGTGCTTAAAACCTCTCTTGCCTTTTGTTTCAGTAAGGATGAACTCAATATTTCTCTCCTTTTGCAATAATCTACAATAAAGTCTTCCTTCCCTGTTTAATTCTGTCTGATGCAATTTTTCTCTAACATAGCCATGCTGGAGGGGTGTGAAAATATCCCATGGAAAAGAATGCCTCAAACTCCCACTCTTCTTAACTGAAGTTCTACCAGTTTTTCATAAATAAATGTTATTCAATTTGTTTTTTGCCTTTGGTTGATTTTTTAGAGATCGAAAGTGGTTATTTTTGACAATTTGTCAAGTATGTTTGTTGCAGAGAGGTTTTTGAACTGTTCATTCTGCTACAGCCATCTTCCAACACTTTTAATAATTCTGAATGTCAATATCACTGCCAGGAAGAGCTAACTGGTTATTTACACATTTAGAGATAATTTTTAATGTGCAGTCTTTTTTTGAACACAGATCATTTATTAAAGAGGAAGAAGTCCGTTCTCATAACATTATTGTTATTTCACTGTATTTGACCACACAAAGGAGAATTTTCCTATGTTTACACTGTATTTTCTTTTCATTTAACTCTTTTGCTTTTCTTCTAAGGTCAGTTAATACTTCATTTTCTCATTTACTTTTTCTCTTTATTTTTTTCCCTTTTCTGAAGAGGTTGATGATTTTCTAAAAACTAGGTGAATTAGAGGAGTCTGAGTGGCACAATCAGTGAAAACTCCAACTCTTGGTTTCAGCTCAGGTCGTTATTTCAGGGCTGTGAGATTGAGTCCTATGTTGGGGCTCTGCACTCAGTGTGGAGTCTGCTTGAACTTCTCTCTCCCTCTTCCACTCTCCCATACTCACACACACTCTCTCTAAAATAAATAAATATTTTTAAAAAAAAAAGTAAAAATGAGGTGAATTCTATCCATTGGTTATCTCTTACCTATAGGAACATTTACATGTCCAAAAAGAAACAGGTAAGCAAATTAGCAATGTATGACTTTATTTTTCCTTTACACCCAAAAAATCTGGTGCACTCATCTACCAAATTCCAGTCTTTTATCCTCCTAATTTTCCAAGTAGAGAAGTGATACTCACGTATATAATTATATTTGTCAAGATCTTTTGTCTCTTTATAAATAGAGTCCATTGTCTGCTTACATGCCTCTCAGTTGACATTTATGAAGACATTACACATGAGAAAATAGGGTGAGACAATTAGGGGAGACAATTACACAATGGAAATAATGTTGAATAAATTTACTCCAAAATTCCTTCACATTTTGAGTGATTGCCATTTAAGCTCAGTGATTTATTTACTTTCCTTTTAACCTTCCTGAGTAATGTTTGCTATCTGACTTAGTACAAATTTGTCTGCTTTAAAATTTTTCTGGCCATTTTTTCCAAAGTTATTTTTGATAAATTTAGTAATATGTTTCTCAACACTCAGAGTTTCCTATATTTTGTGTGTGCTCAGATATTGCATATGCAAAAGATATATGTTTATATTGTAGGGTTAGAATTTGGCTTACTAATGGCTAATGTTTATTATTTATCCTTATTTTGTAAAATGATAGAATTAAAACAAAAAATTTAAGAGATATGTTCACATAACAAAAATACTACTGCTACCATTGCTGCTGCTGCTGCCACTTGCTACTACTGCTAGCTAATGTTTATCTCTTTCTGCGCTCCAAGTACTGTTCTAGGATTTTAGTTATGATAAGTTATTTAGTCTTTACAATACACTATGAGGTAGATACTGTCATTATCACCATTTCATAAGTTGAACTGTGGCAGGCAAGAGAAGTTGAGAAGGTCTCAAGCTTATATGGTAATAAAAAATAAAACCTAACCTGCATAATTAGTCTGTTTTGAGTGTTGTTCTAAGAGCTTTATATGTTTACTCATTTTTATAATATACTTAATGTAATTATCATATAAAATCTAGTAGCTATAAATTATTATCGTTATCCTCACATGGAATATGGATAAACTAAAGCATATAGATGTGAAATTACTTGTTCATGTATCAGTAAATATGGATCTGGGACTGAAGGGGCCCACATCCTATCTCTCTGGTGAGGGTTGGAGCTGGTATTTGAACTCCAGCAACCTAGCACCGGACCTTGTTCTTTACCATTGCTTCCTGCTGCCTTGCAGACAAATTGCATGTGAGTTTTTGGTAGAATTATTGAAGTTTGGGATTAGAAGAAACTTCAAAAGTAGCCATCTATTGAACAATCTATTTTACATCTGTTGCAAAATCCTCTCCAGAATTTTCTCAACAAATTTTTGTCCAGACTTTCTTTGAAAATTTTCACTAAACCTCAGGGCAACTTATTCCATTTTGAGTTGGTATTATTAGAGAGTACTTTTCTCTATTGTGATAAAATTTGCATTCTTATAGGCACCACTAAAGTTCTTTGAATCCGAATTGGCCTTCTGAAGTCACAAGAAATAAGTTTAATTCCTTTTCCATATGATAGCCTTTTTTTTTTTAAGATTTTATTCATTTATTTGACAGGGAGAGAGAGATCACAAGTAGGCAGAGAGGCAGGCAGAGAGAGAGGGGGAAGCAGGCTCCCCGCTGAGCAGAGAGCTCGATGCCCTATGCCGGACTCCATCCAAGGACCCTGAGATTATGACCTGAGCCGAAGGCAGAGGCTTTAACCCACTGAGCCACCCAGGTGCCCCCATATGATAGACTTTTAAATATATAAAATTTCTTGAGCTATCCCACATATAACATGACTCAGATCTCTCACCATCCTAGCCTCTCTCCCTTAGACCAAAAACTTTATAAATTTTCCTCCTAAAACATTAGGCACAATATATAATATTTCTGATATTTTCTGAACATTATACATACCCCAGGGCTAAAACTTTCTGTTTCCTTTATGGAAATAGTATAGTACCGTGGTTAAAAGTGTGGATGCTGAAACAAGCTATCCAATTCTGACTTCTGCTTCCAACACTTAAAATAACCACATTACTTTGGACAACTAGAGTTTCTACAACTCTATGCCTCAGTTTCCTCACTGGTCAAATAGGGATAAGTATAATTATTTTGTGAAATTGGTATGAGGATTAAGTGTGATCATAGTTAAATCATTAGAAACTTCCTGAAACAGTATGAGTTCAGAAACTTAGGTAAAATTATTTAATATTCAGCTACTTATTGAAGGTCTATTATGTATAGACAATGACATTGCAAAGATGGAATAAAGTTATAGACTGCATTCCCTCGGTATCTCCACTTAAAATTTTAGACTTTATACTTCTTATGAAATGACCTGTGATTACATTTAATTTTGGAAAGTCATAAATCCATGTCATACTGTGGACTTATAATTAGATAATAGTAAGGGAAAATCCTTGAGCCTTTTTTATGGCAGCTGCTGTGAAAAGCTACCTCTTCTATCCTGTTCTAGGTCATCCGGTTATATCTTGTCAGGATCTTATGAGATCCTGATTGTGTCTTCTGGGGTAATTGTTTTCTATCCAGCCTCGATGTCATATGTGCATATGAGAAGCCTTCAATCAATGTGGCAACCAACTCATTGGTGAAATGTGAAGTGGAATAGAATCAAAGGCAGAGCCTGCAGCAACCCTTAGAGAGCTCCCTTTGGGGAGTCATTTACACAGTTAGGAATCCACCTAACTGTGCTTATACCCAGAACATTTCTTAATCTTGTTAATAAGAACACTGTGGGAGGCCTTTTCACAAGTCTTATTTAAACCCAAATGTCTTATATTAATTTATATATCATTACTTGCTTGGTAATCCTAACTCTATTGGAGAGAGAGACAGAGAGAGAAAATCTTAGTATGCTGAGTGTAATTGTTCCAAGTAACCCGTGCTAATGCCTAGTAATTATTGTCTTCCATAAGGGCTTTCAGAAATCTCCTAAATAACCACTTATATAACCTAACTAGGGATTAATTGTAAATGTGCATTTTGTACTTTAAGATACACTTCTGCTTCATTCTGAAAATTAAGACTTTATTTATTTATTTTTTTGTCATCACCCTTGTCTCTGCCACTAACTACCAAGATAATGAGGCTTAGAAATGTCATTTACAATTTCTCTCATAGTTTCTGAGATCCAATTTTTCCAGGCCTCAATACTTGAAGCATTTAAAGATATCTCTTGCAACCACCTCATTTATATTTGGTTTCAACCTGATGCCTTTCTATCCCCCTCCAATCTGAAAATCTCTCTTGACAGAGAAGTTGGCAATAAAATCCGCTATTATACCACTAACCCCAAATTGCTACCTTCCTTTGTATTTTTGCCAAAAAACTTAATTTTGATATTTCTTTAATATCCTTTGTATTTTTATAACATCTATTCTTTCTGACTTCAGTCTTCAAGACCATTCTCATAGGCCAATGATGTTTGTGTATTTGTATATTTGCCAAGTATGGCCCTTCTTTTGTACATTCAATAATTTCTTCCATAAATATTTATTGAGGTTCTCTTATTTGCTGTTCCAGGCACTGGGGATAAAATAGTGAATGAAACTGTCATATTCCCTGACTTACATCCTAGTAATTGGTGTAAATTTTTTATTATTGGCTTTACCTTCCCACTTTCTTTTCCGAACTGAAGGTAGTTTTCTTTTATGTGTTGAACTTTTAATTTTTGGGCATCATGTAGTCCTTTTGAGATGTATCTTTAGGTTAGCATATCATGATCTTAGAAAAAAATTTTTTTAATTTTCTCCTTGAAAATTCTTGAAGTCAGCCCTCTGAATTTCTGAGTCAAAGTCTAACATTTTCCCTAGCATCTATTTCCAATAATGTTTCCATGATTTTGTAAAACTAAAGATGACAATATGGGACAAAGAGGCTTTGCCATAATTTACACAGATGTTGGCACATGTGGAAGTTGGATTTTAAATCTCAGAGTTTCTTTTACTTCTTCATTACTCCATTATAATCATGAATGGATTTTTTTCATGGATTTCTTATATCACCAAGATATTTTGGCAACACTTGAGAGGTTTATTAAGGTATGCTCAACTATGAGGAAAAAGAGAAAATATTTCTTTAAAAATGATCATATTTTTTATTACTAATTTAAAATTTTGTCTGTGTTCTAGGAATAGTCCTGCCCTAGTCTATGCCATCCTTGTCATATGGACCTGGAGCATGCTGCAGTTTCCACTCGACCTGGCAGGTAAATGTCTCAATATTTGCTCAAAGAAACAGAAAATTATAACTCCTGGTTACAAGCTATAATCAAGGAGGCATTTGCCAAGATTATCATTTTTAATCATTTTGATATCCCAGTGTTAGTTCCGGTTCAGTTTAGAAGAAAAGTTAACTGAAACTTAAGAAAACCGCTAGTGGATCCATTCTGGGACCTGGTGATCCTGAGAGAGCTGCGTGTACTGGAACACAGCTTTACACTCACTTCAAAAAGTGGTTCCATCACATATGCATTGTAAAATCTCCCACAAATTATATAAGACCTTTGTGCCTCAATTTTCACCAATGAAATGGGACTGTTAATCATAGTAACTAGAGTTGAAGTTTCTTGTGATGACTAAATAAGATAGAGTTTGTGAAGTACTTAGCACAGTTGCTGGGATACAAATGTTACCTCGTGATATTTTCAGACCTCATTTTCATTCTTTTGCCAGACCCGTATCTTAGAATATCACAGGGAGTAAGAGCAGTTTGGGGGCCACAAGGAAAATTAAAATTTTCCTCAGTAGTGGCCCTTAGAATTCCATTGGTCATATTAACAAATACATCAACTCCTAAGACTTTGCAAGAAGAAACTGTTTACCAAGCATATCATACTAGTGATGATCTAGAGCTGCTTGTCCAATACAGCATCCACTAGCCATATGTGGCTGTTTAAATTTAAATTAATTGAAATGAGATAAAATTAAAAGTTCAGTTCCTCAGTCACACTAGTCACAATTCAAGTGCTCATCTACCGCGTATGGCTGCTGTAGTAGGCAGTGCGTTAGGCAGAACATTTTTTACCATCACAGGAAGGTCAGTTGGATGACATTAATCTGGAGTCATCCCTAACTTCCAGGAAAGATACCTGGAATTCTGACTTGAGAATTCTCCAGGATGCTACTTTACCCTGAAGAAATTCTAGGATTTAATAATTACATTTTCCTTAAGCCTGACTTCTTTTTTTATGGCGCCCTACTCTATGGCCTCAGGATTAAAATTAATCTAAAACAGAGATATTAAATCTTTCTGCATCTTCTTTTGGCTTACTTTAATAGGCCCAGAGTTTTCAGAGGCCCTTTTAGAATTTAGCAAACACTCTCTGAAACAAAACTGTCATCAAAATAGATGGAAAGAATGGGGGTGGATTTTTAGAAATACCCAAAATCTAATTACCGATTAATAATTACAAACAAATGTATGCTAATAACACACACACACACACACACACACACACACACACATTTTGTTGTAATGTGCCCAATCTATACCTCTTGATCAGGTGGTGTTTCCTGACAGAATATTTGGTACCATCACTTTAGATGTTGAAGAACACTCTTAGGAGGTCCCCTTGGAACCATTTCCCCGACCCTAACTTCTTAAGAGAAGCCGCTATTGGGGCACCTGTGTGGCTCAGTCAGTTAAGCATCTGACACTTGTTTTCGGCTCAGGTCATGATCTCAGTGTTGTGGGATCAAGCCCTGTGTAGGTTTTGCCCTCAGCAGGGATTCTGCTTGAGATTCTCTCTCCCCATCTCTCTCCTCCTCTCCCCTCACCCTCTAAAAGAGATAAATAAATCTTTTTTAAAAAAGAGAGAGAGGCCACTATTGATCTCATGTTGGTTTTTCTTTTTTTATTCACACCGTTCCTCCTCACCCTCCTATATCTTGTGGTTTGTAGCCTTGCTAAGAAAATTTTTATTTGGGAAAGAAATTGTATAAACTTTCAGGGGTGATAATGTTATGCAGCTGTTTGAAAAACAAAGACCAAATGTTACTTCTGACTAAATCACTATTGCATTTTCCAACAAACAGTACATTATGTTCACCCATATCAAAGCAGCTTCATAATATTTGCAGGCTCCAGTAGACGAAGGCATTCTTTGTTTGAAAATTCCAAATGGAAGGCTTCATTATTATAAAGGATTATTTTATGCCCTTGACCTTGAATTAAATTAGCATTTTAGAAATTAAAACAAAAAGGTTCATCTGTTGATTGGGCCTCCTTTTGTTCAACTGAAAAATCAGTAATTATATCCAGTGTTTCTTGTAAACCGTGAAATGAAACCATACGGCATTAGACAAAATAAAATAACAATGGCATTTATTTTGGGCTTTTGTCCACCCACCATTAGAAAAATATGTTTAACATGAATTAGGTTTGAATTTGAATTATAAACACTTGCATTTCCACAACATCATTTACACGTGTGGCTAAGTGAGTCAACCAGGAAACAGGTAAATCCCAAAGGGAGGATACAGAAGGATCCCAAACTCAGCATCAGCTAAATCATTCATTATCCCCAGGGAAAGAAAGAAGTGAGAAATCAGAGAGGAGCCGAGGGTGTTACTCTCATGGAAATAAAAAGAGCCAAGGAATAAGGGCCCCTCTCCTCACAGACATCGTTGTTACCTTGGTTTTCTAAGGAAAAAACTGGAGCCCAGGAAGGTTAAGTAACTTGGCCAGCATCTTACTAAGAAAAAAATGAGGCAGCCAGGCTACCTGGCTTGAGGCCTAAAATGCCCTGCTGTGCTGTCTCTCTACACTGCAGACCCTAGGGACAGAAAAGGTGGTGTGGTGTCCCCAGGATGGGGACTAGAAGGTGATCTAAAATTTGTGACATGGATGGAAAGCTGAGGACTGGCTTTCTTTTGTGTGTTTTATTGAAATTACAACAGACAATTGATTTTAAACATAAAATGACCATGGATGTTAAGTGGTTAAGGGGTGGCTAAACGTCGTGTTCAGTGTTAAGGATGAGCCCACTCATTCCCCCCCAGAATTAAACTATAGAATCAGTCCCAACTGTTAAGTGGTACAGCCCCCATTGTTGATGACTTGTCCCCATTTCATTCTGTCTTACACATTTCAGAGGTGCACTAATTGGTCTGTCTTGTGTTCTCAGTACAGCATGTGGTCTGCCCCTTGTCCATGGCAATGAGGGGGTTCCCCAGCTTCTTCTTTTGCCAATACAGCGCCGATCTTTGGAACATTGGGATCAGTATCTTCATACAAGACGGCCCCTTCCTCATCGTGCGTCTCATATTGATGACCTACTTCAAAGTCATAAACCAGATGCTGGTGTTCTTTGCCGCCAAGAATTTCCTTGTGGTGGTGTTACAGCTCTACCGCCTGGTGGTGCTGGCGATGGATGTCCGCGCTTCCTTGCTACATCAGCCCGGAAGCCTGAAAGCAAAACACCGCTGCCCGTGTGAACCCACTGCGAGTGGGATCTCATCTGGAGACCCAGAGAGCGGCTCTAAGGGCGACTTGGGGGTCCCCTTGCAGGCCTTACCAGTCACCCCTGAGGACTCTCAGTCCACCCCGTAGCTCCTTACTGACAAGGCAGCCGCTAGAACGTTTGACTACCTGGTCCTTCTTAGGGACAGAATCTCCTCTCTCTCCCTCTTTTTTAACTTTGGCATATAATAATTTTCAAAAGAACAACATAAAAAGTGATCTTAAACCAAAGCTGAGGAATTTTCTATTTTCAACTGAATGGAAAGAACTTTGATTAGTGGCTATCGCTACAACTTCTGTGCGATGGTATCAGATGTTACAGTTGTTCAACGACTAAGTGATTTGTTTGTCTTGAACTGTTTGAAAAGCTATGGACAGGGTTACAGTGACATGCCCTCAAAAGATTTAGTGCAGACAAACTGTCACGGCTGTTACCTGAAAATAGAGAAGCTTTGAACTTTGGCTCCATTGTCAGACTATCTCATCTGATCTTTCCTGCAATGTCCCTGACATCAAAAAATGTACATTCAGTGAATGCAGAACAAATGAAGGGAAAAGTGCTTTTAAAATTACCTCACTGTGAGCTGGAAGCAGTGAAAATCTCTGCCCGGCTTCCGTAGCATTGAGAGCCCTCTCCATCGCTGCACAGACCTTCCCAGGAAAATCATTTTTCTGGGCTGATGTGGTATTCTGTCATGGTGCATATGCTCTTACAGAAATTTTATTGCTTTTGGCTTGGGCACTGCAAAATTCACAGCAAGCCATTTCGGTTGTGAGGCAGGAAATACTGGTAATGCTAGCAAAGTCACAATTTCCACTCTGAAACATGATTTGCGGTATTCGTCAGTATTTTTCTTAACTCTACTTTACCATTTTCTGTATTGCCAAGTCGAATTATGTGGGTTGATGCAAGGAAGCACTGGAACAGGGAGTAAAGGTGTTTCAGGCCCTTTAAGTGTTACCATAGTTTCTGGAGTCAGCCAGAGGTAGATTGAACCCCTCCTAACTGCCGCTATGGGAGCCTGAGTCGGCCTTTGGTCTCTGGTAAGGTGTCGGGGATAGAGGCTTGCATCAGCCCAACACGCAGCCAGCAGCCCTTGACTGGTGACCGGGTGCAGAGTACGCCACGCCACGGCATTGTGGAAATCAGGAAATTTGCTTTTCTTCCCTGCATTAAGACTTCACCTCCCCGGTGTTGAAATAGACATTCTTTCCCCTTACACACCTCTGTACTTTCCAGATGGAGGTCATTCGGAACACTTTTAAATGATTTTTGCTTTTAAAGATATAGTGTGAAAATTTACCTGACTGTATAGCAGTGATTACATTTGAGGCAAGCAGTTACGAAACTGCTCTTTTAGGGTTCAAAGCATAATTCCTCCTTGTTATTATGCTGAGGAATTCAAAGGGACATGAAAGATAAAACCGGAGTATGACCTTAAATTGGGTGTGACCGTTTGACAACCACTGGGGACAATTTTATCTATAAATCTGTGTGACAGGATATCTGTTCAAAATATTTGATTCAACGTTTCATAGGCAAATTCTATTTTTATACAGAGAAATTAATATTTTCCACTCGCTGGCTTTTCCAGTGCCTGATAGCATGTTTTTATTTCATCCTTTTCTTCCTTATGTTTCTAATTTTAACAGTATGATGATTGTAAAATTACACATGAGACGAGTGGAATACATTTATAATTTTCATAATAATTTTATGAACGTTAAGATCAGGAAATTATATTTATATAAAGAAAAGAACTTGACAACTTTTAAGGGCATGTTATTTAAAATGCTTAGCAATTGGAAGCAAAATAATAAGTGCTACTATTTATAAAAACGCCTCAGCAGAATCTGTTTTTCTGTTGACTATTTTATGTTGAATGTTTTCTTCTACAACATGTATGTGCTGCTTATTATTGCAGATTTGCTCATGGCATACTTTTCATGTTTTAATTTTTTTCTTCCAGCAAAACAAACATTGAGCATCTAAAAATAGATAAACTATAAAGTAGTACGGCTGTTGCAAGGATATTTTTAAACGTTTTCAAATCTGAGACTTGGCTTGGCTTCGTGAATGAGTTCCTAGTGTTTCAGGAAAGTATTTTGTAATTAGCACTCCTCCAAAGGCCTGGGAAATGGGAAGTCCAGAGTCTGGCTTTACTTAGCGTTCCAGGAAGGCGAAGGGCATGGAGGACCATCTCGGCAATGAATGGTGGCAGAAATAGACACACACTCCACAAGGTTTTCCAGGAAAATCTGTGAAGGGCAGCATTCGTTAACCTAACCGCGGGTACCTCTACTCTCATGGACTATTTTTATAGTCATTTAGTTCATTTAAAAACAAAACCTAAATCCAGGTTGTATCTCTAAGACCCCTGATGAAAAGAGTTAAACTTGTGTTAGTAATTGTCTGTTTTTATTCTAGATTGCTAAATGTTGTAGTGTTTGAAAACAGTCCAGCATTTCCTATAAAGTGATTAGAACAGCAGTTACCATGCGTATATTGACAACCCGGGACCTGCTTCCATGGTATGTGTAAGCAGGTAACTGTTCAGATCGTGTGTACGATGTGTCGCAAGCCATACCTCTCTACGATGCCTCACAGACCCACAACACACCAATCCCAGCCAATGAGGACAGTGGCTCGTTTGTGGTGGTGTCGTTATTGTTGTGGTTGTTGTTACCTAATTCGTTGATGGAAGTTCAATCAAATGTCTTTCCTAAAATCATATCATTCTACTCATGAGGAAACACAGGGTACATGTTTTAATGATGTTGCATGGAAACGTAACCATGGCCCGGGTTTTCTTTTGACCCTGACTAGATGAGTCCCAAAGGACATGACTTCCCATTGCAAGATCCTTAAACTGTCTTTATCTTTCATTATTCTGTGAATTTTTATTTCAGCTGGAACTGCTAACATAGGAAAATAAAAATTTGTATTGGCCAATAACATTCTAGCTAATCTTCCAAAATGAAGACTCTTACACAAATTTACCAGTCGGACCTGTAGTGCTTCCACTAATATGTCGCAGCACTTCAGGCCCTGTAAAACCAGAAAGACACAACCAAGAAGCATTGGGATTCTCTACTGTAATATTAATTGTGGATTTGTGATTTAATAGAAAGCTTCCAAAGTTTTGGAAAAGCATGCATTATAGGTGCACATGGTTTAAGTTTCCTCCAAGGTTTCAGATTTCAGCACTGACATCTATTCCCTTTGGCACTTAGTTTCAATTCTTAATCTGTTCTCTGGTTAAGAGAGAGAAAGAATTGTAGAAGGCCAAGTGTCTGTCCATCTTCACTCTGCTTTGGCGCTAGGAAAGTGAAATGCTGAAATATATTGCAGAGACTTAACAACGTACACACACAAAAAATCTTGAATTATAAGAAGAGACTGTTACTTTTTTTGTTTTGTTTGGGTTTTTTGTTTTGGTTTGGTTTTGCTAATTTCTTTGTACTTTGGGCCATTCTGATCCACTCTCACAAATATCCTATTTGGGGGTAAAACTCAGCAGCTGGAGGACATTTATAGCCCTGAGGCTTCAAATAACATTCCACATGATGGGAGGAACTTTAAACAGTGTTCAAATAATCAACGGCTGCAGCCTTATATTTTACGCATGTCCATCCTCTAAGTCCTTTCTAGAATATTTTGTGAGAGTATTTTCTCCAAATTATTTATATCAATACTATTTTACTACGAATGACCTTTGTATTTTATTATATACATTAAAGAGTTTGTGTACAACAGTATCTTGATGTCTGTTTTTTTGTCTGCATTTCTTGTCTTTGTTCTCTACTGTCATTCATTTCATTTCATTTTTAAGCTTTGATTTTAAAAAACAGATCTATTTAGAATGTGACTAAAGTGGTATTTCAAACTAGCGAGGAAAGGCTGACCAACTTTATAAATGATGTTGGGGAATTTGTGAACCATCTGGAAAAAATAAAGTTAGATTTTTATCTCACGCAATATATAGAAATAAATTCCAGATGGATTAAAGAACTAAATATAAAAGTGAAAACTATAAAATATTAGAAGAAAATACAGGATGTGTCTTTAGCATTCGGGGAATGGAAAAGATCTTCCAAAGCAAGACATGAAACCCAGAAGCTCTGAGAGAAAAGATGGACAGATTTTCCTACATAAAGGTTTAAAATTTCTGAATGGCCAAAGGTGTCATAAATATATCTATTACTCTCCTTTCTGGGGAATGGTGTCAGTGTAGTTATACAAGAGAAATGAGAGTTATAGAAGTTAGAAAGGAGTCAATTTTATCACTTAATTATGGAAGATTGAAACTTGAACATCCAAGAAAAGCACATAAAAACATAAGAAACTGTTAAAAATAATAATCTAAAATCATGCCAAAATCAATGCTTTTCTATATATAAACAAAGATTACATAAGATATTTGAAGGAGAGAGTTCCATTGTAATATAAATTAGAACCATAAAACATGTAAGAATAGACTTAGTAAATGTGCAAGATCCATGTAAAGAAAACTTCAAAATGATTTTGAAAAGCATCAGTGGATAATTTAACAAATTGGAGGTTATATTTCTATTGGGGAATGGTTAGATGCCTTGGCATTTTAAAAAGTATTAATTTCTCCTAAATTGATCTACAAATTTAACACAATCTCCACAATGACAGCAACAAGATTTTCATTTTTAAAGACTAACCATGTTAATTCTAAAGATTTTATGACAAAATAAGCATGAAAGAATACCTGGGAAATATTAAAAGTAAAGAAGAAAATGAGAAAGAGCTTTAAGGATATTTAAATATATTATAGATCTACAATAACGAAGAGAATTCAATTCTGTCAGGCAGAAAACGGAACAGAATAAGGTCAAGAAATAAACTGAAGTACATAAGGATTTTGATATATGATAAATCATGAGTGGGGAGTGATAAAGTATTGTAAGTGCCTGAAGGTTTTTAAAATATCAAATTAAATACCTACCTCAACCCTTATGTCCAAAATATTTCCAGAGGGACCAAAGAATTAAACACTCAAATTAAAAAAAAAAAAATAACTGCAATGATGAGAATGTTTTCTAAGCAAGATACAAAACCAGAAACCATAGGCAATGAATAAATTTCAATTTGTAAAATTAAGAAGTTTTAGCATCATGAAAATACCATAAGTGAATTCAAAAATTGAACAATGAACTGGGTAACTACTCTTTCAACAAATGTAACAAAGCATTAGTTTTCTTAATGAGCAAAGAGCTCTTACAAATCAGAAAAAAAAAATTCTTTGGAAAAATAAGCCCGAGATACATGATTCGATGTGAAAGGAATAGTCAAGGAAATGCAAATCAGACCACAATGAAATACCATTTTTCAAATGCAGATGAAACCACAAGATACCATTTTTCAATTATCAGCTTGGCAAAGATTCAAAAATGTTTTAGGATGCTGCATTAGAGGGGCTCAAGGGAAGTAGGAATTCTTACTCAATGCTAGCGAGGATATAACTTGGAAGATGATTTGGCAGTAACAGTCTGAATTAAAAATACATTTGTCATCTGACCCAGCAACTCAACTTCTAAGGAAGTATTCTACAGACAATGTGCACAAGAATGTGTGTATAAGACTGATCAAAGCAGTATTTTCTGTAGCAGCAGCACAGTGTCCATCCATAGGGTCATTATTAAATTATGAAATATCCATACTACATAATAGTGTGTAGCTTTTTAAGGGAATAAAGTAGATCCATAAGTGCTGATAAGGAAAAACCACTTTAAAATTTTGTTAGGTAACACCAAGGGATCAAACCATGAGGTTAATATGTTGCTATTTTTATAAATGTTATTCATACCTTTACAAGTGGCTGGTAAACCTAGAAAATGATCCCCAAGTTTCTGATGATCATAGACATTCCCACCTTTCCTGAGGGTGTTTTTAGCTTTTATACTTTTCATAGTTTGAAAGTCTTAAGTATTCATTACTTTAGTAATTTTAAAAATAATTATTAATAAAAAGGAAACCTCACCAACTTACAGAGCCTTTTGCCATGTACAGACACTCTGATACCATTTTGCAAATAGAGCAAAAGCACATCAATCATTTTCACTAAAGAAAATATAGACTTTGCCATTATAACTAAAAATAATCTTTAGACTCTTTAGGTGAATCAACAGTTAAAACCACGTCAAATTCTGCTTGCCTTATGAAGCGTCAAACCTTAGGTAATTAAGTAATGAATAGACTTATAAGACCACAGAAAAATCAAACTGACCAAAACGATTCACTGGTTCTTGATGGGTACTACGAAGACTATTTTGCAATGGCCAGTCTGATACTTTCACACCTCCTTACATTTTTGAAGCCACCAAAACAAACCACAGAAGAATTTCCCAGTTGAATTACAGAGTCAAATTGATTTTCCCAGGAGAGACAGAGAGCTGAAGGAGCCCTGAAAGAGAAGTCAGAAGGAATCTGTGCATCTGTTTCCAAGTCCATATTCATAGTCCATCTAACTTGTGTATGTAAGCTTTTCAGATTTTTGTCAAATATTTACTAAACTTAAAATTGATTGTGTAAGTGATCAAATGGATCATATGCAAATCTGATCACATTATTGAGGAAAACAAAAATTCCTAAACCAACCATATGTCAGATATCGTATAGTCTTTGTATCCAAACTAAGAATTTCGGGCAAGGAAATTTGAATCTACAAGACAAAATATGTTTTCTCTGTGGATGCTGTTGTTCAGTGTCTGCCAAGTGCATAGCTGGAGAATTCAGATGGTTGTGGTTCTGGGATCTTGGGGATTGTTTCTACCTTCTGGCAAAGAATGTTCTTCCCTATTATTCAAAGGTTCCCATATGACCTGAATGACAGCTAACAGCTGGGTCAAAAGCTATAATTATATCATCAGCTCTCTTGGTTTCAACTAACTTCTGTAACTTGTGGGGTTTTTTGGTATTTAACTTCAACCTCTTTCCTGAACTCTATGCCTGGATTTGCATTTCCCTCAGCTCCTCTGTAAGCATCTCACACTCAGTCTATATAGAATACATATCTGACACACTCCACTACCAATAGGCTCTCTTCCCTATGTTCCATGTAATGTCTAGCAGCATCACCAGCCACACAGGCACCCACACTAAATCTGGAGATATCCTTGACCTTCTGCTCTTCTTTCTTATCCTTCCTACCCAAGTAATCGCCTCATTCTTTCAGTTATGCTGCTCATAATTTCGTTAAATCTTTAACCTGCCCTCTCTTTTTCAGCAGCTACTGTCCTCTTTTAGCATCTCATTATTTCTTGCATCAGTGACTGTTGTCATTTCCCAACTGGCCCTCCAACCTCCTGGTTAATCCCCCATAAATATTTCAAACTGCATTTAGAGCTGTTCCAAAATGCACAGTGGATCATGTATCTCTTCTATTTAAAATGATGGTGCCTCATTGCCAACAGGATCAAGTATAAATTCCCAGGAAAATCACTGGAGACCTTTCATAAGCTGACCCTAACTTGACTTTTCAACTTCGTTTCCCATCACCATGTACATGTGCGCGCACACACACGCACACACACACACTCCTTCCACTGTAACATAGTACTCATGCTCCCCTAAACATGTCATTATCTTTTACATAACAATATAAAGTTGGCACACATTGCTATTTCTCTTTTCAGTGATGCACTTCATTACTACTAGTCTATTAGGGATTCTTTGTCTTCTCAGCCCTCATCTCTCTTGGGTGGCCCATTTCACCAACCAGAGTTGATAGCTAAGGGGAGGAGAAACAATCCCATCGGCCAAGATTGTTCTGCACGCTGTAGGAACTCTAGGAGAGTGAACACAAGTATTATTGGAGAGTAGAGAATGCTCTAGTCTCAGGTCTCTGATTTCTAAGGTTTCCTTCAAGGAAACAACGCTGTGTAGAACTGGGGGATTCATCAATTATCATGGTCCCAGACTAGAGGCTTTAGGAGAGGCAGCAGGCCAACGACTCTGAGAAGTTTTCCTCCTTTCTTCTCACGTCTTCACAGCTTCCAGAACTGAGTGGCTCTCCTTCCTTCCTGTGTATTCATAGCACTTTGTACTTGCCTCTGTCCCAGTGTTTATCATAATGTATGTAATGATTTCTTTATGTGTCTGTCTCTCCTGTCCCTATGAGCTGTTTGGGGGCATAGGCCATCTCTTATATTCTATCATAAAACCACACAGCTCCAGACATACTGAAATTTTGTCTGTTCCCAGAAAACAAGTTTTTTTCTGTCTTGGGGACTTTGTTCTTACTGGTGCTTCCAGCAACCCTCACCCGGACTCTTTCTTTTTATTTGGATTCCAGCTTAAATGCAAGGTTCTCAAAGAGACCATCACTTTCTGCCTTCCTCAGTCATCCCCATCCCATCAATCTTTATTTTTTTCCTAGCATTTTTCACTAGGTGAAATTATCTTTATTTTATAAATTTATTTACTGTCTATCCTACCTATAATGAAAATATAAAGGTCAAGTGTATCTGTCTTGTTCACCTCTGTGTCCCAGAGGCTAGCACATGGTAAGTAGCTGCTCAGAAACTACTGTTGAGTGCGTTATTTTTTCTGTGCTTATTTATATCTTTAATTCTTTTACGAGACTAAAATCATACTATTTATGTACATATTCTACTTTGTTCATTTATTATCATTTCTTGAGCTTTTCCTAAAGTTAACTATTCTTTGAGAATATAATGTTTACCTACTCCTCTGGGTGAATGTAGGAAAAATCTAATCACCCAGGGCACCCGCGTGGCTCAGTCAGTCAAGTATCTGCCTTCGGCTCAGGTCATGATGCCAAGATCCTGGGATGGAGCCCCACATTGGGCTCCTTGCTCAGCCAGGAGTCTGCTTCACCCTCTCCCTCTGCCCCTCTCCATCCCCCATTCGTGTGCTCTCTCCCTCTCTCAAATAAATGAATAAAATCTTTTTAAAAAGAGAAAGACGAAAAAGAAAGAAAGGAAAAAACCTAACGAAACCACCATAGGCTTTCCCAACCACCCTCCTCCTTGACACTTTGCCTTTGGTGCTGTGGAATGCCTCTTCTTTGTGGCTTCCTCCACTCCTGTGGTGATGTGAGATCCCCACCTCTGAGTCTCATATTCTCTCATTGTTTGTTCCTTCTCATCCATGGGTCTGTTGACTCTTGCACTCTCTAAATGTATAAGCTCTATCTTGTCCATCTGGGCTCAACCCTACCTTTGCAATTTTGCTCTCATCAATGATCCCTTAAGTCTCTATTGCCAGCTTTTCCCCAAGCTTCTCTTCCACATTTCCATGTAGATGCTCTTCTGCCACTTCCAGATCAACATGTCCACAATTGGATCAAAACAAGCCCTCTTCCAAATCAGTTCCTTTTCTTGAACTTTCTATTTCTGTTAATAGAACCATGATCCTTCCAGCCATTTTAGCTCAAACCAAGCTGTCATCTTTGATTGACTTTCCTCATTCACACATTTGCTGAATCTTTTTTTTTTGTTTTGCATAATGAATATAATTTTATTGCTTTTCTCTGATTATATAAGTCATATGTGTTCCATGTAATGCTTCAAACATTTAGAAAACAAAAAAGAAGGTAAAAATCACAAGGAGCAGCAACCCCCTAACTACAATGTTCACCATTAATAATGCCATCATTAATAAAAGCCAACTTTTTGTTAATCTTTTATCTCAGATAGAAAAATGATAGACAATACTTGGATACATAAACACGTTTACATAAATAAGATAATAGGCTAATTAAATCTTTAAAATAAAAACCATAGAAGAAGTTGCAAAAAATTGTGGCTTCATTTAAATCTGTATGATGAACAATTTCAGTCCTCAGTCTTGTCAGTTTTACCTCTAGGAAGGCATATATAATCTTATGTTCAAAAATGAAAAATGTCCACATTTCAGGCCTTTTGTGAATTTGAAGCCTGGACCAAATGGTGCCCCTGTGGTAAACTCTGGAATTGGGACCTTATTTTATTCATCTTTTTATGCCCCATGGTGACTCTCATGGTACATGTGGAGCAATTTTTTGCTCTGTGAATGATCAATGGCATCAACAAATATCTTTTAATACCTACTATACACAAGCCACTGCTAGCTATGTGTGAGATACACACATGAATAAGACATTTCCCTTGCTATTGAGGAAATTTATATCCATAATCTTTCCAAAAAAATGCCACTATAACCTCCATAAACTTCACTCCCTCCCACCTATCTTCATGCCTGTGAAGGGTTCCTTTTGGTTCTCTGTGGGTTTTGTGTAGAACCTGAAGTCCTTGGCCTTGCTCCCAGCATGCACTTTGATACGTGAGAGTGGATGCAAAAAAGAGAGGAGATCTGAGAGAACAGGTTTAAAAGGAATGAACATTGTTTGTTTTCTGAAAACATATTTTGTAGTTTCATGGCCCTTGATCACTGTAGGATGGCCACCGTGGGATCCCTCAAACATTGCAAGAGCTCATCGTGGTCATATAATGATTTTGGCTGTAATCTGCTGCCTTCTTTTCACAGGATGCAGCCATTCTGCAGAGGCTTCTGTCTGAACCCAGCCATATTTCTAGGCTCAAAGTGGTGGGACACCATTCATGTGAAAGCACCATGGGAGACTTAAAAGCATCATGTGGACCTTCAGGATAATCTAAAGTGTATTCCTAGCAGATGTCCAAGGCAGAAGATGCTCATTTGTTACATGTAAGGGAGCAGAGAGATTTATTTTTACACATCCACTGGCCTGAAAGGAAGAACACTTGGGGCGATCACATCCTAGCGATCTCAATTACAGCAAAACAGTCTTGGAAGGAAGACATGCCTGCCCTACACTCGAAGAGCATAATCTCTCCTTAAGTTTTTGAAAAATACTTTTCAAAAAGTTTTAAATTTTACTGAAGCAATACATGGCATGAAAGCCTTAGAGAAAATGCTAGCTTGGAGAACATGTCAGTCATTTTTAAGAGCAGATGTCCACCACTTTTCTCTTTGGGGGAAGCAGCCCATTAAGTTGCATGCTGCTGAATCAGATGTGACAAAAAAGTTCAGTCAGCCCAGTTTATTTTGGCTTGAGAGTCAGCAGCCATGAGTGGGCAATGGCTGGTATTTCTGGATCTGCTATAGCTTCTACTTTAGAGACTGTTGAGTCAGACCTGACTGAACTCACAGACATCTCTGGTTCTGCTGCACACATGTGCCTCTTCACGGCCCGACTGCTGGAGATCTATAGCATCCTGGTAATTTGTGTTTTAAAATTGCACACCTACCTGCACAGATGTAAAATCAGCACCAAGCAAAATAAGCTTACCCTCGAATCTTTGTATTCTGTGTTCTTCCATAGAAGACTAAACACCCAGGCACGGATCCATTTATTATACAGTACGTGTCATCTCTGGGGGTGACAGCCACATTCATCAAAGCTCCAATCCCTCGAAAGGGATAATGTTCAGGAAATATTTGAACGGCTATCAGAGAATTCATCCTCGCCTTATGGCTTTTCTAAAACTTAATAAAAATCCTGTTTTCAATCAGAATCTTCCAAAGAATACAGACCTCATTTCTCCAACTTTCTTGGAGAAGCCAAAGCAAACACCAACTATTAAAAGTTCTATATTTTAGTTTCAAGTGCCTCACTTAGTGTCATCCTGTTGACTTCCTTTCAGATGTTGTCCGCACAGGATTTTACTCAAGACAGATTCTGCTCTATATTTGTGCTTTGAGTCACATACCTTTGGAGTGTTTGAGCTTGAACCGATGTTAGATCTCCTTACTTCTTTGAAAGTGAAGAAATAAAAAATAAAAGTGAAGAAATAAAAGCTGGAAGAAGAGCAGGGTCATCCTAGATATACCCTAGCGAATGGAAAATTTTAGACCAAAATGACCTGTACAAAAAAAGCAAAAGACAAACAAAAATATACAACAAAACAAAAAATTAATCATGTTTAGTTATCTAATAACACTGAGTATCTATAATAACCTAAACATAATCTTACCTGCCCAACATTTTAGAGTTTACACAATGTTTTCACATCAGTTGTTTCGATCCTCACAACTGCTCTAGAAACTTTTTTTTTTTTTTTTGCCTTAAACAAATGAGGAAATGAGCACTCAGAATGGCTAGAACACTTGCAAAGGTCAGGATTTGGGGTCTTCACAGGGGCCTGTATCCAAAGGTTCTGATTCCCAGGCCAGTAAGCTTTGTGAAATGATTCTATTCCAACAGTAAGCAGCCCTGCCCATAAATCAACTTAAAAATCTAAGAGATTTGCTTTTCCAATTGGTCTGAAAATTTCCAAACCTAGCTTTGACCAGCAATATTGTTCTAATGTCCCAGGGAGTGGGTCCAAAGCCATGCATCCATAGATGACAACATCTGCCAGCATAATCAGAACGGGATTAAATTATGACTCTATTTCTTTGGTCCCTAACCTGGTGTGCTCCCAGCAGCTTCCATCCTCAGGAGTATTCAAGTAATGTGACTGCCTCTTCCCAAAGAGAGACTGGTATTGTGCATATTCGTTCAAAGACAACGGTTGCTGTTGTTTCTGTGGTACTGGGATTAATTATATCTGAGTGTTTTCTTGTGATTGTCTCCTTTTCTATATTTAATGGAGCTGGGAAAAATAAAACTCCATTTTCCTTTTCCCCACACAGAAACCCTTTCCATATTTTCTGAAACAAGTAAGATAATGAAAGAAAGGCATAGTGACAGGGAAGAGGTAGGGTTCATTTACAGAAGAGCTTTGGAGTTTCCTTGACAGACTTCTCCCTTCCCTCCCCTTCCAGGCTCTTCCCTTTCACAAGAGTACTTTAGGTCACAAGGATAGGACTCTACAGCAGGTAAAAGTAAGAGGAAACCAGTAAGTCTTTCTTTCTCTTCTTTCTGTGACTTCTTCATTTGCATAAATTAAAACCCATCCTGAACTGGCTTCTTTCCTTTGGCATAAAAGTAAGTTCTTGAAGTACTCATTAAATGCCCAGTCATCTCATCCTGTTTTTGGCTTCCTTAACTTTTTGTCCCTCAACCTCTCATGGATATCTCTTGTCATACTGGTAGGATTTTTTTTTTTTTTCTGTAAAATTTGTATTGGTAACCTTGGAAAGTCTGAATTGCATCCAAAAGGAATTCATTACTGAGTGGGGGTGACTTTGACTTTCATAAAAATGAATGCTCCAAAATCATCAGCTTTAGAAAATAATTCATTATACCTTTTTTTTTTTTTTGGTGGTGGGGTGGATAAAGTACCCTTCATAAAAGCACCTCTTACATGAGTATCCTGCATGACCTATCTCTTATGAAAGAAAATGTTAGGACAGTCAGCTATTCGGAAACACTGTACGTGCAAGCTTTTATGCTGACTTTCAGTGAGAACAAGATGAATCATGAATACTTAAAATTCTTTCCCCATAGTTCGGCTTGATTCCTCATTTAATTGTTTCAGAATATGCACCTGGGAGATGCTGTATACAATATGGATTTGTGCGTTGGAGCTTCCAAAAATTGTCCAGCTTAGTGGCCAGTGGGAATGTAGTTCCCCGGAAATTTCATCTCAGAACTCTCCTGTCTCATTATTTGGCCAGATACTTTCATTTCTCTCTTCTCCCAAGGCAAAAGAATATCGACCACTAACCCCAGCATAGTGAAGGTTAACAAAAGTTTTTCAAGATTTTTCCTTAATTTAGAAAAACTACATAAAACAACTGAAGATGTGTGCATCTAGCACCCAGCTCAAAATAATTTTAATATTTTGCCACATTTGCTTTCGATTTTCTCTTGTTAAATATATAAATAAAGCGACGATTAAATAAAAATCCTCTTTGTACTCCTACTCAGTTGCATTCTTCTTTCGCTCTCTCTAGAGGCACACGCTTTCATAAATTTGGGATATAATCTCCCAGTCCACATTTTTATATCTTTACTATGTATCTTTAAATATTTGAAGCAGATAAATCTAACTGTCCACTTAATCACTGTCACATTGCCTTCTACCATTCTACCAGAAGCCTGGTCCTACCTTGGAAGCAGTGGGTCAGGAAGGTACACACACACACACACACACACACACACACACACACACTCGTCTGTGGTGTAGCTAAGGAGTGAAGGGATAGGTAGGAAAGAATGTGACCTAGTTTGGGTCAAGAAGCTTTACACAGAAGATCAGAAAGTGAGGTTTCTAGGAAAACCATTGTTTTCTTGGTAAAGAGGATACATTCAGAGTCAGCTCTAAGGCATGGATGCAATGTGTGACATGGAAGCTATCATCTCGTCATCTTGGGAATGAAAGAGAGGGAGACAGAATGAGCAACAAGCCTTGGAAAAAAGACACTGGCTTCAGGTTTGAGCCCCTCTGAAAATATTTTTTTGAGTCCTCCGGCAAAGATGGACTAATTAAACATATTTAGACATGTACATACCCTGTTCTCCTTTTGGACCAGACCTGGTTAATTGTACAAGTGTCCCATCTCTCACTTTGTGGGACTTGACTGATGGCACCTTGGAGCCACTTCATCTGGATCACCTTCAGCTGAACTCTTAGAGGACAAAATTGTAAACTGCCATTTTAGTTAAGTCACTGTCATTGCATTTCTTTAAATGCAGCCAAACACAATCTTAACTGTTAATGTATTATTTTATTTTTAAGATTTTTATAGAAATGATATTACCTTAACAATCTGTTTTTTTTCACTCAAATTATGTTCACTCTTTATCCACTTGATATATAAATATAGTTTATTTACTTTTAAATTTATTTTTCCACCCACTTTTTTCCCATAGGTATTTAGATTGTATCTTAATTTCACCATTACCAATGATGTTGTAGACTCATTTGCATAAAAGTTTCTCTAGGATGTATGTTAAATGAAGACTCTAATGGATTTCTTTGATATTCTTAGTTTGGGTCTAACCGACTTTTTTGAAAATATAGAATTATTTGTGGTGGGTAATGACAATCTCTGGGACTCTTTATAAACTATATGATGTCACATATTTTTACCGTATTTATTAAGCTTCTGACAAAAGTGAAAACTAAAATTTAAAAATACACAGAAACAGCAGTAACTGAGTAAAAAAGATTTTTATTTCCACAAGTTCTATGACAATTCCTTCTGTTAATCCCCTTTTGGTCATGAAACTCTATACAAGGATTTTTCAACCAGGGTACAAATGGGACTATATCATTCTTTGTTGTAGGGCCTGTCCTGTGCATTATAGGATGTTTAGTAGCCCCTCTGGCCTCTATTCACTAGAAGCCATTAGCACACTCCTCCCCAGCTATGACAACCAAAAATAACTCTAGACATCACCAGATGTCCCTAGGGGTGAGGGAGTGCAAAATGACCTGGTTGAGAACTACTGCTCTATAGCAGCTAATTTTTGTGGTATTTAGGATCAATATGAACAAAGAACTCCATGGAGGCAATGGCAGACCATGAATTTTTTTTAATGGTAATTTTCAGCCCAATATAGTACTGGTTTCAGTAAACCTATATTTCCAGCCCTTAAGTTGGGGAAATTAATATTGGATAATCATAAAACCTTTGTAAAATAAACATATGAGGAATAATAATAATATAATTACATTTATACTGTGCAGAAAAATTTCCTTAATGTGTTAGATATACCCGCTTATTTGATCTTCACAACCTACTTGTAATATAGGTACTATTTTATACCCATTTGACAGATGAGAAAACTGAGGTGCAAGAAGTTTAAGATTTGTTCAAGGTATGTGCAATTACCACCATGTTATAGATGAATAAATTGAAGGAGAGATTAAGAAAGCTAACAGGGATCTCATAGTATTAAACTCTGAGGTAATATTCATTATGGATTAATATGGTTACACGCATGAACATGATACAAATTAAAACTGTTTACTGTCAGAGCTACTTAGCATTAGGGATATCGATTTCTTAAGAGGGATTTAGTTACCTCTTGTGCAAATATAGAAAAATTAGATTTTGTAATTTGTCATTAGAAGATTATATTTATGTCTAAGTTCTAACAATTCAATTTTCTTCCTCTTTCTCTTTCCTCCCTAACCCCTCACATTTTTTCCCAGTAAGGATTTAGGTAAGGCAGGTAACTGGATGTATAAAGCTAACTAACTATAATACATTATAGTTATATAATATATGATAAAACCTTATGGGAACATGAGATGGATTCAGAAATGATAACAAAACATATCCTAGAAGGACATACACATTGCCATAAGAAGACAATACAAGAGAAATTGGCTCTCTCTCAAAGGAAGCCTGGTCAGTTACACAGCTCTGATGGCCCATTAGAGAAAAACAAACCCATTACTCAGAGGAAGTACACTGTTTCTGGTGTTAAGATCAGACAGGAATTTCTCCCATTGTGCCTGTCAAAGTCACTTGGTGCACAGTATTTTGAACAGCTTTCCTCATCAGCATTCAAACAAGAAATCCAGGGATGAATTTCCTGTCTAGGTAAGCCCAGCTCAGGAAAGCATGTTGTCAATTATGTGTTGTCCTTTTTATGCTGACTAGATTTTGATTCTTTCATAAAGAAATCTAGAGTCATCAAAATATCAAAGTATACAAGAATTTTATACACAATCCTGACCTGATTGTATTTTTTTCCGGATTCTTTGGAATCTTTATTAATTTCCATTTGATACCTCTATTATAAATATTCAGACAAATACACTTATTTTGAAATGTACTTTCTTTTTTAAGTTTTGAAAATTCCTGATTGTGCCTCTTCTCCCAAAGCTACTATATTGAGCCATCGTAGGGTCACTGTGGTTTGTGCTACTAACTTAATAGCGATTTGTGTAACTTTATTTGCCAAGCCAGTAGCTTATATTCTGTAAGGCTCAGGGCACTTTATAAATTAATAATTTTTAAAAAGCCTACAATAATAGTTGCAAAACCAGCAAAACCCACAGTGGGCAGATTTCACTTTCTGTTCCAAATTGCTAGCATAGGTCTATTAACAACTAGAACAATGGTGAGGGTTATAATGGTTTTTTGTGCATTACATCTTTAAAAGAGGATTCAGCAGGGTAGGTCGAGGGGGAAATAGCTGAAACTTCTAGTTCCTGTTGTAATTCAGAAAGTACTAATATTTATTATTAGTAATATTAATATTATTATTATTATCATTACAAATAGTGAAAGTAGGAATGCATAAATAAAGTCTGCCCCAGGGGCAGCCTGAAGCTATATTCCAGCAAGTTACTGTGCTTCAGTATTATGAGAATTTTTATCCATCATCAATAAAAAATGAGCATAGCAGTTATTATGGCAGTTCCACAGTCAAGACTGTTTCTGCTATTACATCTCTTGGTAAAAGGGTGATACACTCTCCATTATATGATGTCAACTCATCCACCTTTCCAACATTAAAGTATAATGTACAATCTTTACATGGATTCTTCCTTAGTGAAGTCACATTTCCATGAACTTGGGGCAAGGACACAATGGGGCTAAATTAACTGTGGGCAGAAAGTAAAGTAAATTACATTTTTTATAAGCCAATAGCAGCACTAAGCTACCTCCCTTCCTTTTTCAGAAAGGAATGAAGTTGAAATAAATCTAACAAAATAAATATTTTACAGAGCAGGCCTGTGCTCACCAGTGGTGGAATTATGCCAGATCAATGCCCTTGATGCTCTGCTGGGCACAATCTCTGGAACCACATATGAAGCAAATACTTCCCTAGCCCCAAACTCTCCAGTACCACATATATAAGTCAACAGTCTGAGCAGACTGTCTGGCTGCAGCAGCCATCTTTCTAGCAGCATGGCGGTTGGGGTTGGGTTCTCAGTACATCAAAGTCCCCCTCTTTATATGCTGATTTATTTCTTCCCATAACCCCTTTAATTTTATTTTATCCTTTTTCTAAATGTAACTACTCTTGCTTACAGTCATCAACGGGATATAAAAGCTTCACAGTAACTGACTAGAGCATACATATGGGGAAATTTGAGAAGCCCAAGATACAGAACAAAAGACCCCAGTCAAGCCCAACCTCTGCCCCTCCTTAGATGTCTTACTTTGGGAAAATATCTTTCCTACTTTTCAGTAGATAGTTTTAATGGTATCTGACCAGCTCTAAATGGTTCCCGCTTCTCTGGGAAGCAATGCCTGTCTTGTCTGCATATTCCTTATCTATAGCTAATTGGATTTTATTCATCAGATTTTCTCCCCCAGAAGAGCTGATAAAAGGCAAGCTGTGAAAAGTTCCTTTCTGCCATGTGAACAAAGCAGGAAAAGCTATCTGCAGGAAGAAAATAACATGGTAGAAAGGAAGAGAAGAACAAATAAGGAAAGGAAAGCTGAATCTTAATGCTTCTTAACCTAACATAGGGAAGGAGGGAATGCCATCTTGGCAGCATTTCTATCTCACAGTCTACATTTAGATCATACCTAAGATTTGCCTGCACACCTACCCTCTGGTTCTATGAGACCCCCTATGTCTTAGTGCTAGAGTTTTGTCTTTTTTTTTTTTTTTTTTTTTAGATTTTTGCGCGTTTTTGTTACCTGTGACCACAAGAGTCCTAAGATACTCCTTGAAGCCTTGACTTTTCTTTTTCTACCATGGAACTAAAATTCCTGACCCACTATCATCATGGATTTGTGGAAGGGGAAAGTGAGTTCATGATAATATTCTTTGTTGTTAATGACTTACAAGCTCATTTCTTTGACCAACAAATGTTTACTGGGCATCCACTATGTTTCTGACACTACCTTAGACAGAAGAATAGAGCACTAAGTAAATAAATAAATAAATAATAAAATAAAGCATTGCCAAATGGAATTTATATTCTGGAGGAGGGAAATATAAAGTGAAAAGTTAAAAAGCAAGTAAATATATTGTATGACAGGTGATAAAAGGAAATTTTAAAAAGTAGTATAAAGGTGGCAGGGAGTGATGGAGGTGAAGGGTTGTTATTTTAGGTAGATTAGTTAGAGAAATCCTCAATAATGTATGAACATCTGAGACATGAAGCAAATTAGGGAGTGAGACAGGGAGCCATCTGGAGAACAGCATTCCAGAAAAGAGAGAAGTAATGCAAAAGCCCAGGGGAAGGTGTGGACGTATTGCACTTGGGGAACTTCTTGAAAGAAGACCCAAGTGACATGGTAGAAGATGGGATCCAGGAGTGGCTGTTACACTATGGTAAGGACTTCTAACTTTACTCTGAGTGAGGTGGAAAACTAATACATGTTTTGAGGAGAGACTTGGCATGATTTGACTACCATTTTGAAAGGATTCTTGGGATTCCGCATGAAGAACAGACAGTCAAGAGAAAGGTGAAGCAAGGAAACTTTCCTGGAGCCACTGCGGTGGTCCAGCGGACAGGTTTGGGTGGCTCAGCTAAGAACGGTGGCTATAGAGGAATAAGAAAGGGCCAGATTTTCATTGGATTTGAAGGCAGAAGCTGCAGAGTTTGCAGATGGTTTAGAAATGGGTTTGAGAGAAGATGGGGGTAAAGGAAGAGTAAAGATTTTGGCCAAATAGACCAATGGAGCTGTTGCTGATGAGCTGAGGGAAGATTACAGGATCAGAAGCCATTGAAGTGGGGAAAAAGAAGAGTTTCATTTTGGATATGGTAAAATTTTAACAACAATTAGACATCTAAGTAGCAAGGTGAAGTAAGAAGTAAGGACTTGGACATGAGAGTTTGGAGAGACTTCTAGACTGGAGATCTGGATTATATTCCTGCCTTCTTATATCCCCCAACCCCCTTTCACTTCCAGAGGTACTTCCCACATGAGCCTACTAAAAGACTGATATTTTCAGTTGGTGGATTAAAAATTATGATTATGGATGGCATTATACTTTAATACCAAAGTGTTTGGAAGGGAAGTGAGAGAATTTTTAAAGCCTCAATTGACTCTCTTGGTTTTCTGTAATTAATTTGGGTGAATATAACTTTTATCTTTGAACAAAATACTATCAGCAGCAAAACATTTTATATCTATAAATATGTTTATTAGAAACACTTGGAACTTCTGAGTCACAAAATATAGAGTTCAAATTATTCTTTGATGTATGAATTGTTGGATGAGCGTATTAGTCATTGAACATTTATGCTGAGAACAGCCTAATAGGGCTAAGACTAATAAAACTCAGTCCCTGCCATGAAGGGGCTTAGAGCAGAGAGCCTGAAATCTGGCATATTTCTAAGGTCAACTCAGAGCACATGGTAAGTTTGCAAAATCTGTCGTTGGTCCTTTTCCATCACCATATTCAGAATTTAATTTATCCTTATAGTACGTCCACTTTCCAAACCAATGTGTAAGCCAGAGAATTTGTATAGCAGGGCATACCCTGAAAATATATGCAAGCAAAAAGAAACTATATTTGAGATGACGAATACAGCTGAAAATCATGAAAGCATGCAGATTGGTGTAAATAGCACAAAAATAGAGCCAACTACCTAATCCTGCTTACCATGTAACTTATCCATTGTGTCATATATGATAAATTCATTTATATAGAACACTTCAATACCTCATTAATGCAAGAGAGCAATTATCCCACACCCAAGTCTCAGAAATTTCTATCATCAATCCTTCAAACCTTCTTCATTACTTTATGCAGCTTTGTTATTTAATCCTTATTTTTGTGGGATTTACCTACCCAACTTCAAAATATTTTAACGTATAAATATCACACATGGCACTCGGGAGCCCAGTGAACACTAATTGGACACCAACTGTGCTACACACTGGTAAGATAAAGAACAACCTGCAGCCATTCCCTTCAAGCATGGAGAACCATATACACATAATACATTATAGAAATTGCAAAGGTGAATTTTTGCATGAGATATTATGAAAGCCCAGAAAAAAGACACTGATCAATCCAAGAGGGTTGGTGAAGTCTTGCTTAAGGAGTCTTAGAGGAAAAATAAGAGTTCACCAAAGGAGGACAGGAAGGCCATGGGCAGGAAGGATGATCGTTCCTGTTAGATGGAGCAATAAGAAGCAGCAATGAGCCCATTCCATGGGATTAAGTGCTGATAGAATGAATACAAATTTTGAGATCAATAATCATAAGAGTTGAAGTTGGAAGAGTAGACTAGAGCCCGATAATGGGGGCTTGATGTGTGAACTTAATTTGGCTCTTGTTAGGGAGCCATTCTTCCCTAAGTCAACTTAAATTCCTCTTTTTTTGAAGAAGGCAGAAGTGGGCAGAACATGTCAAACAACTAAGAACTAAATAAATGACTTTATACAACTGTGAGGTTTTTGTTTTTTGTTTTTTTTTAACACCGTTTCCTGATGCCTGGAGAGAAATGATGCAAAATCTAGGAATATAAATATTATGGAAATTAATTAATTAGGATATTGCTTGTTATATTTAGAAGTCATGAGAAATAATGATACATGCTATAAGCATCTTTGAAATAATTTTAAGGGATTACAATCAGAAAGCATAAATATTAAGTCAATGACCTCTGGGGTCTCTTCTAACAGTTGCAAAATTCCAATATTATGACCTTGCTTTTTTTTTTTCTCTTGTCTGAGGAATTGCCAGAGGGGAAGTTTCTCTAAAGGAGGAATTAAGAACTCAAGTCTCAGCTTGTGTTGCAACATCTCTTTGTTCTTAGAGCTCACTTCATAGCAAACAGCGGGCTTCTCAGAAATGATTTCAAATTTCAGGAAAGTGCATTATAGAACTCAGGAGATCAGCCAGACAAAAGCTTATAAGAAAAATGCAAGTGACATAAAAATATTAATTTAAGTAATACTACCAGCTTACTCTCAGTTTACAAGGATAGATATATATGCAAATATACTAACTATACTTCATTAGTGCTTTGTATGATGTGTCTGGTTCTATGACTAAATATATATTCACTAATACACATATTTTGATCTGGTACATTTCCATTTAAAAAATCATTCCCCAAATCCTATAATTACAGAGATTGCTGACTAGTGCTATTTGAAAACTCTTTGTAGTCCAGGTTACTTATCATCATGTTGGATAAAAATAGGCAAATGACATCTGTTCCCTTTTAAGAAATACAGTTCCTGGCTTCATCGAACCTAATTAACTGGTTAGAGTAGCCATCCATAAAAACAGGAGCTAGCACTTCAGGGCCCATTAGCATCGCCCCATGAAGCTGTTCTCCTTAGCTGGCTGATTTTTCTCTTTCCAAGCCTAGGGATCCTGACCCTGAATATGTGGTAGGTCCCATTCAAGTTTCCTTTTACCTTTAATTCTGTAAGTGGTTAGAGTAGGTTGCTAATGAGGTTAAATAATAGGCTGAAGTTCTGGGCAGATTTTTTTCACTATTGTTGTTGTTCTATGAGTTCATGCCTTGACCCAATTAGTTCCATCAAAATTAAGATGATGGTCAGTTGTACTTTATAAGTTCTCTTCTTAAAAGCACATTCTAACTTAAAAACAGAAATTCAGACACTGAATTTTAAACATTTTTCTCATAGAGCACCAATTCTCAAAAAAGGAATCCTTGGAAAACAAAGGAGGGAAAGGTTCTAGATTAACACCTGCATGTTGCCTGTTGACTTTACATGTCAAGGTCAACATTTGAAAGGTTGCATGGATAGCTCACTCAAGAAGACTCCTAACTATTAGCGCATTAAAAGTTCTGAGAATTCTAGCAGTAAGCAAACCTGCTTCCCCTTATTTAACCAGAAATAACAAGCTTATTGATCAAGGAAAGTTTGTTTTATTTTTATAAAATATATTCTTATTCCATGGAATTCTATAATTTTAGAAATAAGAGATATTAAATCAGAATTTTTGAGTCCACAGTGTTTGAAATTTATTCATTTTATATATCTACAACAAATCCCATTTGACAGATAACTTGAGGGTCACAGGTATCATTCCAAGACTGGCTTACTTCACTTGTAGAACTCTCAGTGGCAATAAGGTTTCTTTATTTCCATTCTAAATGACCCCACTGTTACCAAGAATTCTTGGTTAGTTGCTCAGAGATATTCTCCACTACTTTATCTGGAGACACAATGTACTTTCTATCAGATTTGGAATAGGTATATAGTTATGACTCAATCTAATAACAAATTTCCAAATACACGCAAAAGGAAGCATGCTTACATTTTTACCACATGAAGAGTTCCAAAATCATAGTAATAAGAGATAAAATACAATAGTAGGCATTACAAATGTCATACTGAGGTTTGCAAGATAAATCCTCATAGAGATGAGAAAAAGAATAGAGAAGCAAATTGGTAAGCAAAACTGAATCCATGAGTCCAGATTCAGGTTGTACGTAGCAGTTACTGATAGAAAGTTAAAATCTGAATTCTAGATATTAGTACCAAAATGAGAATCATTACCAGAAAATAGAAGCTAGGGTAGAGTGATCCTGCTAGTAAAAAATAAGGCTGTGTGTTGGGATTGGAACTGGGGAGCAGGTAAGTAATGTTGACTTATACCTGGAACTATAGCATATAGGAATGAGGGAAGACAAGACAAGGACACACTCTCAAATGAAAGAATATTTCCTATATATCAAGAACAAGAATCTATAAAACATAAATATACATAAATGATATAAGCCCAAGGGGAGATGAGACAGACTGCACCACAGACTGGAAATGAAAAATATAACCATTAAAATTAAAGACTAAAACAACACCCATGAGATGAAATAATGCTAAAGATGAAGTAACACTGTAGAAAAAAAGAGAGTTAATGAATTTGACAGTTATACCAAGAATTCACAAGAATATATCACAAAGAATAAAACAAACTTCTAAAGAATAACAAAAAGCAGGTGAGAAATATGGATGACTGATTTGAGAGGCTCCAGAATATGAGAATAGGAGTGGGGGAAAACAATATCTGAACAGATATAACTGTGAATTTTCCAGAAGGTAAGAAAAACATGTTCATAGCAAACTGTTAAGTTCTGAGAAGTGTGCAAGATAAGCATAAAGCTAGAACTGAAATATTTAAGAATCCTAATCTTAAATAATAATCCTAAAAGCTGGAGGCAAAATATTATCTGCAGAAAATGGCCTTTAAGCAGTCAGATTTCTCTTTAGCAATAAGAAACCCCAGAAGACAGTGGAGTTATATGTTTAAGGTGCTGAAGACAAAAACTGTGAGCTAGAATTTTATACCCAGTTAAACTATAAGAGTAAAAGCAAAATGAAAACATTTTCAAGCATATAAACATGAAGACTGTTAACTACTATAGATAATCTGTTTGAAAAAAATAAAAATTGTCAAGTGGAGAAGCAAATTCAGAAATTGATAAAATATCACTAAATGTATTCATTTACTGACTGCAAAATCCACTAACAGCTTTATACATTTTTGGAAATGTAAAATATAACTCTACTGAAAAAAATGAGATGGCTGATTAAAATGATTAATGCATAGTTGTAGTATGATATATTCTGTGTTATGCATGAGAGAAGGGAGGAAATGTCACATAGTTGTAGCATTTGTTTAAAAATAAAAGTTGTTATATATGTTTTTTTAAAATTCCAGCATAAGCAATGAATTCTGTTATGCTGAAAAGAAATAATAAAATAAAATAAAAATAAAAATAAAATTCCAGAACACCTAGTAAAATAATAATACAATTAGAGCTTCTAAGACTGTATAGGAAAATAAAAGACTATTAAAAATTTTGTTATTTGAAAAGACAACAGGAGAAAAAGGAACGAAAGAAAAAGATGTAAACAGAAAACACAAAATAAAAGGATAGAAGTAAGACTAAATTGAACAACAAATAGAGTAAATGTAATAGATTTAACATTTAACAAAGCTAACAATTACTGAAAGATTGTGATTTACTAAAATATGATTAGAAAACAAAATCCATCTAAGACAAAACTACCTTGAGAAATTAAAAATAAGAAGATAGGTAACTCATAAATTATAAATCAAATATATATATAAAATATTGTGTCATTCTACAATTTTTTCACTTAGCCTTATGTTTTAGGGACTTATTAACCTTTTTTTAACTTTGTTTTATTTTTTCAGTGAAAGGGACTTATTAATCTTGACGTATATAGCTCTAGCTCGTTCATTTAAATTTCCATGCTTACTACTTATACACTATTGTTTGATATTAACAATAACTGCAATAACTAATAACTTACCCATTCTCTTTTAGAAAGCTTCTTATGTTATTTCTAATTTTAGGGCTTTTTGAAACAATGCTACAATTTATACATTGCATCTGCCATTTTGTACATCTCTGCAAGATTTTTTTCCAGATAATATGTCTAAAGAAGAATTGTGGCATCATTAGCTATACACTTTGTCAATGTATTGGATGTAACCCAATTGCTAAACAAAGGGTTTGTAGTTGTAGCAATTTATACTCCCACTCAAGACGGAAATTCTAAACTTTCCAAGCTTCTGTTTTTGTCAATATTAATATTGTCAGACTTCTTAAATCTTACCAGCTCAATGCCTATAACAATGTCCTTCATTTTTGTCTTGGTGTTGTGAGGTTTAATATCTATTAATGCATTTTAGGTTTCCCTAGTGTATTACCTGTTCAGATTATTTCCCCATTTTCTAAGGAATTCTTTTAAAGTTGAACTGTTCTTGATTTATTGGACAGATATTAATTGACTATGACATGTATATTAAATCATTTAATTTCTTTTTCTTGTATTTTATTTAGAAACTTTGTATTTATGTTCATAATTTCACTTTCTTTTTCTGTCCTTGTCTGGTTTTGGTTTTCAGATTATTACTTGTCTTATAAAATGAGTTGTGACTGACTTTCCCTCTTTTCTCATTTTGTCATTTTGTATTTATTAGTTTTTTAAGGTTAGAAAAATTCACCTTGAAAATTGCCAGTTTTTTGTGGGTTTTTTTGTGTTTTGTGTTTTCTTGGAAGAAAGGATAATAAGAATGAAGACAATTTTGATTATAAGTTAAATCTATTTAAAAGCTACTGGTTTATCACACTTTTCTGTTGTTTTTTAAAAGATTGTATGACATTTTTCTAGAAATATTTATATTTAATCAATGTTTTCAATTTTTTGTTATAATATTCTCTTATGGTTTTAAAAATCAATACAATTTCTGTGATTGTGTCCCTTTACTTCAAATATCTTAAGTTTTTTGTTTTTCTTGATTACTCTTGTTTGAAACGTGACTACTTTATTAGTTCATTAAAGAACTTATGTTTTGTTAATCACTTTCGTTTCTTTGATTCATTTTACATTAATTTTTTACCTTATTTTTGAAATATTCTTCTCTCTAATTAAAAGACAGTTCTTTGGGACTTTCTTAGCTTCATGAGTTGAAAGTGACACTCATTCCCAAATATTCTTGTTTGTTTTTAATAAAGGAACTTAAAACTATAAATTTATTCTAATGAGATTCTTAGATACTATAAATTTTTATTATTTAATACTCTTATTTTTCAACTCTAAATATTTTTAAATTTCTATTAGAAATTTAGAAGCGTCTTCATGAATTTCTAGTTTTTATAATTTAAGTCATCAATTTATTGTTGAATTTTCTTTTAAAAGATTCTATTTATCTCTCAGAGAGAGATTGAGCACGAGAATGCACAAACAGGGGGAGCCAAGGGCAGAGGAAGAAGCAGGCTCCCCACTGATCAAGGAGCCCAGTGTGAGAGACTCAATCCCAGGACTGGGATCATGACCGGAGCTGAAGACGTTTAACCACTGAGCCACCCAGACATCCCTATTATTGAATTAATAATTAAATTTTATTTTAGTCAGATAGAGTGTGGAATGTTTGAGCTCATTTTTTAAATTTTTTATATTTTTTTTATTAACATATAATGTATTATGGGCCCCAGGGGTACAGGCCTGTGAATCACCGGGTTTACACACTTCACAGCACTCACCATAGTACATACCTTCCCCAATGTCCACAACCCAACCACCCTCTCCCTACCCCCCTCCCCCGGCAACCCTCAGTTTGTTTTATGAGATTAAGAGTCTCTTTGAGTTCAATTTTAATAAATGTTTTTTGTATATTTGAAATGAAGGTGTATTTTCTATTCATTTGGTGTAAAATTCTCTTTCCCTGTCTCTATTTTTCCCTTCTTGTCTCCCTTCCTCATTCCCCCACTTTGTATTTCTAAGTGTTTCATTCAAAATGTCTATATTCTGGGGAGCCTGGGTGGCTCAGTGGGTTAGAGATCCAACTTCAGATTTTGGTGCAGGTAAGATCTCAGAGTTGCGAGATGGAGCCCCGTGATAGGTTCCATACTCAGCAGGGAGTATGCTTGAGATTCTCTCTCTCCTTCTCCCTCTGTCCCTCCCTCCTACTCTCTCAAATACATAAATGTTTTTTTTTAAATTGTCTACATCTGGAGGGGAGTCAAGATGGCGGAGAAGTAGCAGGCTGAGACGACATCAGGTAGCAGGAGATCAGCTAGATAGCTTATCTAACCATTGCAAACACCTACAAATCCAATGGGAAATCGAAAAGAAGAAGAGCAACAATTCTAGAAACAGAAAATAGATCACTTTTTGAAAGGTAGAACCTGCAGAGAAGTGAATCCAAAGCAACGGGAAGATAGACCACGGGGGGAGGGGCCGGCTCCCAGCAAGCAGCAGAGCAATGGAGCACTAAATCAGGACATTTAAAAGTCTGCTCCACTGAGGGACATCACTCCGGAGGCTAAACCAGGGGGAAGTCCATGCGGGGTCAGCATAACCCCAGGTCCTGAAGGGTCACAGAAGGACCAGGGGTGTCTGAGTGTCACAGAGTTCGCAGGTATTAAAGCGGGGAAGCCGGCTACAGAGACAGAGCCAAGGAGCGAGGTCTCAGCTCAGCATTACCTTGAACTGGTCGCAGGCTGGGTGAGCTCAGAGCGCAGCCGGAGGCCACGGAGACAGAAGCGACCGGGCGCTTTTCTCCAAGTAGGAGCGATTGAGCGCTTTCCCCCAAGCACAACCAGAGGCCAGGGAGACAGGGGTGGTTGGACACCTTTCTCTGAGGGTGCACTGAGGAGTGGGACCCCGAGCTCTTGGCTCCTCTGGGCCGAAGATTGGGAGGCTGCCATCTTCATTCCCATCTCCCGGAACTCTACAGAAAGCGCTCAGGGAACAAAAGCTCCGGAAAGAGAACCCAAGCAGATTACTTAGCCCGGCCCCTGGTAAGGGCGGTGCAATTCTGCCTGGGGCAAAAACACTTGACAATCACTACAACAGGCCCCTCCCCCAGAAGATCAACAAGAAACCCAGCCAAGACCAACTTCACTCACTAAGAATAGCGGAATTCCAGAGGAGGAGAAAGCAAATTTTATCTGGACAAAATGACAAAACAGAAAAACTCACCACAAAAAAAAGAACAAGAGGCAGTACTGAAGGCTGGGAACCTAATCAATACGGACATTGGTAATATGACAGATCTAGAGTTCAGAACGATGAGTCTCAAGGTTCTAGCCAGGCTTGAAAAAGGCATAGAAGATATTAGAGAAACCCTCAGCGGAGAGATAAAAGCCTTTTCTGGAGAAATAAAAGAACTAAAATCTAACCAAGTGGAAATCAAAAAAGCTATTAATGAGGTGCAATCAAAAATGGAAGCTCTTACTGCTAGGATAAATGTAGCAGAAGAAAGAATTAGTGACATAGAAGACCAAATGACAGAGAGTAAAGAAGCTGAGCAAAAAAGAGACAAACAAATACTGGACCAAGAGGGGAGAATTCAAGAGATAAGCAACACCATAAGACGAAACAACGTTAGAATAATTGGGATTCCAGAAGAAGAAAAAAGAGAGAGGGGAGCAGAAGGTATATTGGAGGCAATTATTGGAGAGAATTTCCTTAATATGGCAAAGGGAACAAACATCAAAATCCAGGAGATGCTAAGAATGCCCCTCAAAATCAATAAAAATAGGTCCACACCTCGTCACCTGATAGTAAAATTTACAAGTCTTAGCGACAAAGAGAAAATCCTGAAAGCAGCCTGGGAAAAGAAGTCTGTAACATACAAGGGTAAAAACATTAGATTGGCAGCGGACCTATCCACAGAGACCTAGCAGGCCAGAAAGAACTGGCATGATATATTCAGAGCACTAAACGAGAAAAACATGCAGCCAAGAATACTATATCCAGCTAGGCTATCATTGAAAATAGAAGGAGAGATAAAAAGCTTCCAGGACAAACAAAAGCTGAAAGAATGTGCAAATACCAAACCAGCTCTACAGGAAATATTGAAAGGGGTCCTCTAAGCAAAGAGAGACCCTAAAAGTAGTAGGTCAGGAAGGAACAGAGACAATATACAGTAACAATCACCTTACAGGCAATACAATGGCACTAAATTCATATCTCTCCATAGTTACCCTGAATGTTAATGGGCTAAATGCCCCAATCAAAAGACACAGGGTTACAGAAAGGATAAAAAAAAAAAAAAACCCATCAATATGTTGCCTACAAGAAACTCATTATACACCCAAAGACACCTCCAGATTTAAAGTGAGGGGGTGGAAAACAATGTACCATGCTAATGGACATCAGAAGAAAGCTGGGTGGCAATCCTTATATCAGATCAATTAGATTTTAAGCCAAAGACTATAATAAGAGATGAGGAAGGACACTATATCATACTCGAAGGGTCTGTCCAACAAGAAGACCTAACAATTTTAAATATCTATGCCCCTAACATGGGAGCAGCCAACTATATAAACCAATTAATAACAAAATCAAAGAAATACATCAAACATAATACAATAATAGTAGGGAACTTTAACACTCCCCTCACTGAAATGGACAGATCATCCAAGCAAAGGATCAACAAGGAAATAAAGGACTTAAATGACACACTGGACCAAATGGACATCACAGATATATTCGGAACATTTCATCCCAAAGCAACAGAATACACATTCTTCTCTAGTGCACATGGAACATTCTCCAGAATAAATCACATCCTGGGTCATAAATCAGGTCTCAACCAGTATCAAAAGATTGGGATCATTCCCTGCATATTTTCAGACCACAATGCTCTGAAGCTAGAACTCAATCATAAGAGGAAATTTGGAAAGAACGCAAATACATGGGGACTAAACAGCATCCTTCTAAAGGATGAATGGGTCAACCAGGAAATTAAAGAAGAATTGAAAAAATTCATGGAAACAAATGATAATGAAAACACAATGATTCAAAATCTGTGGGACACAGGAAAGGCAGTCCTGAGAGGAAAATATATAGCAGTACAAGCCTTTCTCAAGAAACAAGAAAGGTCTCAAATACACAACCTAACCTTACAACTAAAGGAGCTGGAGAAAGAACAACAAAGAAAGCCTAAACCCAGCAGGAGAAGAGAAATCATAAAGATCAGAGCAGAAATCAATGAAATAGAAACTAAAAAAACAATAGAACAAATCAACGAAACTAGGAGCTGGTTCTTTGAAAGAATTAATAAGATTGACAAACCCCTGGCCAGACTTATCAAAAAGAAAAGAGAAAGGACCCAAATAAATAAAATCATGAATGAAAGAGGAGAGATCACAACCAACACCAAAGAAATACAAACAAGTATAAGAACATACTATGAGCAACTCTATGCCAACAAATTTGACAATCTGGAAGAAATGGATACATTTCTAGAGACATATAAACTACCACAACTGAACCAGGAAGAAATAGAAAACCTGAACAGACCCATACCCAGTAAGGAGCTTGAAACAGTCATCAAAAATCTCCAAACAAACAAAAGTCCAGGGCCAGACGGCTTCCCAGGGGAATTCTACCAAACATTTAAAGAAGAACTAATTCCGGGTGCCTGGGTGGCTCAGTGGGTTAAGCCTCTGCCTTCGGCTCAGGTCATGAACTCAGGGTCCTGGGATTGAGTCCCACATTGGACTCTCTGCTCGGCAGTGATCCTGCTTCCCCCTCTCTCTGTCTGCCTGCCTGTCTGCCTACTTGTGATCTCTGTCTGTCAAATAAATAAATAAAATCTTTAAAAAAAATAAAAATAAAAAAATAAAGAAGAACTAATTCCTATTCTCCTGAAACTGTTCCAAAAAATAGAAATGGAAGGAAAACTTCTAAACTCATTTTATGAGGCCAGCATCACCTTGATCCCAAAACCAGACAAGGATCCCATCAAAAAAGAGAATTACAGACCAATATCCTTGATGAACACAGATGTAAAAATTGTCACTAAAATACTGGTCAATAGGATCCAACAGTACATTAAAAGTATTATTCACCATGACCAAGTGGGATTTATTCCAGGGCTGCAAGGTTGGTTCAACATCCGCAAATCAATCAGTGTGATACAATACATTAACCAAAAAAAAAGAATAAGAACCATATGATACTCTCAATAGATGCTGAAAAAGCATTTGACAAAGTGCAGCATCCCTTCCTGATTAAAACTCTTCAAAGTGTAGGGATAGAAGGCACATACCTCAATATTATCAAAGCCATCTATGAAAAACCCACTGCAAATATCATTCTCATTGGAGAAAAACTGAAAGCTTTTCTGCTAAGGTCAGGAACATGGCAGGGATGTCCGTTATCACCACTGCTATTCAACATAGTACTAGAAGTCCTAGCCTCAGCAGACAACAAAAAGAAATTAAAGGCATCCAAATTGGCAAAGAAGAAGTCAAACTATCACTCTTTGCAGATGATATGATACTATATGTGGAAAACCCAAAAGGCTCCACTCCAAAACTGCTAGAACTTGTACAGAAATTCAGTAAAGTGTCAGGATATAAAGTCAATGCACAGAAACCAATCGCATTTCTTTACACTAACAACAAGACAGAAGAAAGAGAAATTGAGGAGTCAGTCCCATTTACAATTGCATCCAAAACTATAAGATACCTAGGAATAAACCTAACCAAAGAGGCAAAGAATCTATACTCAGAAAACTATAAAGTACTCTTGAAAGAAACTGAGGAAGACACAAAGAAATGGGAAAATGTTCCATGCTCATGGATTGCAAGAACAAATATTGTGAAAATGTCTATTCTACCTAAAGCAATCTACACATTTAATGCAATCCCTATCAAAATCCCATCCATTTTTTCGAAGAAATAGAGCGAATAATCCTAAAATTTATATGGAACCAGGAAAGACCTTGAATAGCCAAAGGAATATTGAAAAAGAAAGCCAAAGTTGGTGGCATCACAATTCCAGACTTCAAGCTCTATTACAAAGCTGTCATCATCAAGACAGTATGGTACTGGCACAAAAACAGACATATAGATCAATGGAACAGAATAGAGAGCCCAGAAATAGACCCTCAACTCTATGGTCAACTAATCTTTGACAAAGCAGGAAGGAATGTCCAATGGAAAAAAGACAGCCTCTTCAACAAATGGTGCTGGGAAAATTGGATAGCCACATGCAGAAAAATGAAATTGGACCATTTCCTTACACCACACACGAAAATAGACTCAAAATGGATGAAGAACCTCAATGTGAGAAAGGAATCCAACAAAATCCTTATGGAGAACGCAGGCAGCAACCTCTTTGACCTCAACCGCAGCAACTTCTTCCTAGGAACATTGCCAAAGGCAACAGAAGCAAGGGCAAAAATGAACTATTGGGATTTCCTCAAGATCAAAAGCTTTTGCACCACAAAGGAAACAGTTAACAAAACCAAAAGACAACTGACAGACTGGGAGAAGATATTTGCAAACGACATATCAGATAAAGGGCTAGTATCCAAAATCTATAAAGAGCTTAGCAAACTCAACACCCAAAGAACAAATAATCCAATCAAGAAATGGGCAGAGGACATGAACAGGACATGAACAGACATATCTTCTGCAAAGAAGACATGCAGATGGCCAACAGACACATGAAAAAAATGCTCCACATCACTCAGCATCAGGGAAATACAAATCAAAACCACAATGAGATACCACCTCACACCAGTCAGAATGGCTAAAATTAACGTCAGGAAATGACAGATGCTGGCGAGGATGCGGAGAGAGGGGAACCCTCCTACACTGTTGATGGGAATGCAAGCTGGTGCAACCACTCTGGAAAACAGTGTGGAGGTTCCTCAAAACTTGAAAATAGAGCTACCCTATGACCCAGTGATCACACTACTGGGTATATATCCTAAAGATACGAATGTTGTGCTCCGAAGGGGCACATGCACTCGAATGTTTATAGCAGCAATGTCCACAATAGCCAAATTCTGGAAAGAACCTAGATGTCCATCAACAGATGAATGGATAAAGAAGACGTGGTATATATACACAATGGAATACTATGCAGCCATCAAAAGAAATGAAATCTTGCCATTTGCGACGATGTGGATGGAACTAGAGGGTATTATGCTTAGCGAAATAAGTCAATCTGAGGAAGACAACTATCATATGATCTCCCTGATATGAGGAAGTGGAGATGTGATGTGGGGGGTTGGGGGGGTAAAAGAAAAAATGAAAGAAGATGGGATCAGGAGGCAGACAAACCATAAAAGACTCAATCTCAAAAAACAGACTGAAGGTTGCTGGGAGGAGGGGGGACGCGAGGGGTGGTGGGGATATGGACATTGGGGAGGGTATGTGCTATGAGTGCTGTGAAATGTGTAAACCTGGTGATTCACAGACCTGTACCCCTGGGGATAAAAATACATTATATGTTTATTAAAATAATTAAATAAATTTATTTAAAATAAGTAAATAAACAAATAAATAAATAAATTGTCTACACCCTTACTACTTTACTTTTGGCCACTTGGTCTATGGATTCTTATGGACTTAGAATATACCATATGATTGTTAGTTTGTGAAATTTAACTTTAAATTCTGTCAGTCTTGTTTTATACAGGTAAAACTATATTTTTAGTTTCACAAACACTTTGCTGTTCTTAAATATTTCTTGTGAGTTCTTCTTCAAGTATTTTCTGTCTCCATTCAGTTCTTCTTGCCTTAAGTTCTGTTTTAACAGATATTAATAATTCCCTACCAGTTTTCTTTTTGTTAATGTTTATATGGCATTTTTACAAATATAAATTTATATATACAAATACAAATTTGACGCAAACAGAGAAATAGCATGTGCTGTTTATGGATCCATGCATACATAGAAATAGTCAAAGATAGAGAGAATACCACTGTTGATAATGGCAAACTAGCAATTTGGACAAATACACCCACAGAAAAAAATCTGTATGTAACTATATATATTTTTTACAAGAGGCAGGTGAGATATTATGGGTCAAAGAAAAAAATTAAAAAGAAAAGTAGAATATATTACTGTATTTTGAATTAATGACAGTAAAAAGACTGTATATCAAAACTTGTTTGCTGCAACTAAAGTCATGTCAGAGGGACATTTTTAGCATTAAATATGTATATCAGAAAAGAAAGAAAGGTGAACAGCTATAAGCTAAACACCCATTTAAAGAAGTTAGAACAACTAAATTTATAGAAAACACAAAAAAGGAAATAATATTGACAAAAGCAGAAATTTTAATGAAACCAGAAAAAAGAAAAGCACTTTTCAACTCATTATTTGAGGCCCAAATCACAGCAACTAAAAAACAAAAACAAAAACAAAAAAACAAACCCCCCCTCAAAAAAATGGGGTTCTGGGCGGCTCAGTCAGTTAAGCATCTGACTCTTGATTTCAGCTCAATTCATGATCTCAGTCATGAGACTGAGCCCCACATCAGACTCTGCACTCAGCAGGGAGCCTGCTTTTTTTCCCCTCTCTCTCTGTCCCTCCCCCCATGCTCACTCTCTCTCTAAAATAAATAAATAAAATGTAAAAAAAAAACAAACACCAAAACAACAACTAAGATGTCAAAAGAGAAAAAATACAGGTCAGTTTTACTTAAGCTAGAATGCAAATGAAATCTAGCAACACATAAACAAAGTACATCACAAAGAATCTGACTTATTCCAGGAATGCAAGGTTGTTTAACATGGAACCTTGGATGTGAAGTCACTGTTTGTACAGCATAAAGGAGAACATGTTACGATCATCTCAATGCAGAAAATTTATTTGGTAACATTTATTATCTGTGGTAGGCTGAAAAATGCCCCCCAAAGATGTATATGCCTTAATCCCCAGAACCCATGAATATGATGCCTTACATGGTAAGAGGGACTTTGTACATGTGATTAATCTAAGGATACTGATATGGGCATACTATCCTGGATTACTCTGATTGGGCCAAGGTAATCACAAGAGTCTTTATAAGAAGGAGGCAGGAAGTCAATGTCTGAGAAGATGTTACCAAAACAATAACAACAACAACAACAACAACAGAGTTTGGAATGGCCAAGAACCAAGGAATGAAGAAAGCCTATGGAAACTGGAAGACATAAGGAAACACAATCTCCCATAGAGCCCTGAAAAGGAATGCAACTTTGCTGACCCATTTGGGGCTTCTAACCTCTAGATCTGCAAGAAATCAATCTGTACTGTTAAGCCAGTACTCTGTGACAATGTTACAGCAGCAATAGGAAACTAATATATTATCATTTAGGACTTTTTAAAAAGCTTAGCAATTAGGAAAAGAAAGGAATTAACTTAAGAGGGTATCTACAAAGAGTATAGTATAAACATCATCCTTAAAGTGAGGTATTGAAAGCTTTTTCTCTGAAATCAGACAATAGACAAGGATGACCAATATCACTTTTTTATTTAGCACTGGGAAGCCCTACCCAATGTCGTAAGAGAAAAAAATGATAAAGGGATTGTAAAAAATATATAAAACCACTGTTATTTATTAGCAGATTTCATGATTAATGTTTATTAAAATCGAAAAGAATCTATAATAGTGTCAGAATAAAAAAAGTGAATTTAACAAATTAAAAGAAAACAGATCTTAAAAATTTGGCTAACTCCAAAGTCATTGCAGTAAAAATAAAAGATGAGCCTGGAACATCTTGTTATGTCAAAAAATAAAGAAGAGTTCCAAAAATGAAAAGGACATGTCAAAATGATACAGAGCCAACTCAATGAGGCTGGCCATACTAGAGGCAGACTCAGCCTCAAAATGAACAATGACAGTGTTACCATTGAATAAAATAATAGGTAAATAATGGCCTTTTTGATAAGTGTTACTGATCAAAAACCAGATGACCATATGAGGGGAAATGAAATTATATCACTACCACACATCATACACAAAAATCAATTCTAAGTAGTTTGAAGATCTCAGTGTAAAAGGAAAAGCAATAGAGAGTTTGGAAAAAACATGAGAGAATATCTTCATGACTTTGAGGAGGGGAATATTTTTTAAGTAATATAAAGAAGCCATATCCATAAAGGAAAATATAAATTGTACACATTAAAATTAAGAACTTCTTTTTGTCAAATAGAAAATTATATGAATGAAAAAGGCAAGTTAGGGAATATATTTCTAACATACATAATTTGCCAAAAGGTTCATGTACATAACAAAGAATTTCTACAAATCAATAAAAGAAAAAACAGACAACCTAATCAAATATTGGACAAGACACTGAATAAAAAATCACCTAAATGGACCACTTTTCTTATACTTCAGAAAAGTGTGGAACCTTATTAGTCATCAGGGAAATGCAAATAAAATCACAATAACACTTTATCTTCATCAAATGGCTAAATGAAAAAACTGATAATTCCAAATACTGACAAGGATGCAGAACAATGGCAAGCTCATGTTGCTAGGAGAGTTTATTAAATCACTTTGGAAACTGACATTATCTATCAATTCCACAATATCCTTTTTTGGATATATACCAAACAGAATTCTATGGAGAAGAATGTGCATAGCAGCAATATTAATATTTGGAGACTGGACACAATGCAAATGGTATTGGCAATGGAATGATTGAATCAATTCTAATATGTTGATACATTGATATAATATATTGATACAAAAATTTCAAAGCAACAAAAATGAGCAATTAAAGTGACTTGCAACAAGATGAATATCACAAACATCATTTTGAGCAAAAGAAACCAAACACAAGGTGTCATACAGTTTGATAACATATTAAGTTCAAAAACAGGCAGAACTGACTTACGGTGGTAGAAGACAGAATACTGGTTGGGTTTTGAAAAGAAGGGTAAGGGACAGTGGTTGTTAAGGGGTACAAATTTGGGCAGGGAGCAGACAACTCGGGAGCTAATGTTCTACCTCCTAAACGGGGAAGTGTCCACATGAGCCTCTTCACTTTGTAAAAATAAACTGAGCTGTACACTTGACATTTATATACTTCTACACAATATATTTACACAATTAAATTTGCTTAATCCATGAGCTTAATGAATATTAAAATCCTAGTTTTGGTTACTTCTGGAGAAAGAGAGTGGTAATGGGTTTGGGAGGAGTTGGTGGGGGTAGGGGGAGAGTTTAAGTCTATGTGTTATTTCATTTTAAAAGAATATAATGCATGCATAACAAAAATATTAAGCTACAATTAAACTGAGGGCTTGTAACATAGGTGTTTGTTATAGTACCATTAAACTGTATATATTTCTATAAATTTAAATTCCTTCCCATATAAACAAAAATCAATCAGTGAAGTTATCCTAAATAGTATGTTTATCAATGCAAGAGACACTTCCAGGACCATGCCATTATGATCTCCATATGGCTTTCTAAGACTAAAATTGGAGCATCTCAAGATGCTATTGAAGACTGCATTCACAACATATCATAGAGTGCATCTCCTTAAGTCTTGGGAGAAACTTCTCCTGGGTCTGAATACTGGGAAGATTTGACCTTCCCCTGCCCTAATGGAAATAATAGACATTTTTGAATTATCATTTAATTTGTCCTATTTTTTTCTTTCATACTATTAATTAGAAATTTCAGAGCCAGGGGAACCTAGGTGGCCCAGTCAGTTAAGTGTCCAGCTCTTGACTTTGGCTCAGGTCATGCATGATTTCAGGGTCATGAGATCGAGACACAGGTCAGGCTCCACTCTGGGGTAAAGCCTACTTAAGATCTCTCTCTCTCCCTCTGCCCCTCCTCCATCTTCTCATTCTCACTCTCACTTTCTTCCTCTTAAAAAAAGAAAAGAAAAGAAATTCAGAGCCAAATCTGTGGTCCTTTCCCTATAGTATGGGTTGTTAGTACTAATCTAAATCTTGGCTTAATTTTACTTTAGTGTTAGTTATTTTTTGCCCCCATTTACTCTTGAATTTTTTTTAATGTTGAATTTACTTCTTAAAACTCTCCAGGAATATGATTGGTTAAAAATTTTTTGAACACATGATGATTTCACCCAGTGATTTTTTTTTAAGAAAATGTGCTTTCAATCATTTATCTTCTGTGATTGTAAATATGAAGAGATTTGCACGACAGAACAGTTTGAAGAGTAAAAAACAATAAGCTATTCTGTTCTCTGTAGGGAACTGTGAAATCTTAGTGACTTTTACTGGGATAAGCACCTTTATGAATTCTTTATAGAATCCTCAAACACGCATGGAGAAAATATACACATTTACATATAGTGGCTATGAAAAGCAAAACTAGCTTTCTGACTCTTCTGAATATCTTGTATCGAAACATGAAACATGAAGATATCATGCTTGCAGTGTTGTTACATTTGTGGCATCTTTTATTTTGTTGATTATTTTATTTCATTACTATTTTACTTTACCACATGGATTTATTGAAATTAAGTTATAAGTGATAGACACTCTGATTTCTGCAGTTTCCCCTGTATACCTTTTATCTGTACACATACACACACACACATACACACACACCACTTTCACATAACCATGGATGATTTGTAAACTACTTCTCACCTCATTTTCCATTTCAGTTTCATTAAAATTTCCAGGGTCTACTTTAGAGTGCAAGCTTTCTCAAAGATCAATGCAGACTTCACTTACCATTGGGTTTTGTTGATCCATCCTTCAAGAAGCTAATTTAAATTTCTCCTCACCAGGTAATATGGTAAGTCACTACTCTATGTCAATATTTACTTTAAGTTCTTTTCCACTTGATGGAGTTCATGAGATGTGTAAAGCATTTACTTGGCTCTTCAAGAGTAAAAGAGTAAAAACAGAAAGGAAATGAGTGTAAACTTTTCCAAAAGGCCTTTCTGAAATGAATGATCATTTTATTATTTTCTCAGATAAAATTAACTCAGTCACTTGAAAGAAATACAACACTCATATTTAATGCAAAGTATTGAGATGAGAGAATGAAATATATCTGTATTTATAATTCATCATAACATTTTACATTCAATTTTCACTTTGCCAAAATGCATCCATCACTGTATTTTAGAAAAATAGAGGAATTCTTAATATTTCATGAATAAAAATCTGAGGGGGAAGAATTCCCTCTGGTAGCAGTTTCATTTCAATACAAGTTGTATCTTTAATTCTTTGATGCAGACAAAAATCCCAAAGAAAAAAGCTTAAATGTTGGAATGTCCTCTTAGTATTTATAAGAAAAGTAACTCCCTATACTTAGAAACACAGCTCCAATAGTAACCTCCCACCTTTGAGCCCATCAACTTTAGGTCCCAGCTATAGGATGACAGGAGTTGACCAGTGAAAGGATAACATTTCTAAGAGTTCATTTTACTCTTGAGTCACTTTTGCATGAAATGATAGCATGCCTTTTGGGGACTGGCCTCAATGCATCTCTCTGTAAATTACTTACCATATATCAGTTTTGATTCAATAGACTATAAAATATAGGGGCTTTTTATTGGCAAGAACTTAGGGCACTTTTACAATGGAAAATAATGCTCCCCTGCAGGAAAACTTAAAAGAATTAAGAGTTATGGAACTACAAGGAGAAAATGAGCATGTATTCCCTTGCAAATCGCTCCCTATCTGCTATTACAGATTTCCCACGTACAACCTTCTAATGCTTCCATCCAAGGAAAGAAGACTGAAGCTGTAAAAATCATTTTAACTCAAACTTCTTCGATTCAATTCGCATAATTAATTTAACAACAGCTCAAGGTTTCTTTTTCCTTAAACAGATTTTTTCCCTAATTGCCTGATTTTCTAATAGGAATTGGAATCTTCCATTTGAATCCTCTCAGAGCCTGATTTAATGTATGTCCTATATTGGAGACTAGAAAACTGGATTGCATATTAAGCTTACCCTGCTTTTAAGTTTCTTGAATCTGGTTCCTATTGGATACTGGGTTCCTCTAGTGACTAAAAAACCATGGGGATGATGGTACACAATGCTATGATACAGTCAAATAAAATCAATCTCCACACTTAAATATTAGAAACCATTTCTCTCTGAAATTATATTGTATATCTAGATCACGATTCTGTTTTTTTTTTAAATGTTATTGCTTGTGTTTAATTTTGATGTTTTTGTAGGGTCAAAGTGAAAAAATGAGTTCATCTTTTATGGAAGTGGAAGTTGTGGCATAAACCCAGGTACAGACAGACAGACAGACAGACACACATACACACACACACACACACACACACACACACACACACACACATAGGCAAATCCATACAGAGGTTCAACAAAGAGCCAGTTAGTGCAAATGAGTTCCTAATAAGGTATATATATGAATGCTGTTTGAAAATAAAAAAAAATGGTAGTGTGGTTCTTAAAGGAAAAATCCTTCCTAATTGGAAAAAGATCATCATGAAAGAATGACACTGCTGACTAAAGTATTTGGCCTCCTCTGTTTTCCCTTTTTGTTTCTTCTCTTACCATGAAGGGGGGGAAAGTGAGCAGAAACCAGAAGAAGAAATAAATAAGACTGAAGGGAACCTAAAATTGAGAGCAAAATGAAGCAAGTTAGAATCCTTAAAACTGGATAATGAGACAAAAAGTTAAAGCAAATATGATAGCTCCTCAATATCTTCCTTCTATTAAGCTAAATTTCAGGCAATAAATCGCCTGGAGCTATGAATACATTCTATGGCTATAAAGAAGATAAAGTTAAAACTTTTCATTTCACAAGTGAAAAATAAGGCTGAATTTAGTAAAAAGGCACCAATCATGAAAAGATCCTCAGCAAACCTAATCCCTTTATTAGAAGAGGGAACTCAGAATGAGGGAAATTTAATGATAAGCTTACTGATGACAGGGCTGGAACTAGAACCCACACCTTCTGGAATTTTCACTGACACCCTCAATACCTAAAAATTTTTGTGTCTTTACATTTGTCCTGAAGTTGCATTAATTCTACAATTATGTATTCAGCATTTTCTCTGGGCCCAGAATTATGTTCAATGTGTCTCTTTACTCGTGGAGCTTATCATCATGGAGGAAAACTGACACCAAACTACTCTTTACAAAATGAATTACATCTGAAATGAGTGCTACAAAGAAGTGGAGGGTAAAGAAACATTTTGGAAGTATCAGCTGTTCACCTGCTGCTCTGATGAAATTTTCCTCATTAAGTCACTAAGACACATTTCTTACCTCATCTTACCTGAACTCTCTTCAGCTTTTAATGTTACTAATAGTTTCTTCCTCTTACAACTTCCTCCACCCTTGCCACACACCCTTTTTTCTTGGTGGCATTTTATCAACCTTCCAAACAAAGTAATACATGGATTTTGGGATCCAGGCCAAGTCAGAGAGTTATTGCTGGACAAGCTTGTAGCTGCAAACCTTGGTGGAAACCAGAGCTCAAGCACAGCTTTGGGGGATGGGTCTTCCACAGAGTCAAATGGATGGTAGTAAAAGTTCCTGAGAACTCATCAAGGAATCATCAAGAATGAAGCCATGGGAAGAATAAGTAACCTGGAGTTTGTGAGTATGGGGCATGTGGACCCAGAGAAAATTTTCCCAAAGATCTTTATTTTCCAGAAATGTCTAAATATGCATACAATTTTTTCTTATAGTATATGAATTCTAAAAGTAAAAGTGAATATAAAAAAATTAGGAATATGATTTTCATTAAATAGACTGCTTTAGAAGAGGATAATTTAATATTAAGAATACTAAACTGATATGTTTTCATGTCCCCCTTAATTATATTGCCCTAGAGCTCTTCTGCCACTATAGTTCCAAGAAAGAATAAGATGTGATGCACTGAAAGTCCCCACCAGTCAAGAAGTGGAAGTGTTTCCAGTTACAGGAGGAGAGAAGGAGATTGAAAAGAAAGGATATAACAAGTAGAAGGGAATGTCCTGTCCTCTTCAGAACTGAAACAACCTACCAGGTGGGAAGAATAGAAACACCCAGGCAGTGTGTGTGTGTGTGTGTGTGTGTGTGTGTGTGTGTGTGTACGGCTGATGGAGGAGAGTAATAAGACAAAAAAAAAAATTACCTATGAAAATTCTAAAAGAGATGGGGGAAGAAGTTTTCAAGTAGATGTTTCATTTTTCCAGCACTTCCAACAAAGCTCATGAGTGGCAAAATGGCATAGAAGAGAGGATGTGAGGGATGAGCCTCAGAGTTTCATTTATGCATATGTGGCACATGAAGGATTCAGAATTCTGAGTGTTTTTCCCCATCCAGGAGGCTCAGTTGCAAGCTTTCAGGCCTGCCAGGAGTTTCTATAATAATAGGCAAAGTGTCCCCTGAGTAGAAACTAAGAGTGAGGTGAAGACATGGCTGAGAATGAAAGGACCTGTTGGCCAGCAAGAGGGGAAGAAGGTAAACACAATTGCCACATAACCTAGCAACTCCATTCTCTGCTATAGACCAAAAAGAATTATAAGCAAGTCTTCAAATAGAAATCTGTGCACAATCATTTATAACAACTCTATTCACAATGGCCAAAAGGTAAAAATAACCCAAATTTCCATTAAGAGAGAAATGGATGAACAAAAAGTGATATGTCCATTAAAACAGAATATTATTCAGCCATTAAAAAGGAATGAAGTATTAGCACATGCAATTGTATAGATGAATTTTGAGAACATTATGCTGAGTGAAATAATCTAGACACTAAAGACCACATGTTTATTATTCTACTATCTGAAATATTCAGAACAGACAAATTTGGTCTATTCTCTCTTCATAGAGACCAGAAATACATTGGTTGTTGTGAGAAGCTGTAGGGGAGACGCAATGGTTATTGAGTCTGTGGTTTCCATTTGGGGTAATGAAAAACTTCCTGAACTAGAGAGTGGTGATGGTTGCACAACATTATAAATATACTTAATGCCACCTGATTGTACACTTTGGTTAAAATGGTAAATTTTGTGATATGTGCATTTTACCACAAGATTGAAGGTGATGATGATGATGATGATGATGATGATAATAATAATAGTAATATAATAGGCATAAATGTAGGGCCTTGTCAGCGGGGAGTGATGGCTAACTCCCCCGTGGAACACTCAGTAAGCTTCATACATGCCAAAGGAACAGACTACGAATTTCAGTGAGTGAGCTCTTCGTTACTGGGCACCAGACCACCACAAGTGGTCAATAGAGAGCCAGAAAAGAGTATGAGGACCCTGGACCCCAACTACTCCACTGTCAGGATAGAGAAGTAAGACTTGAAACCAGAAGCTGCCTTGGGGAGTGGGAAGAAAGAAGAAAATTAGATTGGAATTTAATTTTGAGATGCCTTAATAATTTCTGAAACAAGACTATTCAAACCAAAAGAAATGATTTTAAACTGAAAGGGCCTGAGATACTGTAACTGGCAAGCTTAGAAGTACTTTTTTTCCTACAGGAATGGGTTTCTCAGAGTGAGATAACCACAAAAAGACCACTTTTTTGGTGAACAGTATAGTATGTATATTTTAGGTTTTAATAAGACGGAAATCAGAAGCAACCAATGCAGATGTGTTTATAACCCATCTCTTTGTTTGAGTGATTTCACGACGTGTTTATCTTAACAGTGATGAGGATAGTGACAGAAATGTAAGAAGTGCTGTATCAGTGAGAATGTGGTGACAGAAGAGTCTGCTCTTGAGCAGAAGTGTGTAGGAAGTCAACACTCCATGATGTTTAGGTACTATAGCTCTACATGTACATAATGATAAAAATCACCATTACTGTGAAATTCCTACATCATAAAGACGTGTTACAGAGAGTCTGAAAGTCTTACACATTTAATCTCCACTTTCCTGTTGAAACAACTGTTTTTATAATGACCTTTTTTGATAATGTGAGACTTCCAAGGGCATAATTATGATGTCATAGCACAGAGGTGTTTCTCAGAGTTCTCAAAAACACTTTGATTACTATTTTTAAGAATTGGGATATTTTACATAGATGTCTACAGATTTTATGTTTTTCTACAGATTTCGTGTTTTTCTTTCATTTTGCAGAGCTTGAGTTGACACATGGCAGCAATCAGAACTGAATCTCCAGCTGGACAGAGCCTTTAGCCCTCCCTGCTGTCTCAACAACACCAGCATCCCTTGACTCATTTTACATATCTTGACCTGTGGGCACTGGTGTTCACTCTCTGCTAGAGTCAAATGTGTGTTATCATGTCCAGTGACGAAGATCACACTGGTGAATCATATTGTTTGGCTTAAGTGGCGAAATCCCAGAAATATCCCATCTCTGGATGACAAACAACCAACTCCCTACTTCAAAAGGACCAAAGTCCTAGTAAGTGTACCATCACCCTTAAAACAGAATTGTTTACTAACCAAGAGAGCTTTATGTAAATTAGACTGTAAAGTGCAAATCGGTATACATATATCAGTGTTGTCATTGATAAGCATTCTGGAATTTTGCCAAAGAATCTTGATATTTGATGATGATGACTTTGGTATAGCAAATACAGCCCAGGAGGCCCTAGAATAGCTACAAGCCATACTAGGAAAACTGAAAAAGCCTAAAGACATTCATTAAAAAATAGAATCTGAAATCTCTACATTTGTGGTAGAAAGTATCCAGCCTTCCTAGTGCATTGTTAAGTAAAAGCATTGATTTTGAAATATAGGTTTTTAATTTTAGTGCATGGATCTGTGTTTTGCAATGGCTATGTGTACTTTAAGGAAAACGATGTCTTCAGTCTTTCTGGCATCTCTGTTGATTTTGTGATTTAAATGAACTCTCGTTTTCACACAAGGTAAAAATGAAACAGAAGGATTAAGCAACTGGGTGAAGGTTCCACAGTGACTCAATGCAGAGAAAAGATGAACTGTGTCTCTTGATTCCCATACCAATTTTATATTGTGACCTAATTCTTCTCAGGTAGCAAGACCCAGCTAAATAAGCTTTTCATTTTTCATTTCCTAGGAATTGATTAAATAATGACTCAAGATTGTCACTGAACTTTTATTATCTTAATTGTATGCTATCAATAGTTATGTAGAGATTCATAAAAGATTGTTCTTGATGTGATGTAAGAATCGATTTTCTTTCAGACAACTGATCACTCAGAATTTTGAATGTGGAAATCTTTCAGAACTGTACTTTGATTTCTTAATAGGATTATGGTTAATCTCTTGATGAATAGTAATGCAGAATCTTTTATTCTTGGCTTTATGTCGAATAGTTCACTTTGTTACACTCTCTTATGACATGTTTTCTCCAGCTCTGTCAATAAGTACAAATATCAAACAGCCTGAAGATCTCTTTCACTGGCCTGTTCTCTGACTGAGAAGTATTAGTTGAAATAAAATGAAAAGATAAAGACGATTTGCTATTTGGTATAAGATAAACTCACCCTGGGAGATAAAAAGAGACAATTTACAAGATTAACTTGAAAAAATCTACTTTCCTGGACATTTTTGGGTATGGATAGGCTATGAAATCATTTATCATCTCTGAGTCCTGTAGGTTTTATAAATTTCTGGTAAGAAACAAAAATGGGACAGTGGGAAACAGTAATTGAGACAATGATAAAAACTGAAATTTGGAACTGTGGCTTGTCTTTGTTTCAGCTGAGACACAGCTGAGGTTTTCTGCTAAGTGTAGTGGAAAATAAGGGGAAAGAAATTATTGCCAAAAAAGTAAATACAGTGATGGTTGAATATATATATTAAATTATTTTCAAGGAGCTTTTGTGTGAGAGCCTGTCTGATAGTGCACTTCAATACATTTACATCTTGGAATTTTAAAGGGTCTGTCTATCAGTGTGCTTTCTGAATGGGTTTTCAATTGCACAAATGGTCTCTATCACATGAAAAGCAATACTGTTTTTTGAAAGGCAATGTACTTATTGTGCTACCCACATGGGACTATCAGTGCCTATTGGCTACCAACAATTACCTTTGAAATGAAAAATATTGTTTGTATCAAAGAACTGTTTGAGTCTAAAGAAAAAGCTTTGCAGCCTGCCAATCATCCCCATATCCTGAGGATTATATTGTTGGGAGTTTTATACAATTTACATGCAGAACCTGAAAATGACTCCAGTGAGTTATATAACCCCATGGGGTGTTTTCACTCTGATTAGGTTGCATTTCCTGACACTGCTGACATCAGATTCTTTTTGTGAGAGTAGGGGAACCAGTGTCCCTCTATTTTTAGATATCTGTAGTCTGTCCATCAGTGATTACTTGGAATGCCTTTTTCCTCCAGAAATTTCAGAAAATCACCTTTATCAGTTCAGTTGGGGATTAAGGAAAGCAGTTATTATAAATGTCTCCCCAGATTACTGGTTTAGAAAAGCAGCAAATAGAATAGTGAGTGTCATCTAGATTACCAGAATAAGTTACCAGTATTACTAAATTTCCAGTAACTAAAGCAGATTCAGGGATCTTTGTAAATCAGTATTTTCGAATTATTTTTTTACCACAGTTTTTGAAAAAGCTTTATCACTCATTTTTTTTTAGATCATGGAGCAGAGCCAGGCTGTCATTCCAAAATTCATTTCTTGCTCAAAAAAAAAATGCATCTATAATTTCCTTATAGTGTGTGGATGCCATGGCAGGAAACTGCTCTGGAGACAGAAGACATGCCAATGTCATTAAATAATCCATATGTCTGCCTAATGCATGAGAGTGAGTTATTGTAAAGCTTGATATAAACAGATATGTTATATGATAAATATATAATAGGATACTTGGTGAAGGTTTAAGTGTTACCAGACACTCATGAGGTCTCCTAGGCATATTTCCAAAGGAACTCTAGTCTTAGCTTTGTCTGAAATTAATTCTGATTATTAACAGAAAGAGAATTTTTATTTTAATCAGAAACATACAGTCTTTATATTTCAAAAACTAAAAAGCAAGAAGAGGTAAAGGGAAAAGGATTAAGGAAACATGGAGAATATTATCGCTTTCATTATAAAAGAAAACATTTTGGATGTTCACAAGCAGGAGTCACACCATTAGTGATAACTCTGTATGTGTGTGTGTGAGTGTGTGCATGTCTATGTGTGTGGACATATTTATTTTTACTTTGTGTGTGTGTGTGTGTGTATACATATATATATGTATATATGTATATATACACACACACACACATAACCATAAGTACAAATATATATATACACATATATTTATATATACATATATATATAATATTTATTCACTGGTCTATTGAGTGTTTAGGCTTTTGCTGTGTAGTATGACTAATAGAAGACATTAAAATGAGAAAATTCAATCCATTCATTTAATTTTTTGCTATAAAGATTCCCATTTTTTGTAGTCTGCCGTGGAACACCTGGGCACTAGTGAGAGAGAAGCATAATTTGAGAGCCATTGCAGTAAGCAATGAATTTTGTGGATTCTTATGTGGAAAGGAGAGAAAATGATAAAAGCAGGTCTTTTTGACAACAAATGCATATGGATGCTGCAGACTGTGGGTGGTAGCTAGAGAAAAGAAAAGGTGGCTGGGAGGTCAAACGTGGGTCAAGGTCCAAAGCAGAATCAGTCAGGAAAGTAAGAGTCAGCAACAAGTAGTTTAACTCTGAGTCAACATGAATGCAATAGAAACAGAGTCTGTCCCATTCTGTCTCCTTATTGACTTTTGCTTATTTATTTATCTATATGCGACCTTTCTGATTTCTGAAGACCTCCCTGATTGCTGAAAGAAATTAAGGTGTTTGCATTGTACATCTTAATGACACATGTACATTTACATTTTATATAAATAATATTAGGTTTATAAAATTATATTATGAGAGCAAATGTAGTATTATATGAAATCCATGGGGTTATGCATTTCAACTCCTTTCTATACTACTTATAAAAAACAACCTGAGGGTTTTGAAGGGGTGGGGTGTGGGAGGTTGGGGGAACCAGGTGGTGGGTATTAGGGAGGGCACAGATTGCATGGAGCACTGGGTGTGGTGAAAAAACAATGAATACTGTTACGCTGAAAATAAATAAAATATTTAATAAAAAAAATCTATAATCTAAGCAAGATTCACTTAACTCCCTTAAGGCTTAGTTTATCTGTACAACATGCATGATAACACCTACTTTACGTGACTCTTGTAAAGACTAAATGAGATAAGCCCAGACAAGTCCACAGTGGTTAGCATTTGGCATTGAGTAAATGGGAGTCCCTTCCCTTTTGTCTTTCTGTCTATAATATCAAATAACTCATGTCATGGCATCAAACCCTTAGCAAGCTTTCTAGCTTCTCAAACTATCCACTGACATAAAGAGAACAAAACATAATATCCAAAACTGGGGTCATGATTAGGAAGAAAACCCCTAAAGATACAGTTTTTGTAAGGTTAGGGACCATGTCTTTTTGTTCATTATTGTGTCGTCAGAATAGAACACATTGCCTCTTATATAGTGAAGGCTTAATAGAAATTTATTGACTAAATGAATGAATGAACAAACTATGAGGGATCTTGAATATCATCTAATAAGCCATTCATTTTTTATTGAGATAAAAAGCTCATAAAACAAAATTTACAGGGAAGGAGTCAAGATGGCTGAGAAGTAGCAGGCTGAGAGGACATCAGGTAGCAGGAGATCAGCTAGATGGCTTATCAAACCACTGCAAACATCTACAAATCCAAGGAGATTGAAGAGAAGAAGAACAGCAATTCTAGAAACAGAAAATTGACCACTTTCTGAAAGGTAGGACCAGCGGAGAAGTGAATCCAAAGCGACGGGAAGATAGGCCTCGGGGGGAGGGGCCAGCTCCCGGCAAGCAGCGGAGCAACGGAGCACAAAATCAGGACTTTTAAGAGTCGGCTCCACTGGGAGACATCGCTCCAGAGGCTAAACCGGGGGGAAACCCAGGCGGGGTCAGCATAACCCCAGGTCCCGCAGGGTCACAGAAGGACCGGGGGTGTCTGAGTGCCGCAGAGCTCGCAGGTATTAGAGCGGGGAAGCCAGCTACAGAGACAGAGCCGAGGAGTGAGCTCTCAGCTCGGGGTTACCTAGAACCGGTCGCAGGCTGGATGAGCTTGGAGCACGGCCAGAGGCCAGGGAGACGGGAGTGATTGGGCTCTTTTCTCTGAGGGCGCATGGAGGAGTGGGGCCCCGAGCTCTTGGCTCCTCCAGGTGGAGACTGTGAGGCCGCCATTTTCATTCCCATCCTCCTGAACTCTACCGAAAGCGTTCAGGGGACAAAAGCTCCTGAAAGTGAACCTGAGCAGATTACTTAGCCTGGCCCCTGGTTAGGGCGGTGCAATTCCACCTCAGGCAAAGACACTTGAGAATCACTACAACAGGGCCCTCCCCCAGAAGATCAACAAGAAATCCAGCCAAGACCAAGTTCACCTACCAAGGAAAGCAGCAGAATTCCAAAGGAAGAGAAAGCAAAGGACAGAACACATGGCTTTCTCCCCATGATTCTTTAGTGTTGAAATTAATTTAATTTTTTTTAATTTTATTTTTTTCTTCTAATTTTTTTTAACTTTTACCCTTTCCTTTTTTAACGTTTTTAAACTAGTTTATCTAATATATATATTTTTTCTTTTTTATATTTTTTCTTTATTTGTTTTCTTTTTTAATTTTTTTTTCTCTGAACTTCTTTTTATCCTCTTTCTCCCCCCCCCCCCCCACGATTTGGGGTCTCTTCTGATATGGTTAAAGCGCATTTTCCTGGGGCCTTCACCACTCTTTTAGTATTTTATTTGCTCCATCATATACTTTTATCTGGACAAAATGACAAGGCGGAAAAACTCACCACAAAAAAAAGAACAAGAGGCAGTACCAAAGGCTGGGGACCTAATCAATACGGACATTGGTAATATGTCAGATCTAGAGTTCAGAATGATGATTCTCAAGGTTCTAGCTGGGCTCGAAAAAGGCATGGAAGATATTAGAGAAACCCTCTCTGGAGAGATAAAAGCCCTTTCTGGAGAAATAAAAGAACTAAAATCTAACCAAGTTGAAATAAAAAAGCTATTAATGAGGTACAATCAAAAATGGAAACTCTTACTGCTAGGATAAATGAGGCAGAAGAAAGAATTAGTGATATAGAAGACCAAATGACAGAGAATAAAGAAGCTGAGCAAAAGAGGGACAAACAGCTACTGGACCACGAGGGGAGAATTTGAGAGATAAGCGACACCATAAGATGAAACAACATTAGAATAACTGGGATTCCAGAAGAAGAAGAAAGAGAGAGGGGAGCAGAAGGTATATTGGAGACAATTATTGTAGAGAATTTCCCTAATATGGCAAAGGGAACAAGCATCAAAATCCAGGAGGCACAGAGAACCCCCCTCAAAATCAACAAGAATAGGTCCACACCACATCACCTGATAGTAAAATTTACAAGGTTTAGTGACAAAGAGAAAATCCTGAAAGCAGCCCGGGAAAAGAACTCTATAACCTACAATGGTAAAAATATTAGATTGGCAGCGGACTTATCCACAGAAACCTGGCAGGCCAGAAAGAACTGGCATGATATATTCAGAGAACTAAATGAGAAAAACATGAAGCCAAGAATACTATATCCAGCTAGGCTATCATTGAAAATAGAAGGAGAGATAAAAAGCTTCCAGGACAAACAAAAACTGAAAGAATTTGCAAACACCAAACCAGCTCTACAGGAAATATTGAAAGGGGTCCTCTAAGCAAAGAGAGACCCTAAAAGTAGTAGATCAGAAAGAAACAGAGACAATATACAGTAACAGTCACCTTACAGGCAATACAATGGCACTAAATTCATATCTCTCCATAGTTACCCTGAATGTTAATGGGCTAAATGCCCCAATCAAAAGACACAGGATATCAGAATGGATAAAAAAACAAAACCCGTCAATATGTTGCCTACAAGAAACTCATTATACACCCAAAGACACCTCCAGATTTAAAGTGAGGGGGTGGAAAACAATGTACCATGCTAATGGACATCAGAAGAAAGCTGGGTGGCAATCCTTATATCAGATCAATTAGATTTTAAGCCAAAGACTATAATAAGAGATGAGGAAGGACACTATATCATACTCAAAGGGTCTGTCCAACAAGAAGATCTAATAATTTTAAATATCTATGCCCCTAATGTGGGAGCAGCCAACTATATAAACCAATTAATAACAAAATCAAAGAAACACATCAACAATAATACAATAATAGTAGGGGACTTTAACACTCCCCTCACTGAAATGGACAGAACATCCAAGCAAAAGATCAACAAGGAAATAAAGGCCTTAAATCACACACTGGACCAGATGGACATCACAGATATATTTGGAACATTTCATCCCAAAGCAACAGAATACACATTTTTCTCTAGTGCACATGGAACATTCTCCAGAATAGACCACATCCTGGGTCATAAATCAGGTCTCAACCAGTATCGAAAGATTGGGATCATTCCCTGCATATTTTCAGACCACAATGCTCTGAAGCTAGAACTCAATCACAAGAGGAAATTTGGAAAGAACCCAAATACATGGAGACTAAACAGCATCCTTCTAAAGGATGAATGGGTCAACCAGTAAATTAAAGAATTGAAAAAATTCATGGAAACAAATGATAATGAAAACACAATGATTCAAAATCTGTGGGACACAACAAAGGCAGTCCTGAGAGGAAAATATATAGCGGTACAAGCTTTTCTCAAGAAACAAGAAAGGTCTCAAATACACAGCCTAACACTACACCTAAAGGAGCTGGAGAAAGAACAACAAAGAAAGCCTAAACCCAGCAGGAGAAGAGAAATCATAACGATCAGAGCAGAAAACAATGAAATAGAAACCAAAAAAAAAACCAATAGAACAAATCAACAAAACTAGGAGGTGGTTCTTTGAAAGAATTAATAAGATTGACAAACCCCTGGCCAGACTTATCAAAAAGAAAAGAGAAAGGACCCAAATAAATAAAATCATGAATGAAAGAGGAGAGATCACAACCAACACCAAAGAAATACAAACAAGTATAAGAACATACTATGAGCAACTCTATGCCAACAAATTTGACAATCTGGAAGAAATGGATGCATTCCTAGAGACATATAAACTACCACACTGAACCAGGAAGAAATAGATAACCTGAACAGACCCATAACCAGTAAGGAGATTGAAACAGTCATCAAAAATCTCCAAACAAACAAAAGTCCAGGGCCAGACGGCTGCCCAGGGGAATTCTACCAAACATTTAAAGAAGAACTAATTCCTATTCTCCTAAAGCTGTTCCAAAAAATAGAAATGGAAGGAAAACTTCCAAACTCATTTTATGAGGCCAGCATCACCTTGATCCCAAAACCGGACAAGGATACCATCAAAAAAGAGAATTACAGACCAATATCCTTAATGAACACAGATGCGAAAATTCTCACTAAAATACTAGCCAATAGGATTCAACAGTACATTAAAAGGATTATTCACCATGACCAAGTGGGATTTATTCCAGGGCTGCAAGGTTGGTTCAACATCCGCAAATCAATCAATGTGATACAACACATTAATAAAAGAAAGAACAAGAACCATATGATACTCTCAATAGATGCTGAAAAAGCATTTGACAAAGTACAGCATCCCTTCCTTATCAAAACTCTTCAAAGTGTAGGGATAGAGGGCACATACCTCAATATTATTAAAGCCATCTAAGAAAAACCCACTGCAAATATTCTCAATGGAGAAAAACTGAAAGCTTTTCTGCTAAGGTCAGGAACATGGCAGGGATGTCCGTTATCACCACTGCTATTCAACACAGTACTAGAAGTCCTAGCCTCAGCAATCAGAAAACAAAAAGAAATTAAAGGCATCCAAATTGGCAAAGAAGAAGTCAAACTATCACTCTTTGCAGATGATATGATACTATATGTGGAAAACCCAAAAGGCTCCACTCCAAAACTGCTAGAACTTGTACAGGAATTCAGTAAAGTGTCAGGATATAAAATCAATGCACAGAAATCAGTTGCATTTCTCTACACCAACAACAAGAGAAAAGAAGGAGAAATTAAGGAGTCAATCCCATTTACAATTGCACCCAAAACTATAAAATACTAGGAATAAACCTAACCAAAGAGGCTAAGAATCTATACTCAGAAAACTATAAATTACTCATGAAAGAAATTGAGGAAGACACAAAGAAATGGAAAAATGTTCCATGCTCCTGGATTGGAAGAACAAATATTGTGAAAATGTCTATGCTACCTAAAGCAATCTACACATTTAATGCAATTCCTATCAAAATCCCACCCATTTTTTTCAAAGAAATGGAACAAATAATCCTAAAATTTATATGGAACCAGAAAAGCCGAAGGAATATTGAAAAAGAAAGCCAAAGTTGGTGGCATCACAATTCCGGACTTCAAGCTCTATTACAAAGCTGGCATCATCAAGACAGCATGGTACTGGCACAAAAGCAGACACATAGATCAATGGAACAGAATAGAGAGCCCAGAAATAGACCCTCAACTCTATGGTCAACTAATTTTCGACAAAGCAGGAAAGAATGTCCAATGGAAAAAAGACAGCCTCTTCAATAAATGGTGCTGGGAAAATTGGACGACCACATGCAGAAAAATGAAATTGGACCATTTCCTTACACCACACACGAAAATAGACTCAAAATGGATGAAGGACTTCAATGTGAGAAAGGAATCCATCAAAATCCTTGAGGAGAACACAGGCAGCAACCTCTTCGACCTCAGCTGCAGCAACTTCTTCCTAGGAACATCACCAAAGGCAACGGAAGCAAGGGCAAAAATGAACTATTGGAATTTCATCAAGATCAAAAACTTTTGCACAGCAAAGGAAACAGTTAACAAAAACAAAGACAACTGACAGAATGGGAGAAGATATTTGCAAATGACATATCAGATAAAGGGCTAGTATCCAAAATATATAAAGAACTTAGCAAACTCAACACCCAAAGAACAAATAATCCAATCAAGAAATGGGCAGAAGACATGAACAGACATTTCTGCAAAGAAGACATCCAGATGGCCAACAGATACATGAAAAAGTGCTCCACATCACTCGGCATCAGGGAAATACAAATCAAAACCACAATAAGATATCACCTCACACCAGTCAGAATGGCTAAAATTAACAAATCAGGAAATGACAGATGCTGGCGAGGATGCGGAGAAAGGGGAACCCTCCTACACTGTTGGTGGGAATGCAAGCTGGTGCAACCACTGTGGAAAACAGCATGGAGGCTCCTCAAAAAGTTGAAAATAGAGTTACCCTATGACCCCGCAATTGCACTATTCAGTATTTACCCTAAAGATACAAACGTAGTGATCCAAAGGGGCACGTGCACCCGAATGTTTATAGCAGCAATGTCTACAATAGCCAAACTATGGAAAGAACCTAGATGTCCATCAACAGATGAATGGATAAAGAAGATGTGGTATATATACACAATGGAATACTATGCAGCCATCAAAAGAAATGAAATCTTGCCATTTGCAATGACATGGATGGAACTAAAGGGTATCATGCTTAGTGAAATCAGTCAGTCCGAGAAAGACAACTATTATATGATCTCCCTGATATGAGGAAGTTGAGATGCAACATGGGGGGTTAGGGGGGGTAGGAGAAGAATAAATGAAACAAGATGGGATCAGGAGGGAGTCAAACCAGAAGTGACTCTTAATCTCACAATCAAACTGAGGGTTGCTGGGGGGAGGGGGGTTGGGAGAGGGGGGTGGGGTTATGGGCATTGGGGAGGGTATGTGCTATGGTGAGTGCTGTGAAGTGTGTAAACCTGGCGATTCACAGACCTGTACCCCTGGGGATAAAAGTACACTATATGTTTATAAAAATTAATTAATTAATTAACAAAAACAAAAACAAAATTTACTATTTTATTTTAAATTGTAAAATTCAGGATTTAGTACATTCACATTGTTGTACAACCAATATCACTATCTGATCCTGATCACTATCATCACCTCCCCCAAACAGACCATGTACACACTGAACAGTTCCACTCCCCACTCTGTCAGCTCCTAGCAATCATTACTGTGCTATCTGCCTCTATTCGTCACTTTCTATTAAGATGAATGTAAGCTGAGGTCTAAAGACATCAAATGACTTCCCAGGTTGCAGAGTCAGTAAACCTCAGGGCTGGGGCATCGATATAAGTTTAATTTCCTCTCTAGAGCTTCATTGTGCATTGCTTCATGTACAGATTATTTGAGCAGCTTCTTCATTAAGAGTCGCTCACTACCTTCTCATTTTCCAGGGATGTAAAGACAATAATATTCATCTTAAATTTCTCTGCTTAATGATTGGAATGATTGAAAGAAGTCTCTTCATTTTCTAAAATGAGTTCCAAGAGTAACTAACACACTGTCCCAAGCACTATTATTATGTGTATGACAGACGTTCGCTCATTTCAACCTCACTACACCTATGAGATAGGGACTGATGTCCCATTTTTCAGGTGAGGAAATTTCAGTACAAAGAATTTAAGTGACTCACCCATGATCACACAGCTACTCAAGTGATAATCCAAGGATGTTGATAGGATTTAATTTTTAAGATGGGAGGGATTAGAAGTAACATAGTTTCAGGGAATGTGGAAATCAACAGTTAATTAATCAGTGTTCTACATGATAGGATTTCTTCTCTGAGCTTCTAATGATTCAATTGCCTCTCATGGATTAAGAATCTTTAATTGATTAATTATGAATTTCTGAGAGGAGAAGATAGGATGAATTATTTCTCAAATATATTTGAGCAAAGGAGTAGTTATTTATTTATTTATTTATTGAGGTATAATTGACATGTAACATTCTATTAGTTTCAGGTGTACAGTATAATGCTTCAATATTTTATATATTACAAAATGATCACTACAATAAGTCTAGTTACCATCCATCACCATAGAAAACTACACTTTTTTTTCCTTGTGATGAGAATTTTAAGATTTACTCTCTTGGCAGCTTTCAAGCATATACCAGAATATTACTGCCTATAGTTATTAATGTGTCATTTATTACATCCCTAAGGCTTATTTATTTTGTAATTGCAAGTTTCATCCATTTTTTTGTACCTCCCAGACCCCCTGTCATTCAACCCTGTCCTAGCATTTAGTTGTCTTGAACCTTTGTGATTATCTGAACAGCCTGATTTATTCTTGATAAGTCCCAGTTGTTAAGGGTGTGCCAAGATTTAACAATGTTCCAAAGGGAGGGATTTCAGTCAGCCCTAGTTTCAGGGTGATTAGGAGCCAGACCCTCAAGAAGCAGGTTTTAAAGTTTGCAAATATATATGGTTCTGTGGGACTGTAGTTGTAAGTCTTGATGCCCTCCAAACCAGGTGATCTGGAGGTGTCCCCCTGGACAAGAGCTGCAAAACTTGAAGCTCCAGATGAGTGCATAAGCTTCTTCCTAGAAGGTACTGGCAAAAGCAAGACGAGGAAAGAGTGTAAGGATGGTGTCTCCTGGCCTATGTCCTCTGAAAGCATTACCATAGTCTCTAGATGAGTGGTAAACTTGAAGCCTGTCCCTCAGGCTGAAGCTCCGGGACAACTAAATAATTCCTTTTCACAGGGAGACTGCAGGAACATTGCCTTCTACTTCAGTGCAGTGCCCTGGGGGTGTCAGAATGCCAAGAACTGACTCTGACTATTAGTCCTGTGGGACTCAGGAATGAGAGTCCCCATGGCTACCAAAGCCAGGTGCTGAAGGACAGCCCCCTGTGTGTGCCCACAAGCCTTGACAAGGTAGCCAGAGAGGATAGGAATTGTGCATGTCTGCTGGCTTTAGTGACGCAGATAAAAAACATAGTGGTAAGGTATGCCTGCTGGCTTTGGCAGGGCCACTGAAGAGCGTGTACACCTGCCTATGCTAGTAAGGTAGAATGAGAGTACAAAAATGGCTCCCACCAGTGCCTCACTCTGGGAGAGAGTCCTAGCAGACACTTTCCACCTTGGGCTTTTAAATTAACAGTTGGATCTCCTTCACAAATAGTCTAAGCACTTTCCAAAATGATGTTGGGCCCCAGAGAGTTTGCATGTGAGCCTTTTAAGAATGGTATTTCACTTCCCTACAGTCTTTTAGGTTTCCTAGACCTAAGTCTCACTGTTTTTCAAAGCCAGACATTTTGGCAGCTTGTCTTTCTGGTACAGCTCCCAAGGATTGGGGTGCCTGCTATAGAGCTTGAACCCCTCATTCCTCAGAGAGAAGCTCCAGATTTGTGAGATCCCTCTCAACTATGGGTCACTGCACTGGGGGAGGGGCTTTTGGCAAGACCTTATCTCTTCCTCTCCTACCCATCGTTATGTGGTCCTTTTTTCCTAATGGAGGTGCTGTTTAGGTGGTTTTCAGAGGAAATTTTCCTATCTATAGATTCTGTTTGTCTGTAGGAGAAGGCGAGTTAAGGATCTTTCAACACAGCCCTCTTGGATTACCCCCTCCAAAAAAGGTTTTAAAACCAATGTACTGAGTTACAATTTACATGCTGTAAGTACACTCAATTTAAATGAACTGTTCAATGGGTTTTGACACATAAAGCCACCACCATAATCAAGGTAGAGAAGCTAGCATTCCATCACCCTTTCCCCAGACAAGTTCCCCACCTCCAGCCTGAGACAACTACTGCTCTGTTTTCAAAATAGACTAGACTTGTCCTTTCTACAATTTCATATGCAGAATCACAGTATGTTCTCTTTTTGTCTGTCTTCCTTCACTCAGCATGATTTTAAGATTCTTTGGTGTTACTGCATGTTATACCAGTAGACTGTTCCTTAAATCAGTACTCTGTTCCTTTTATTGCATTGTATGGGAACAGCATAATGTGTTTATTCATTCATCCACTAATTAATATTTTTGTTTTGTTTTGTTTTGATGGAGCATCTTCCACTTTGGAAATCATTGACATGAATCCTAGCTAATGTGAAATTCTTAGATACTTATGGACTCCTTTGGAAAAGTACAAATGAGAGATGTTATGTAGATAACAATTTGTTTGGTCATGTAGCAGCTGTGACATCAAAGGAAAAAAAAAAAACACCTGGGGAGCACCTTCTTTGTGTCTGACATTTTGTTGGACATTTAACATACCTTAGCTAATTTAATCCTGGAATGTTTGGAAGTCACTCTGAGGACCACAGTCAGGTTATTCTGGGGAAGGTGTGCGTGTGTGTGTGTGTGTGTGTGTGTGTGTGTGTTCATGCATGTGGGGGGGCGCTGCATGCATGTGCTATATTAAGTACAACAGAGAAATAAAAGAAATCTTAGCTTCTCTCTGGACAAATTGAGCAGGTTTTTGTGACAGAATATTAATCAAGCTTCAGTCTGTAGATTGATGGCAAGTGCTTTGTTGAATGTAATTAATAAATATGAAGGATTAGATGTTGAGTCTGATATGTGTTGACCTTGTAATTCTACAGAACTTACAGGCAATAAAATGTCCCCGTATGTTGTACTGAATCTGTGTCTTGTTTTCACAATTATCTTTGTAACCAGTCTTACTCAGTTACCATTCCAGAGAGCTCCTCTTCCCTATTACAGCACTAATAAATTAGGGGTTCCATAAGTGCCTTTGTTCAGATTCATTTTCTTCTTTCAGTTAATGAACAGCCATCTGCAGCTGCTCCTCGATCTTAATCCATCTGCGTGGAGATGCCATTGTTATATACAGCATCCTATAAATATTGCTATGTTGACAAGCTGACTGCAGATGGGGGGGGATATTTTTATTATTATTATCCCTGATTAAGAGAGAGGCCAGATTGACAACACAAGGGCTCTGAGGTCCCTTCTCTTCTGTAAATTGTCTGTTCACATAATTATATTTCTAGTAACAATATTACGGTATGCATTACAATCATCATTGTGGCTGTTATTTGTTTTCGCTGAGTACCACTTCTGCATTCAGCAGTGTAGAAGGCACAGCGTGTAGGAAGCCAGAGTTCAGACTTGAAAGGATTAAATATTCTTACTGTAAAAAGGAATCTTATCAGCCTAACAGAACTGAGCTATTACAGTAGATATGGTGTCTTGGGCCACATTTATATGCCATGGACTATATAGTAAAGAAGTTGAGGTGCACCATCTGTATGTCAACCTTTCTCTTACACAATGAGATTAGTCGGAGGTTCCTAAGTAAAGCAATGCACTAGAAGAGAAATATCTTCATTTAAATTCAAAATATGAATGCTTTTTAATGAGACAGCTTGAGAGATGACAAGTTCACAATTAGTGGGAAGAACTTTCATTACCAATGACTTAGGCTATTTCTACCCAGCAAAGTGGGAGAAAAAGCAATGATCCAGTTAGTTTGAGAAAAAACAAACAAACAAACTACTTTTCATGTGTTTAATCCATATTGGGTGCCAGGAACATAGCTATAAACAAGACAGGTTTCCTACCTGTGGGAAGGTGTGCTCTAATGGACTAATAATAGACCTTGAACAGGTCATCACAACTGTGATACTGCTAAAGGGCAAGATGCTGTGGAGCATGTAATGGGAGGACCCATGGCGTCCTGCATCCAAGCAGTTGACCCATAGTAGGTTGGATGGTGGGTCCCAAAAGATATGTCCTGCTAGTCCCCAGAACCTGTGAATGTTGCCTCCCTCATTTAGAAAAAAGATCTTTCCATGTGAATCTGGAGATAAGATTATTCTGGATTATTATGTGAACCCTAAATTCAATAACAAATGTCCTTATGAGAAAAATGCAGTTTTGAGACCAACACGGAAAAGAAGAGGAGAAGACACAGAAAAGAGGAAGAGGCAACATGTGACCATGGAGGTAGAGACTAGAGTGTCGTGACACCAGCCAAGCAGTGCTGACACCCACCAGAAGCTGAAATCAGCAAAGAACAGACTCTGTCAGGAACTAAACTGTTCCTTTGTGCGATTCTTCCCTATTCTGTGAGAGACAGTGTAGCTCATCTGACACCTTGATTGTTAGGTGGTAAGACCCTGAGGAGAGGCTCTAACTTTACCATGCCTGGAGTCTTGACCCACTGGAACTGTGAGATAATAAATGTGTGTTATTTGATGCTGACTTTGTTGTAATTTGTTACACAGCAATAAAAAACTAATACACCCATTGAAAGAGTACTGGGGTTGGGTGGAGTGTTCCAGCCAGGAGCTGGGAGTATAAGACCCTATTGCAAAAAGAGGCATGGCATGATACAAAACTGTGCTGGCATAACTGGGTTATGCCAACTGAGGAGGAGAGCATCTGTAATGAGGTTTAAGAGGGGGCACAGGCAAATCATGCAGGGAATCATGCCAAGAAAAAAAATCTCTTCCTGTGGGGTTTTCTTGGGTTGGCTTTGTCCCACTGTCTCTCAGACACCCCTCTCCATGCAGTTCTTGTGTGTTCTCTCTCCCTCCATCTCTCTCTCTCTCTCTCTCTCTCTCTCTCTCACACACACACACACACACACACACACTCATTCTGGGTTCTTGTAACCACTTCCTCCCTTGTCCTATGGATCTGGGAGTGCTAACAGTTTCCTGCTGTTACTAGGCCTACAATAATGTATCAACCTTTGTTGCTCTTTCTAAACATTGTCCACAATTTTCCAAATAGATCCTTTATTAAAACTTCTCTTTCCTGCCAGAAGAGTTCAGTTGTAGACATATTTGATGACGGTAAGGTGTCCCAGTGGAAATTTAAACAGATGAGTCTGGAGCTCAGGAGCAAAGTGTGAATTGGAAATATGAATGTGCACATTACTATGCTAGAGATAATAACTGGAACTTTGGCAACTGATCAGATCATTTAAGAAGGAAGCACAGAGTTAAAAGAAAAATATCTTAGAAGAGAGGACAGAGGAGTTCTAATAATGGCTGGTGGAGAAGTGAAGGAGACTAAGTAGAATTAGCCAGTAAGATAAAAGAGAAACCAAAGAGAAAATGAGGTCATAAGAGAAGACAAAAAGGATTTGTATTAGTCTGCTTGGCTGCCTTTACAAAAGCCATAAACTAGGTGGCTGAAATGACAAAAATTTACTTTTCACATTTCTGGATACTGGGACGTCCAAGATCAAGGTGCAGCATGACCAGTTTCTCATGCAGAGAACTCTCCTCCTGACTTGCAGATAGCTGCCTCCTCCCAGTATCCTCCCATGGTACGGAGAGATGAAGAGAGAGCTCTCTGATACCTCTTCTTATAAAGGCACTAAACCCATCATGAGGGCCCAATCTTCATGACCTCATCTAAATCTAATTACCTTACAAAGGTCCCATTTCCAAATACCACCACTTTGGAGTTAGGACTTCAACATAGGAACAGGGCGGGGCGGCGGGGGGCACACAGTGCAGTTCACAGCAGGATTCAAAATGGAGAAGTGGTCAACTGTGTCAAATGCTGCTGAGAAATTAGTTCAGGAAAAATTGAAAAGTACCCACTGGATAGTACAATGCAGATTACACATTTGATCAGTATGTATTAATAGCTTAACTTTACACCGTAATTTACTAGGTGGTAATGACATCTAAAATATAACTCAGTCCTTTAAGCTCATGAAGTTTCCCATAGAGCTGTAGAGTCAAGTCATAAATATATGTCAATTTAAAATTAAGAATTAGTGCAGAGCTCTATGAAGGCCTGAAAGAAAGAAAACAATTTCAACTCTCATTTATTGGTGTATATTTAGATGTGAGACACTGTGCTAAGAACAATACATATGTTATCTCATTCTAATCATTTCAAAAGTGCTATAAGATACATATTATAATTCCCTTGGTTATATTTTAACAGGAAAGGGAATTGAGAATTTGAGACAATAAGTAATTTTCTATGACCTATGGGTAGTAAATGAAAAGGCTGAGTGAGATTAAAGCCCATTTGACACCAAAACCCAGACTCCTAACATGTAATTCAGGGTGCAAACTCATTGAAACAATGTTTTTCACCTTGTTAAGAAAAATTAATACATAGTCTATGTATTCTACATAACCTTTGGAGGCTTTTAAAGATAATTTTTATATCAAAATAATTTTAGGTTTACACGAAGTTACAAAAGTACTGAAAGATCCCAGGCATGCTTTACCCTATTTCCTCCAGTGGATACATTTTACATAACTATATTTACATAAAATATCAAAACCAGGTGTTAACTGACACACATGTGTGTAAATTCTATATCATCTTATCACATCTGTACATTCATGTAATCATTGTAACAATCAAGACACAGAGTGATTCCATCGCCTCAAAAGTTCCCTCATGCTATCCCCTTTATAGTCATACTCACCACCCATTCTCCTTTCATCCCTAACTCCCAGCAGTCTCTAATCTGCTATCCATCTCTATAATTGTGCCGTTCTGAAAGTGTTGTATAAACAGAATCATGTGGTGTAAGACATTTGGGGAAGTGGCTTTTTTCAGGAAGCATAGTGTCCTGAGATCCATCCCCGTTCTTGCATGTACCAACAATCCATTCCTTCTTATTGCTGAGTCATAGTCCATGTTGTGGATATACCACAGTTTGTTTAACCATCTGCCTATTGAAGTACATTTTGTTTCCTGTTTTGAGCAGTTACAAATAAAATTTTTACGTGGGTGTAAATGCCCAAAGAATAACGGCTGGCTTGTGTGGTAAGCGTGTATTTAGGTGTTTGTTTTTTTTGTTTTTTTTTTTTTCAAGAATATGCCCAAGTATTCCCCAAAGTGGTTATAGGACCTTACATTCCCATCAACAATGTACGAGAAATCCAGTTTCTCAGCCTCTTCAGCAGCATTTGGTATTCTCACAATTCTTCATTTTAGCTGTTATAATAGATACACAATGATATTCACTATGGATTTACTTGCATTTCCCTAATAGGTAGTGATGCTGAACATCTTTTCATATGCTTAGTGGCTATGCCATCTGTATATCTTGTTCGGTAAAATATCTTTTCATATCTTTTACCCATTTTCTCATTGGATTGTTGGAGAAGGGTCTGTTCGTTTTCTTTTACTGTTGTGTTTGAGAGCTCTTTACCCATTCAAGACACAGGTCCTTTATCAGGCATGTGATTTACACATATTTTTGCCCAGTCTGTATCTTGTCTTTTCATTCTCCCAACAAGGTCCTTCATAGAGCAAAAGTTTTTCATTAATTGCACATTACATATACTTATATATGCATGTATTTTTTGTATATGTATTTATATATGTGATTTTTAATCTATAAAACTATAGAGACATTGACTTGGAAGTCTTTCTCAATGACATTGTCATTTGGATCAGAAATTCTGCTAGTGCTTACAAGTCATGTCTTGGCAATAGCACACGAAACATCAAATGTCATGGCTTATTCTACCTCAGGTACGTTAGAATAATATGCACCCAAAATACAAAGAGCATGTGGGCAAGTTTCTATTAATCGATGTAAACTGTTCATTAAAATGGCCTATACTTCACAACATTTTCAGAACACTTTCATTCAGGACAGTAACTGTTTCACAAGCAGCAAAAGAGGAATATTCAGAGTCTGAGATTAACAAAATTAGAAGGTGGCATTCAGGGAGATAGAAGCAATACAATTATTTTAGGTATTAAATTTTGTAGGAAATAGCTTGTTATAGCTCATAGTTGATTAATTTAAATACATACACTGGAAAGCAAAAACTAAATGTTCAAGGACTGTATCCTATAACGTGCATTTGAGAAATACCTTTGAAAAGACAAATTCTGTGGGGAAACTAGGGTTATTGTAATAGTAAAGTGAAAATAAAGACAACTGTCTGGCTTTTTAAGTTGTCTAGATGTTATTTATTTTTCTTGACTGATTTAATTTCTTCAGGACTGTTAACATAAACAGGATGAGTATTTTTCCTTTTAAGTATTAGAGTCAGTGTTATTAATTCTAGGTTTCAACCAATTGGTGAACTGTATATTGTAACTATATATGGCATTGCTTTAATTACTGTCTGGCTAGAGAAGTAAGTAATTTAAGTCTATGAAGGTGTAATCTCTTAATCTCTATTAGTTGAGGGGAAAGTTTTCCTTAGCATTTTTTTTAATAAGTCACAAAGACTAGCTCCAGGAATAACAAAATACTCTAACTTCTAAAATCAGTTTGTCTTTACAATATAACTTCAGTATTCTATTTGAGTTATGTTCTTAATATGCATCTAGAAGAAATGTCTAAACTTTTAACTTAATAATGTGTCCTAAAGTATTCAGAACTCTGTTGCCAGTAACTTGTTTTTTATGTTTGTTTGAACAGTGAAAGAGAGGCAATTTTAAAATTAATAGATTCACAGCATATACAATATTCCACAAAGCTGCTCTGCTTTTTCTCCCCCTCTCTGAGCTGCCAGCTTTGGACAAAGAAACTTTTATGGCAGAAACTGACTTGCAGAATCATCTAAGACCACCCTTTCCATGAGGAAGAGGTCACCAATTAGATAAGGTGATGGTAGATTGACCTTAACACCAGGGGCTGTCCAGCTGGAGCTTAGTGTTCATTCCATCCTTTCAATTAAGTTCTTAACAGATTCTTGAGGAAATAAGGGGGAAAGGGCAAACTGGCTTGAAAATCAGAACATACAACAGAGGGCAAAAAGCACAGGAACAAAAATACATTCCAGATAAGTCTTTCTAAAATCAGCAAGCCAACATGTCATGAAAAGGGCAGACTTATCAATGACAAAACAATATCCTCTCAGCCCAATGATATAATTATTTACTTTGGTTAGTGGCACTGAACTCCAGGAGAATATTTTATAAATTAAATACTTATAATAGGACTATAGCCCAATTTATTCCAAGAATGTCTGTAGAATCTCTCTTTTCTCTCTCTCTTTCATGGTGGGGAGAATGAGGCTGATGGCAGTATGCCATGGTTATGTGATATCCTGGCAAGAAAATGCCTCATTTTATATCACAAACATATGGTCTGGTAATGGTTTTATATTATATTCCTTCGGTGTTTTATTCCCATTTTTAGGAGACCTCTTCTAGACAAGAGCAATATGTTTTCTTGTCGACCTATCACATCAACTGTTAACACATGTCTCTACTTTTAGAGTTCACAATGGTTAAAAAGTTAAAACTTAACCTTATGTTACATATGACCTAAGTTTTGATTATGCAGTAAAGTTGATCTCTGATGCTCATCTGTGTTGAAGTTACTGTTTCTCTGTTTACCTTTCAATTAAGGAACCCTCTCCCTTTTTTCAATGGTTAACATTCCTCAAGTTACAACTAACTAAATAAAAATGTGTACAAAATGTGGCAACCAGGATGGTAAAATGACTCTAAACTTAAGGTTTTAAACTAGTGTTTCACAAAGCAAATCTGGCCCACAGATGTGTTTTGTTTGGCTTACAGAGTGTTTAAACATTTTTTTTAAATTAGTTGCCAACATTTAAAATTTGGGAGATTTCAAATAGAAATCTTGGTCCCTGGATTCTTTTAAAATCTCCCCAATAACCCTGGCCCAGAATTTCACACAACAGCTGGTGGATGCCAGGTAGCCTCTGCCTCTTCCTGGGGTTTTCCCTCTCTGGTTCATCATAGTCCCATCCAACGTGCTCTCAACTTGTTTACATTTGATCTCCCACCCCTGTCAACATCTAAGTTTGAGACTCCTCAACTACCCTAGATGGGGAGTTGGAAAGAATTGGTGGCATGTGGCCTTGGGAAATAAATAATCATGAAAGACAAGTAGCTATCTTCAAATATATGAAGGATTATTCCTGGGGGAAATAATTGGAGTCAATAGGCAGAAAAGAATAATCTAGAGTGAGACAAATGTTGCCTATATGTAACAATAACATCTTGAATGACAAAGGCCAACCAGAAAAAAAAAAAAAAAAAGTGCTACTCTGGGGCAGAGACTCCCATTAGTAGAAGTGTGCAAGCAGGTGTGGGCACGGTGGGATGTGTAATGAAAGCATTGGCTCCTGAGTTAACCAGTGATGTCCAAGGCCTCCTTCGGCTCCATGAGTCTGTGAACTGGCTTTTTAAAAAATTGTCCTTTGTAGCTATAAAGTGAGGACTATACTAACTGGAAAATGAGTATGGATTTTTAAATATTATACAAACATAGAAGTCTTTGGCATATTTTTGGGTTCTCTGGGATAGGATTTAGCGAATGCCACCTTAACCTTCTAAATCACAGGCCATGTCCTGATAAGATTTGTTTCAGAGTCTTAGTTTCTAGTTATAAGGCATTTTATTTCCTTTTTAATAACACATGGCAATCAGATGTACAGTTTTTCTACTGGGGAAAAATATTGATTATTTTGAAAACAGTAACATCAGCACAACTGTCAGGAAAAAAAGGGCACAATGGTTTTGAAAATCACTCTGAAGTTTTTATTTGCTAAAGAGATTAAAGAAAATATATACTGCCCCAAAGTATTTACAAACCACTGGAAGAAAATTTTATTAATTGCTTTGCAAAGAAACAGTTACTGGGAAAGCATAAGATTGATATGGGCATGATTAGATTTCAGCCTTTTCTCTGTTAAGGTTTTTGCCTTCTTATACAGATCAGGGATTGGCAAACCAACAGCCTGAAAGCCAAATCTGGCCCACGTTGTGTTTTTGTAAATAAAGCTTCATTAGAACAAACCACACTCATTGATTTTCATTGTTTAAGATTTTTTGTGCTACAATGACAGTTGGGTAGTTTCAACACGGACTGTCTAACCCCCAAAGCCTAAAATATTCTACCGTTTGGCATTTAACAAAAAAAGTTTGCTAACCCCCTGACACACACTAGCTAACTTATACTGTTTATATCCCTATTTCTTGTCAGTATAACAAAAAGGCAAGCTAACCCTTAAGTTGCTATAAAAGAAAATACCACATTCTCTTGCTTTGGTAGTAAACAAAAGAGCTTTTCTTTCAACTTCTGACTGCTATGTCTCCGTTTTCACCTTGCACCTATGGAGACGCAAAATTCAACACATTTTTCAGTTTCTCATGAGGAATTCACTCATGCAGAAGTATCAGAACAATGTAGCCTTCATTAAAGTGTTTGGGGGGAGGGCAGTGGAATAGAGGTGCTACATTCCCCATAGTAAACAATTTTAAAATCCCTTTTTAAACTTTCTCCAGAGTTCTTTCTGCCTGAAATTTGTTGAAAACTTAGTGAATGAAAGTTTCTTAACTATTTTGGTTATCTCCATGATAAGTGAGAGGAAGCAAAATAGAAAGTTTATTTTCTTAGCAGAAGTGACTTCATTTTCATTTCCTAATTCCTCTGGAGTAGAGAACTATAGCACTGTAGTTTAGAGTCTTTTTGTCATCTCTGGTCAAAATGTGGAGATCACTGTTTTAGATGACTAATCAATTTCACTAGTGTGATATCTCCTGGTCCCCTTAATAACAGATTTTGCACATATTCTAGAAAAGAAGCAATATGACTTGTGCTGCTGAGATTTACAACTCTAACACTTATCCTAGAAATTACAACCTCTCCTTTGTTGCAAAGGATGATGATGGAAGGAGCATATATTGTTGCTAAATATAATTTGGATATTCAGTAGAGGGAGTGGTTGTTGTTCACAATTTAAACATACCAAGGACTTCTGTTGCTGGCATTAGGTCAAAGTAGATACCACAGTGTGGGGGGAAACACCCGCTCCAACACTTGGAAATAATGGATCAGACACAAACATCACTTTATATACAAAGCTGAGCTCAGGAGCAAAGGAAACTCGCAAGAACCAAAAGCTAAGAGAGAAGAACCAACAGTTTTCCTCTCTTATCTTCCTTCCAGGCAGCACACAGCTTTCTGGATCTCTCCCAGGGAATGTCAACTCTCTATTATGCAGAATGCTTCAGCTCTGACCCAGTCCTTACCATCATAATTCCATACACGTTTTTCCTCAGGAAGAAAAATTAGCTGACGGTGTGCCTGGGTGGCTCAGTGGGTTAAAGCCTCTGCCTTCGGCTCGGGTCATGATCCCAGGGTCCTGGGATGGAGCCCCGCATCAGGCTCTCTGCTCGACGGGGAGCCTACTTTCCCCTCTCTCTCTGCCTGCCCCTCTGCCTACTTGTGCTCTCTGTCTGTCAGATAAATAAATAAAATCTTTTAAAAAAGAAAAGAAAAGAAAAGTTAGCTGTGTAGTAAGATCTCAACTTCTTCGGAAGGTATTTTTGTGACTTGTGCCAGATTGACAGCTTGCCATCTACCCAGCACCATCCCAAACTGTGGCCTCACAGTATTTCCCCAGACAAATGCAGTGTTCACCCCAAGAATAAATCTGTAACGTGGGACTTCTCATTCAATTATCCAAATTGGAAAAAGGATCACATGAATGGGCAGAGGACAGTTTCCTGTGAGGCAAAGCAAATATTACATGGTCCCTCTCTTCCCTGAAAAGGACGACTCTCAGAGAGGCAGCAAGCTGGGAGCAAAGCTGGTCAACACACATCCACGGGCTCAGAACGTCTACCCCTTCCAGATAACTCATTGAAAAGTGCCACAGGTGATGATTTCATAGACTGAAGTCTACCGAAGAGCAGTGGAAAGCAGGAATCAGTCGATCTGAATGTAGAATGAAGGATCATGAAAAGGCGGTTTTGAGAATATATCAATAAAAGAGAATCAGCTGTCAGAGTCAAGAGGGGCTCTTCTGGAATCCAAGTGAAGCATGAAATACCTTAAGGTACCAATGGGGAATTTAGGAAAATCAAAGGCTATGTTAAAATATTTAAAGTTTCTGATGCTGAGCTTATTTCATTCTGACTCATCTTTTAGATCTGAGCTCAAAGATCACTTTTTTTCCAGGATGATTTCCTAATACTACCCCCAAACCTCTCTCAGATCCTTCTGGTATTCAGTCTTGTCACCCCTGAATTTGTTTTCTAGTGTCACCATGACCATTATAATGCCATAATTAATTAATTGTGCAATTCATCTCCTCTCTAAATGCAAGTTCCATGGAGGGGTGTACCTTATTCACTGCTTTAATTTCAGCACCTAGCCCTTGCCAGGCATGGAATTGGTTTTACTAAATGAAGAAGCTATAAAATGACTGCAATGATATGGTTTGGGTCATTATAATATTATTTCTGTTTATGATGCACCTTTGAGCAGTTTTTTCAAACTTTCAATAACTGCCATCCAGTAAGAAACACATGATACATCCTGACATACATACATACATACAAACATGCACACAAAATGAAACAATCAAAAATGCTGCTGTAAACAATACTGACAATGATCATGTACAATTCATTCTAAAATATTCTAATCTCTTCCATTTTCATTTTTGAAAGTGCTAGACTTGACCCCCTGAATTGATTTCATAACCTTCTTTTGAATCTTAACCTAGAGTTTGAAAAACCCTGCCCTAGGGCACTTGGTAATCATAAGATATAATTGAATATTAAATGTGTTTAAACTTTGCCTTCGTTTTTCTGTCTGTATATGTTTCATAGGATTTAGGTAAAATAAATATTCTTTATGGGTAGGGGATTAGAGGGAGAGGGAGAGAGAGAATCTTAAGTAGGCTCCATGCCAAGTGTGCACCCTGATATAGGGCTCAATCTCATGACCCTGACATCGTGACCTGAACCAAAATCAAGAGTTGGACACTTAACCAAGTGAGCCACCAGGCACCCCTAGATAAAATATTCTTTGCAGATGCAACAACATATTTGTCAAGGGATCCAAAATTCCTTAAATTAACCTCCAGTTGGCAATATCCCACTGTGGGTACTTACAGGCAGAGGGCAGTATGGGAAGATGGCCAAACATGCCAAAGTCCACTGTGTCCTAAGGTAATAACTTACCCACAGAAAGTATAATTTACCTAACATTCTGATCATACATTTATAATTAGATTTGTATTTCTTGCCCAGTTTTACTACATCAGACTAACATATGCTGTGCTACAGATGGAAGTCCCAGGTTATTCAGCATCAGGGACCCTAGGGTCTTGTGATTCCAAATTAAACTTGGGTGTGTGCATAAACCATGCAAATTAGGTTATGGCCACATGCTCAACACTGCTCAAAAGAAATCAGGCAATGTCTAGAAACAAAACGCACTGAAGGCTGCCTCTTCTCGGTGGAAAAGTTTTTATTAGGCTTAGTGATTGAAAAGATTGGTGATTGAAGAGTTTTGAAAGCAAACACTCAATTCAAATTGCCATGACTAGATGCCCATGTTTCCTTGACCACCAAAACAGGCTATGTTTTACAAGGCTCATCCATGTCTACTGAATGGACTTAAACTTAGTGAACTAACCAGAACTTTTGTGGACTCAGTATTTGGAAAATGTTTTCACATGTAGATGACTGGAGTTGTATTCTTCCATGGGTGATGCACATCAGTTGGAGGAAGACTGTGTTCTTCTTCCTCTTGTCTGGGTGACACACCAGTTGTCTGAGACATCTCTGCCCAGATGTGATCCCAAGACTGAGCTCATGCTCATGCTTTCATAGCTTGGAACTCGTTGCAGGGAAATCAGCAGAGCCCTAGCACCCAGTGGCAGGATGTCTCTCCTCTATGGTAGACCAGCTTCATTTTCCTCTTCCTGAGGATGTCATGCTTTAAATTTGTGAGAGTAAACTTTGTACTGAAAAGTAAATTTTGTAAGTAAACTTTGTATAGCAAAGTGCAGAAATCATAAGCACAGCTCAATAAATTTTACAAAGTGATCCTACCCATATAATTAACCCCATATCAAGAAACAAAACATTTATAGTTATACTAGAAGCACAATCCATTCCAATCATTATCTGTCCCCCAAGGGTAACCATTACCCCTCCAACTATAGGATAGATGACTTTTTCTTATTTTTGAATTTTTTTATGAATGGACTTTTGTGGAACCTACTTCTTTAAAACTGGATTCTGACATACCACTCTCTGTTTATGAGATTAATCCTTGTGCTTGATTGTAGTTTGTTCATTTTTATGCCCGTGGGGCAGGCACTTCAGTGGACGAATATAAAACAATTTTTATATCCATTCTATTATTAATGGACATTTTGGCTGTTTCCAGTTCGTGGCAATTCTAAATAATGCTACTATGAACATCCTTGCACATGTCATTTGGTAAATCAATGAGCACATTTCTGTTGTTATATCTAGCAGTGTGAGAATTGTGAGAACATAAGACATAAGGATATCCAGCTTTAACTAAAATCTGAATAATTCTCCAAAGTGATTATACACTCCCACCAGCAGGGTGTGCAAAGCCCAGTTGCTCCATAATGTCATATTGTACATCTTTATTTTAGTTTAGTTTTTATATTAATTTAATTTAATTTAATTTAATTAGAGAAGGAGAGGCAGGAGTAGCAGAGGGAGAGGGAGAGAGAGAATCTTAAGCAGGCCCCATGCCCAGCATGGAGCTAGACATGAAGGCTCAATCTCATAACTCTGAGATCATGATCTGAGCTGAAATCAAGAGTCAGACACTTAATGACTATGCCACCCAGGCACACCTGTCCATCTTTTTAATTTTAGTCATTCTGATGGGTATTTTTAATTAGAAGAGCATGGACTTTGGAATTAGACAGACATGACTTTTATTCTTGCTGTGTCACATTCTAGCAGTTTATGGGGTCTCAAGCAAGTCATGTTTCCTCTCTGAATCTTGTGTTTCTCATCTGCAATATGGTGATAAAAATACTTATCACAAAGGAGAGTTGCAAATTATAAAGAAAATAATATGTGCAAATAATAACTATTACTTCATAAGCAGCTACCATACACTACTATGCTAAGTACTTACCTACACCAGTGAACTTGAGACGTAGTACTTATGAACGGCACCAATAATAATAGCTATCTCCCCCACCATCAGACTTGTAAATATCCGGCCTTCTAAAGAGACTCTGAGTTAGTCTTGCCATTGTGCCCAGAAGACTAGACTGCTCTATCGCCCAAGACAAAGGAGGCAGAATGTAGTGCTTTACAGTTGTCCAAAAAGTGTGTCAGGGTGTCACTGGGGCAGCTGTGATTTGATTATTTCTGTCTTATTTCATCTCAAAGTCCCCAAATCACACCACAATGTCATGATGGAAATGGTTTAGAGCAGACCAAAGAACTAGCAGGTGAAGACATAAACTCTGATTTTTCCCCAAATTAAGAACAAGAAATGACCGGGGGCTTTCCAACTGCTTTTACTATAGAGTCTGCATATGAATGTATTCATTTGTCAAAACTTTGCCACATCTTTTTCTGCAAAGACGTGTCATGTTGCCTTAAGAATTGAAAAGTAGAGTTGTTTATTGTCTGTCTTCCTGCCCAATTTATGGAAGCTGAAAAAGCCTTCAGTTTTAGAATGAGCCTATGATTTTCAGAACACATGAAGAAACCTTTAGGTTGGCAGATCTCTTTCAACAATTGGTATCAATCCAACAGCTCTTCAATTGCCAGGGCTCTGTCTACACAATAGGAAATTAAACATTTAAGCAGAAAATAAAACATCACAGAGAATCTTAGTTTCAAATTGAAAGTGTACCGCATGTTCTCCCTCTGTTACTGCTGTATTATTTGGGTGGGGTGGGAAATGTTGATTTCTCACTGGCTGTTAGGGACCCACTCCCACTTGGGCTCACAAACATAAGCCTCTTGGTTCTTACTGAACTGTGTTCCGTGTTCTCACTTATCTTTAGGTTTAACAAATAATTATACTGTTCCCCCAATACAAGACTATTTAGAAACCATGGAAGAATGATTTCTAAGTTAATAAACCTAAAACACATTTGCCCAACATAGTTCCTTTAATTTTTAAAGGCTTGTATAATTTAAGGGAATTTAAATCCATGTGTTTTTTATTCACTTGCACTGACATCATCAAAATAGTCCTTTAAACAGCTGGTTGAGCCTTTTTTAATAAAGTTCTCCGATGACTTGTTTCTTTTTGAAAACAAGATTTTTTTTTTTTTTTGCCAAAGGCAAATGAACTTAAATGCCAGATATCTGGATTTCAATCAAGACTCCAAACCTGTATATTTTGAGGTTGAAAATTTTGCAAATGGGTTCCTGACTCTCCATTGAAATTAGCTGCAAAGAAGGAAAAAGCACGATCTGAGTGAAGTTCACGGTCAAATCTGGTGTCAGAAGACTAAAGAAACATCTATATTTGCTGCTTAATTTTGTGCCAAATCTGAAATGAATCAATGTACAATGTGCATTGGATTATTACAGAAATGTGACCCACTGCCAAGTAGTTAACTTTTCCACCATCTCTGGTTATCATGAGTAAACCACAAAGCTGTACTCTCCAGAGGTTAGAAACCCAGCACACGGCGGCTGTCTGAGATTTGTGAGAAGTGATTGTTTTAACAGAGTCATTTTGGAAAAAAAATCTTTCACTTAACATTGTAGATCCTTATAATACATATGCATGCTCATGCATGTGTGTAAGAAATACATACATACATGTGTATATAGGAATATATACATATGCATTTATAGGAAATATATACATATACATATTCCCATATATATACATGAAGGAATTTTTCTTTTTAATAAGAATACTCTCCTCTAAAGATATGCTTAATGACTTAGCAAGTGAAATTATAATCTGAGCATAAAATATGTAAAGGGGTTCAGCCTTTATAAATATATCCAAATGCTGCAGTCAAAACAAAACTCTTAAAGCCTTTTGGTATTAACAATTTGAGACTGTTTTTCTCTTTGTCAAAATGTATATAGCTAAGCAGTAATCAGAGAGATGTATGACTGGGAGTAGTTGAATTTTATGGGAATCTGTGAAGCAAACGGGCATTCTGATTCCTCCAGCCCTCCAGCACAACTGCAGAAACCAATGCTCCATTTGAGAAACAAATTTGTCTGCCATCATGAAACTCCTCAAAGGATAATTCCTTTGTAATAGAAAAATTAAAAGTGAGGAAGGAAGAAAGAAAGAAAGAAAGAAAGAACGAACAAGTTCTCTGATTCTATTTTACAACTGAGATTTTTTAAAAAGAGGAACTTTACATATACACATTCACATGAAAGTGCATAAATATTAATAGATCCAGGCTTCTGATAAAAATAGAAACCAGAGTCTTTTTCATTGTATTACTGCTAACAGATTTGATTGTATCATTCTTTTCTAAGGATAGCTCCACGTTTTCCTATAGGGTGGAATTTGTTTGCTGTCAAAATCTCTGGAATCGTCAAAACCAGTTTTCAAAATCTAGCCTGTATGATATTAAAAGAATATTCATGAGTTTACAAAATTGTCTTCTTTAAGAAACTTTAATGAGCAAAAATTCATATTTACAAATGAGATGATGATTCCTATGTACTTACTCTTGTCCAAAGTTTGTCACGAGGTATCTTATTAAAAATTTAAAACCTTGACAAGGAGAAGACCGTTGTCCCCCACTGATAAATATAGAAACTTTGACATACAGAGCTAGAGCAGAATGAATGAATTTCATTATGAATGTATAGTCACAGAATTTTTAGTGGATTCACTGCAGGGTCCATTTAAATATGAACTTCCATTGTGCTTTGAACAACTGGATGAAGGTTGGAAACAAAGTATAGAAATAAAGCAGGAGAAAAATCTAAAGGAGATACCACCCTTTGAAGATCAAACTGAAATTAAAGAGTTGCCAGTGACAAGTAGGATCTGATTTAAAGACATTCGATTTGTATCTTTCAAATAACTCTTTGACTGCATAACATGAAGTACATCACTATTTGCATTATTAAGCAATAGAAGTTTTCAGAAGTGTTTTATATATTGACTTTTCAGCCTAATCCAGAGAACACTGTTTCATATTGGCAGTAAAATTGCTAGATTCTATGACTTAGCTATGTGACCTTGGCAAGTCACAAACTTTCTATATTGCAATTTCCTCATTTATAAAATGACAGTGATGATATATAGACACATTGTACAAGAATGAATGTACTGAAATATCTGAAAGTCTTTTGACTTCATTATGAGCTGCAAAGATGGCACTGTGTTCAATTATACACCAAACTCTCTCATTTCTTCCTCTCTATCTCTCTTTTCTCTTCTCCTTCTCCCTCACCCCTTATCCCCCTCCCAAAGATATTCTCTCCTAGAATCGTATGTTGTCAGGACTGGAAAAAAAAAGACATAGAGATCAGGCAGTTCTTTCAAAAGAGAAAATAAAGTTCAAAAAAAAATAATTTATCCAAGTCACAAAGCTATAAAACTAATTAATGGCATGAGTAGGTTTAGGTCCCAAGTCACTGGAACTCCCAATCCTTACTTCCTAGGGAGGCCCTCTAGCAGAGTCGTTAAGAGCATAAGATTGGGTAACAGACAAACAATCAACCTCTCTCATTGACCAACTCTCTGTATCTGTAAAATGGGATTAAAAACAATATAACACCTGGCATTACTGTGAGATATTTGAACACTTTGCAGAATGTCTGGAATTTACTAGCACTGAATGAACATTATGGATTTTTATCATTTTCTCACTGCATTTCAGTTTCTCACTGCATTTCATTGTGAAGAAACTTCACTTTCACAGTATAGGCTGCATTCACCTCCATTTTTCTGAGATGGACCTAAGAGTCAGGAATTGCCTTCTTAATGACCAGGATGATTCTACTACTTGAGTTCTTGCTAGACAATACCTTGTGATAGGTAGTGGCAAGAAAACTTTATTACAGGTGAGAAAGCTGAGGCACAGAGAAGTAACTTATTCAAGAGCACCTGGCTATTAAGTGGCTCCAGAGCCCACATTTTGAATCATTATGATACACTGAAGCTAAAGCAATGGAGGGTATTCAGCATCAATCACCAAGTTCAGGTGATCAGGGTTAGGAAGTCAGGAAATGTGCCTCCTTCTCCATTCGCTGTGAACTTCTAAAGAGAGCTGCCTTCTGGAGAATTATGTGAACATAGCTGTCTGTCTGCAAAGGAAATGGGCTCCACAATTATGACATGGAAGAATCACAGCTGGCCTGGAGACCTAAGCCAAATCCCCCAAGAGTGAAAACTTGGATGCCATATCCAAGTCCCATGGGTGCTGGTCCAAGACCAACATACTTGGGACACTCTCTCTGCTGAAGCCAATCCTGACAATGATATATATCAGAGATGCTGCAGCTCAAGGTTAAAACGGTCGATTGTTGGGGAAAACGTGCCCGCTGATGTCATCATTCTTAGAAGTTGTGTTCATCTCTCATTTCTGGGAGCATTAGATTCATGAACACGTTGGTGTTAAAAAGCTAATTTAAAAATGGAGTCCAATGTTTAATTATTGTTTGATTTGGGGTTACAGCCTTTCATGTTTCAAACATCTTAAGAGCAGAGAATGAAAATTGTTACCTAAGAAACTATTGAAATTCTCTTAACTCTTCTGGGTGTGTATTATGTATTCCACGAGTTCCCTGCCAGGGACGTAAGTCAGAAACTCTCCTGCTGGTTTTGATTACAGCTGCAAAGTCACAGAGTTGAACAGCTCTAGACAATCATTCTTCTGAACCTGCACATAAATATAAAACATTTTCTTTATCCTTATCACATAAACCTTCAATGAGGCTTGCTTCAAAGTAAATTCCAGTTTTCTTCCTTTTTTCTCATTTATCATTTTAATAATTAGCAAACTGCATTTTTTTTTGCAAAAAGTACTCCATTTACATATTCAAAGGTCACTGTACAGGTTCAAGCTATTTAATATCAAAGCAATGATAATTTAACAATCTCTTCTTCTGGAGTCAGATAAAACACAAAATTACCTCTGGCTTTTTAATTTTGCACATTTATAGACACATGATAAAAATATGAGATTAAGATAATGGCAGGAGCAATATAATGAACCATCAGTTAAGCTATGGCAAACTTTCTTCATATCTAGCTTCGGGTCTTTGCATTGTCACTTTATTATTTAAAATGGAGCCATCACATTTCAGTAAGTGATATCAAGAACATAATTTGCTAAGACACCTCTTTATTTGAGGCGCTGTCAGGACTGGCAATGAGAAATGACACAATCCCTCAGTTGTAAGCGACAGGCGCCACTATATTAGTCCAGCACTTGTGTATTTCTCTGCTGTTTTTGAAAAATTGCATTTCCTTTGTGTAAGCAGAACAAAAAGAAATAGAAATCGGTTCCATGTGAATTCTGTGGTCCTCTATATTAAACTGTAATTGTTTCCTGGTAAAAAACCAAGCCTGCAGGATTTCCTGAAAAATAATTTACAAGGATGGGTACTGGGTCCAGCTTGCTTTTTTCCCTGTGCTTCTGTGATTGATGACACTGCAAGGAGCTGATAGATTTGCTGCTGCTGCATCTCTAGAAAGTTCTTTTGCTTTAAACAAACTGCAATCTTCCCCCCCTTCCCCCCAAAAAAATCACTTTCCTGGATTTTTGGTTCCTAGTTTCTTTTCATTTCTGGCACTGTTCTGAGGGACCCAGCTAATGGACCCCATTGCATCAATACGACCATGAAGACAGCTTGAATGAATTATTTAAGGTAATGGCTAGGCAGAAATTTGTAATTCAATCTAGTTAGTTCAGTATGAGCTATGATATTTAGAGAGGTAATATGGAAAGAATGCTGGCCGAGGGGTCCTACACACCTGAATTCAGATCCTTCCTCTCCTGCTGTATAACTTGTACATGTCACTTCAACGACGTGAGCTATAATTTCCTCTTATGCAAAACTGGGGAATAATGAAGCCTGTTTTCAAAAGAGGAAGCAACAAGCTTCTTATGAAAAGCCAGTGAGTTAGAGGTTGGAAAACAGTCTGTAAATCGTAGATGGTTTTACAAATAATAAAACCCCAAAAATGGTAAATCAGAGCCTCAGGCCCCATTCTTTGAGGATCCCCATATTATTTTAATAACAAGCACTAAGGAAGAAAAGCTAACTATCCTTAGGCCTTACAATATGCTGGGCATTATGCCAGGCCCATAACACACATTCTCATTTATACCTCACAAAAGTCTTGTAAGGAATGTGTCATTCTTATCTTTTATAGTAATAATTATGTCAAACAATTATTGACTGCACAGTATATACCATATACTGTGCTAAGTAATTTACACACAAAATTTCATGTAATCCTTAAAATAATCCTAGGAAGAAGGTACCGCGTTATCCCTACTGAGGAAGTGAAGGCTCAGGGAAATTAATTTGCCCAAAGTCATATAGCTGATCGGTGGGACTCATTAAATCACCTCCCAGCAAAAGCATCAGCCCATCTCTATGAATATACCCTCTGCTTTTGGACCTTTTGATCTCTTCACACTTTTCATACATTTTAATCTGACTTTATTTGTAAAAGTGTGCAGTGGGACTGGACGTTGGGCATAGAATGATGTCGTGTGACTTGTTCTGCGGTCCTCGGATGTTCGTTCACATCTCATGTCACTGTGGCCCTGCATATGCTGCAGGGTCAGGCAAAAGCCCTCAGGCCTACAGATTTCCTCTCTTGTGTCCCTTGGTATGCTTCTAGGCAAGGGTTGGCAGCACAAAAGGAACAAAGATCCAAATATACTATGTCCTATGAAATGAGGTTAGAATAATGACATAAGCTTTCTAATAAACTCCACTTGTGATAGCCTGGCTATACGTCCAGCAAGTATAGTCACATGGCCATTTGTTATTGAAAATAATATGCTTTAGAAAGCAATACCAATTAAGTTCCATAAAGGCCCCTTCCATTCATTCCTAATATTTGAGTCCCCAGCACAAATAATGGAGCTTCGGAGGTGTTGCACCACAAGAAAGAGAATCAGAATCCTTCAAACCTACTTCTGCTGGGGCAGATGGATTGGTGAAACATTTGACAAATTTTCTATCATTTTAGAGGAGACTGAGAACCAGAGCAGAGCACCGAATGAGAACCCGAGGGCCTCGGAGGCCTGCCAAAAATCAGACCAAGTAAACATTCACACCTAGAAATTAAATCAACAGAAATACCTTGTAGCCGACAACTTTTGCAATCGTTCCATCCCGGAATCTTTCTCACCCCCCACATGCTAGATGGCTTCTTCACAGACACTAAACTCTGCTACTTGTCATGTATACAGTGTGGTGAACAAAGGAAGCAGGATGAGATTTCTGTCCTGATGGGGTAATCACTTGCATTAGCTCTTTAATCCTTGTCCTGAGAATTAAAATGACATCATATGTGCCAAGAACACAAAGCCAGACTGTGCCTGGCACATGATAAGGAGTCAAGAGGTGCTGATTGTTGGTGGTGGTGTCATTGTTTCCATCATATATTCCCCTTTTCTTTCTAGACATTCTTCACCAATTCAAGCCACGTCCTACCCATTTATCTACCATTTTGGAGACAAAGAGAAAATATAATTAAGAGGAAAAAATAAAAACTACTTAGGAATAGAAAAGCAGAGAGAGTTGCTCCAATATTCTGCCCGAGTTCATGAGCTTAGACAGAATATTCGACCTCAGTGAGCTTATCTATAAAATGGGAGGCTGGGTAATATGAATGCATTGGCCTCCTCCAGGGAAGACATTCTGTCTGACAAGCCATAGGGTACTTCAATATCAATATATAGACAAGGAGCAAAGAACCTAGGTTTCTGAATCCCTAGATGCCAGTGGGCAGCATCATGTACACCAATGGATCTCATTCACTAGATTTCCTTCTTTGCTAGAAACAGAAGCAAAATTTGCCTTAAACATAGCTGTTTTATTGGATGTTATCTCCTGTGAATAAGGAAGTTTTTAAGAGTCTTGTGAGGACAACACAACAGTTGATAAGTTCATCTAAACTTCCCAATACGATGAGACACAATGCATAATGTATGCATTTCCCTCTCTATATAAGTGTGTATATATGTGTGTGTATGCATATGCATATATGTATATTATATATACACTATAAGTTTATATTATATATATACACCTATGTACACATCTTTAGATACACACGCACACTATTGTGCTTAAAATATTTTGTTCAGGACACAGTCCTGAACTGATTTGTACAAGGCCTTCTTTTCTTTGTGTAGCTAATATATTAAACTACAAAAAACCTTCCCCCTCATGGAAACTAGAACACTGGCAGTTACTTACATATACTTCACTGGTCTTACCTCATCCCTTCTCTAGTGTCCCCCCCCCCCCGAAAATAACCATATCCTAGATTTTGTGTCCGTCGTAAGCTTGCTTTCCATTTATACCATTTGATCATGTCTAAAAAATTATACCCTTATTTTAGTCATTTTAACCATAAAAAAGCTTTATGTAATGTAATATCCTGGGACTTACTGTTTTTGTCTAAAATCATTGCTAAAATCAATCCATTTGGTTGTATGTAGCTATACTTCAATTTTTTGACACTTCCATTGTAATACACCACACTTTATTTATCTATTCTTCTGTCAATGAGCATTTGAATTATTTCCACATTTTACAATCTGTCTGGCCTGAAATGTATATTAACCAGTAATAATTCAATGAACACCTAATGCTTTTCTTAAAACACTTTACCATTCAAACATAGTCATGAAACCAGTCAAAGGGGAAGGAATAAAGGCTGAGTGAACTTTAGTAAGGCCTGCTTTTTGGGGTGGGGGATTTCCCTTTAGTAAGAACTGGTGCTTGCCTGTTAACTCCAGTGGAGGCATTTTTATAAACATTTTACCTATCATCTCCTGAGCCAGCCATTTGCAATCAACAATAGCTTTGCTACTTTAAACCATGCTTCTGTTTCTTTCTCTATGAAAATAACCAGGCTGATTTTTAAAAGCTGTAAGATTCCTCTCACCCCCTGAGGCTCTAATCCCTGAAGAAGAGAGAGGGACTTATCTACAGTAGGAAAACCTCACATTTGTTGTGGAAATATGATGCAGATGATACTCTATAGTCCATATACAGTATTTTATTTGATGTTGGCAATGACCTGATGAACTAGTTACTTTATCTTCCTCTTTGGAGATAAACTGAAGCAGAGGTTAAAGAAAAGACCACACACACCCCTAAGTTTTTAAAAAGCTAGCTAGTGAGTCATGGAATGAAGATGGAAATCCATGCAGCCTGAAGCAAAAGCCCATCCTGTTAGCCAAGCAGTCTGGATCTTAGCCAGCTGAGCCATCTTCTGAATTCCCTAGAGTTCTAAGAGCAATCGTTGTCAAATTCAAGCATACAACATGCATCTCCAGCTAGAAGACCCTCCTCTCACAAACCAAACAATGAAATTTGATACCCTTCTAGGAGTAGTTTTTTCATCAGTACCTGCTTTAAAAAATCACTTATGCATTTTTTGGTTTGTTATTACAACTATTCACTCATAAGTGGACAGAGAAGAATTGAAGTTGCTAAGACTGAAGACATCACAATGAATTCTGGTGGAGAACTTTTGTGTCACCAGCATTCCAAACTGAAATGATAGCATATTCTTTTTTTTACTGTTCAGTTCTGTTGATACATTTTTCATTCTTGCACAAATACATTTTTTAAATTATTATGTTCAGTTAACCAACATATAGTGCATCATTAGTTTTTGATGTAGTGTTCAATGATTCATCAGTTGCGTATAACACCAAGTGCCCATCACAACACGTGCCCTCCTTAATACCCATCCCCCAGTCACCCCATACCCCCACCTCCTCCCTTCTTATGATGTTTTATGTTCTTCTTTTTTTAAAGATTTATTCATCTATTTGAGAGACACAGTGAAAGAGAGAGAGAGAGAGCTCAGCGGGCAGAAAGAGAATGAGAATTTCAAGCAGACTTCCCCCCCAGGTAGGGAGCCCTGCATGGGGCTCAATCCCATGACCCTGATATTATGACCTGAGCCACAATCATGATCTGAGATGCTTAACCAAATGAGCCACCCAAGTGCCCCTATTCTTACTTCTTAGACATTTCCCCACAGTGTGACTGCAGCACCATGGAAAATTCAATTAATTAGTGCAATATTTGAATATTTTTGCCAACATACAAAGCTGCAGTATTTTCAGTTTATTAAATATTAAATATTATCAGTATGAGAGCTTGGTTTTCTAGTTCATTAGGAGGCTAAAAGAATACAGTGTTGCCAACTTATAATCATCAGTCAGTGAACATTCATCTTGCGTCATGTGCAGAATACTGAATGAGGCAGTTGGGACACGATAAAAAGAAATAGAAGATTCTGCATCAAATGATTTTATAATTTAATTGAGAAAATTATCTAAACAAGAGAAGCTTATTAAATATCAAATACAAATTTAAATGGTATGAACTAAATTGGTGTATACTTAGGGAACACAGAGTAAGAGAGGATTTACAGATTAATCAGAGATCAGCTCTAAGGAAAGTATGTGTGCTCTGAAAGTCATAACTGCTCTTGAATACGACTGTGTGCAAGCCTTTATGCTTAAGCACTGCCCAGGCAGTATCTCATTTGATTTTCACAACTACCTTTTAACAAAGCATTGATTTTGCTCCCATTTAAAAAATAAAGATGAGGAAACCAAGGATCAGAAAACCAAGACAATATACATAACATTCCCCAGCTAACTGGTTCAGGATTTAAGTCCAAGTCGGTCTGACACCAAAGCTAATGTACTAACCATTATGTGTACTGTGTTTGAAGAAACTGTGCAAAGGTGGATGTTGGCTCTGGAGAGATGGACAAAGGGAGATGAACATACTCCTAAGGAACAGCACAGACACGAAGGGAGGCATCATGTGGAAGACAGGGGTAGATCAGCTTTTTTTTTCTTCAAACTTTGAACTAATTCTAAACTTATAGACAAGTTGCAAAAACAGAAAGAAGAGTTCTTTTGTATGCTTTAACTTCCTTCCCTTTGTTGTTAACATCTCACACAACAATGTTCAAGAACAAGAAATTAACACTGGCACAATACTACTAATGAGGATTTAGATCTTATTTAAAATTTCAGTTTTTCCATTACTTTTCTTTTTTCTGCTCCGGGACCCTATCTAGGATCCCATATTCCACTTAGCTGCCAGCTAAGGCAACTTCCTTCTTAGGGTCTTCTTGTCCATCACAATTCTCTGGTCTTTCCTGGTTTTTCATGGTTTTGACACTTTTGAAAACTACTGATCTGTTATTTTTATAGACTAACTCCCAATTTTCATTTGTTTGGTATTTTGCCAGACCTGGAATGAGGTTATACATTTTTGGTTAGAATATCATGACAACGATGTTTCTGTCCTCAGCGCACCATATCTCGAGGTTCAAGATAATCAGTGTATCTTTTTACTGGTGTCTGATGGGTTTGCTACTATAAAATTACTATCTTTTCCTTTGTAGTTGATAAGTATTTGGGGGTAGGAGAGATTCCTTGAGACTATGTAAATCTTATTTTTCCTCAAATAATTGCCCCTAATTTTAGTATCTACTGGTGGATTTTGTCTGACGTTATTAGTACAGTGTTCCCCTAATGATGGTTCTCTATTTCTCTCTTTTCTTCTACATTTGTTGATTGGAATACTATTGTGAGGAAGAGCTGTCTCTTCTCCTTTACTGATTTATTTATGTATATAAGCATGGATTATAGATATTGGTTTATTCCAAGTGTTAAATCCAATATTATTATTATTAATTTTGTGGCTTGAATTATTCCACATTTGACCACTGGCGGAGCTCCCTCAGGTTGAATCTTGTATTCTTTTGACAAGGTTCATTTATTTAAATCATTTCCTTGCTTTCTGGCAATAACATGCTATATCCTAGGTTCATCTTTTATATTTCTTGCCCTAGCCCTGGAATCAAATACTTCTTCAAGAAGATATGATTCCTTCTATTGAAGAACAGTGATTAGAGAATTAAAGACCAAGATTTAGGTGCTGGGTTGTTCAGATTGGTTTTTAATTACCATCTTTGGACTTTTCTTTTTCATTTATGGGAACTAATCTCGGTGAAATGGGAATGAAAAGAATGACTGGGTAGACCTCTAAAGTATTTTACATGCCAGCCTAAGGAGTTGGGATTTGATATCATTGATATTGGAGAGAAATTCTGTAAAGCTAAGCAGGGGAGTAAGTGACAGAATTGTGTTACAGCATAATTCTCATACTCAGGTACAGAATATAACAGGTGAGTGGGAAAAAGCTTGCATGATTAAGAATACCTAGGTAAGGTTACCTATGTACCGAGTGAGAGAGGCCCAGTAGTAGAATAAAAGTATAGGAGGAAGAAAGAAAAGGAAGAAGCAGAAACATTAAAGAAAAATAATTGACTAGAGAAGGTGATAGACACAACAGAGTGTTGGGGGAAGTGTAAAATTATTCTGTTTGGTATTTTGGAGAGATGAATATATAGAGGTGTCACTGGTAAAATCAGGAATGATTGATTCTGTGTCAAGACAGCACAGATTTCAGTTTTGACATATTTAGCTTAAGAATTATTGAGACATGCTAATGGAAATATCTCCAGTAGGAATAGGAGGTATTATACTAAAGATAGGTATTGTATTTTTGAATAGCTAATACCTACCTCTGCATGTCCTTTCAGTGGGTATTTAGAATAATAATAGCTAACATTTTTAAGTGCTTACCTTGTGTCAGGCTTATGTCAGGCATTTTTATATACATCAAGCATATATATATATGGCTTTTTTTAATCCTCATAATATTCATATCATTTCCATATTTCTATGGAGAAGCTAAGATTTAAGGATACTAAATACCTCGACCAAAGAGACACATAGTAATTTATGAAGTCAAGATTTGACTCCAACTCATATGACTCCAATGCCCCTACTCTTAATCAATACAATGTTTTAAAGAGAAAAGTAGGTAAACATGTAGAGTGATCAAACAAAAAGCATACCTTACAGAAACAGATTTGAGACTTATTTGTGCAAAAGAACTCACTAGAAGAGTAAGACTGAAGGAATAAAAACACCCTAAGACAGAATCTCAAAAAAATGATTTGAAGTAAAGAAGATAAAGTCAAGATGATTAAAAAGAATAAAACAGAGAAGGAGATAGAAAATATTGCACATCAGAGAAAAACAAAATGCTATGCTAAGAGATTTCTACCAGTAATGGTAGGTAAGCTTATTGCAGGCCAACATCCCTGCCAAGGACAATTATAAAATGCAAAAAAATGTCTTAAACCTTTGTTTTAAGGTGTCAAAAGCTTACCAAATTGGCAAAGGCCTTAAGAGACAAGATCCCAGAGTAAAGTGAAGTTCCTAGGTAAACTTAACATTCATGCCCTTTGCCCGTGCAGTATTTGTCAGTTTTCAAGAGGCTGTACAAAGCTTCTTGGCAGTCTTAGTGGGGCTTGGGGTAAGAAATTGGAGTTCAGGGTCTATCAAGAAGAGGCCTCAGTAAATAACCTACACTTTCAGTTGGGACTACAAATGACTATACTTCAGAAATTTACCATCCCTCACAGAGAATAAAGCCCACTTCTAATTGACTCTATCCAAGATTCAATTAAGACAATCTGCCCATCACTAACTGCCTTCCAGTAGAAAAAGTAAATACTTTTTGGAGGAAGATAAAACTTTATAAATTTCATACACTGTATATAGGATTCAGTTAAAAAAAAAAAAGTAGCCAATATCTAAGAGATAAGAATAATGTCTCAAATCCAAGATAAAAAGCAGAAAACAGACACAGATCTACACAAGATCCAGATATTATCAGCAGACTTGGGTATTAAAGTATATGTGATTAATATAATCCAAGACAAGATTTCAGAAGAGAAATGGAAACTATAGAAAGGAATCAAATGGGACCTATAGAATTGAAAGATATAATTGAAATTACATCTTAATCATTTCAAGAGTAGATTAGATAAAACTAAAGAAAATATTACTAAACTAAAATTTATGTCAGAATAAAATATTCAAGCTGAATCACAGGGAGAGAAATGGTGAAAACCACATGTTTAAAAGTGTAGAAGACATACAAGACATGGTAAAAGGTAGAGTTCACATATAATTGGAACCCTAGGTGAAAAAAAGAGAATAGGGTAAAAGTAATACTCAAAAAGATAAGGGCTGAGAACCTTCCAAACAGATGAAAATACACCAAGTCCAAGGTTGAGGAAGTGCCACAAACACTACCAACAAAGAAACAACCATACCGAGGTATTTCCGGAGCTTTCCATAAAAAAAGAGACAGGAGTAAGAGAGTAGCCAAAGTCTCAACAGAAACATATGAAGCCAGAAGATAATGGGATGATATTTTCAAATTGCAAGGGAAAAAGAAAAAATGGAAAAAAATGCCAACGATTTGTTTGTCTGATGGTAATCCTTCAAAAGAGAAAAGAAAAATGAGATGCTCTCAGACCAAAAACGAGATTTCATCACCACACGGAAGGAAATAAAAGAAAGCCCTTCTTTAGTCCAAAGTGAAATGATCACTGATGGAAGCACTGAAATGCTGGAAGAAATGAAGAACAAGGAAAAAAGATAAACATACAGGAAAAATCTGGATGAATAATGACCATACACAAGAATATCAATAATATCTTGTAGAGCTAAAATACACATGCACACATAGGATTAAAATACGTGACAACAAAAACACAAAAGAAAGAAGGAAAGAGGGTATTAAAGTGTTCTAAGACCCTTACATGTCTTGCGTAGGGGCAAAAATAATTTAAATTGAAATTTAATATGTTAAAGATATTTACAGTGATGTCTTAGAGTAGTCACTGAAAGAATAATTAAAAAGGATAATAAAGTTATAATAAAAATAATAGTTGTGGGACACCTGGGTGGCTCAGTGGGTTAAAGCTTCTGCCTTCGGCTCTGGTCATCATCTCAGGGTCCTGGGATGGGGGGGCAGAGGGGGGGCCCCCACATCTGCTCCCTGCTCAGCGGGGAGCCTGCTCCCCTGCCCCCCCGCCTGCCTCTCTGCCTATTTGTGATCTTTGTCTGTCAAATAAATAAATAAAAATCTTTAAGAAAAAATAATAATAGTTGCTGCTTCAAAAGAAGCCAAGAAAGGAAAGAAAAAGGAGGGACAAGTAGATGGCAAATTAAAGAACAAATTTAAATCCAAACATCATAATAGCACAAAATGTAAGTATAATGAGCACTGTAATTTTTTAAATTACCAAATAGTATTTAAAAAAAAATCACCTACTGCTTAAAGGGATGTACTTTAAATATAAGGAATTAAATAATGGGGAAATAAAATAATGGGGAAATACACAATGCAAAATGAATCAAAACAAAGCTGGGATATCTATGTCACTATTGGAAGACAGAGTGGAAGTATCACTAGAGATAAAACCAGGATTTGTTTCATAAATATAAAATGTTCTATTAATAAGAAATTGAATAAAGCAAAGTATATTCAACTAATAAAAGATCCCCAAAATATATATAGAAAAAGTTGACAGAAATAAAGTCAGAGAAAAATCAACAATTACAGGTGAAAGTTTTAACACAACTTTCTCTAATACAGTAAATAGACTAAAACGAACAAAATAACCCACAATAAGAATATAATAGATATGAAACATGTGATTAATATGCTTGACCTCTGTAGAACTCCGTATTCAAAGACTACATTTTTTCAAAAGAAAACAGAACATTTACCAAAATTAACAAGACACTGGGCCACAAAGCAAATCTTAGCAAATTTCTAAAGATTGATGTCACACAGAATACATTCCCTGACTAGAGTGGAATAAAGCTAAAATTGATGTCCTAAAGACAAGTTGAAAAATCCACAAATACATGAAGGAACCCATACACTTATAAAAACACACAGATCAAACAACAAATCACAATGAAATTTAAACTATTTTGAACCAAATGATATGAAACTACTGTATGTCAGAACTTGGGGGATGCAGCTATGGCTGCTTTGAGGAAAAATGATAGTCTTAAGAACAAATATTAGGAAAGAAAGAAGCTGAAAGTCAGGCCTCTAATTATTCATCTCAGAACTTGCAAAAAGAAGAACAAATTAGGGCCAAATAAGTTTAAAAAAGGAAATAGTACAGGGAAGAAAATACACAATAGAGAACAAACATAAAATGTAATGTAAAAAAGACAAAAATACATTTTAGAATTATTCCTTAAACTGAGAATCAATAGTAGAGAGAAGTCACAAATTACCAATACAGAAATAATAAGAGGCTTATAACTTCAAATCCTATAGGCTTTAAAAAGTTAAGAAGATATTATAAACAACATTATTCCGATAAATTTGAAAATTTAGATACAATGGACACATTCCTTGGAAAAAACAAATCACCAGATCTGACCAAGAAGAGATAAGAAATATAATTAGTTCTCTATCTGCCAAAGAATTTTGTTCTGTAATTAGAAAACTTGTGAGAGAACACTACACTCAGATTTCCCTGTTGAATTTTTCCAACCATTTAAAGCAGAAATAACACAAATTTTACATAAACTCTCCCAAAAAAGTAGAAAATGTAAACTTAGAAACTCATTTTATGAGGTTGTCATAACTTTGACACAAAACCTGACAAGGGCATTATAAGAAAAGAAAATCACTTTCCCTTAAGAATTTAGATGTGAGTCTTAAAATTATTAGCCACTAAATCAAAACTAAGGTGGAATTATTCTACAAATATAAGGTTGGTTCACCTTGACCACTTAATGTAATTCACTATGTTCACAGAATTAAGAGAAAAATCACAATTAATCAAAAATGCAGAGTGACTGATAAGATCAACACCCACTTAAGACAATCTTAGTGCCTTGTGAAGAGAAGGAAATTATCTTAATCTGTTGAGAGAATCTCTAAAACACTTGCTGCAAATATTGCATTAAATAATCACAGGCTGAAAGACTTCTACCTGAGATCAGTGGACAATGTTATCCATCGTCATTATTTCTATTACTCCATGTAGAGGAGGAGCTTCTATTCGAAAAAGCAATCCCCAACACCACCCAACACTCTCTGATCCCCTTCTCTGCATACTCTCTATAACAACAATGACCTGCAAATAAATTGTGTATTTTACTTACATTTCCTTCCATGATGTAAGCTTTGTGGGCAGGGATTTGTGACATTTTCTCACTGTTCTCTCATGTCTATAAGTGTCTGGCATGTGGCAAGCCCTTGATAAATATTAGCCAGATGAATTAAACAAACGAATAAAGTTTAAAGATGATCTCACAGAAGAAGCTGTAATAATATTTCAATCAGTTTTTCTTTTATTTTCATATTCTTGTTTGGTCTCACTGAAGTCCACACTTAGACCTCCAAGGACCCACATGTCACAGCCTGGCTAGAATGTTCCATGCCTCGCACAGTGAAAAGAACAAAAAGCGCATAATTCTGCTGTGAGGGTAGAGCATTTTAATGTTGGCTTCAGTATTTTTTAGTACATTCATAAAATGTTTAATGAAAGTGTGATAAAAAAGAAGAGTGGTTTTATTAAAAGAAAAATAAAAAGTTCTGTGTTGTTCCAAGGGATCATCTTTTGGTTTGATACTCAAAATGAACTGAAGTGAGGGAACAAAAATATGCTTGAAAATAACGGATTCAGTGTGTTATTTATAATATATAATGGAACATGTTCCTGAGAAAGTAGGTTACTTCTTTATGCACATATAAATTTGAAATTAATACAATAAAAAGTTGAACATCTTTGGTTAAGGAGGACAGTAAGGTCAGATGTCAAACTCATAATAAAAACATTGCTGTAGCCAGACCAGAAAGCGACTCTCTGATCTTTTTAGGGTTTTTCAATAAGTTTTTCTGATGATTTTTTTCCTTCTCTCACCATTTTTATAGTCTCACTCTTAAAAGACTCATTTTCTTTCAAGAATAATCACCCCAGCAAGAAAGAAAATCTCTGCATTTCAACAATAGTTGGGTTTGTTAAATTTTCAGCTTTAAAAAGAAGATAAATAAGACGGTGCTTTGGAGAAAAATGACTAATCTGGAGCTCTTTAACTATTTCCAAGCATCTATGAGTAATTTTGGCACACCACCTTGCAAAATGTTGCTCTATCTTGAATTAATATTCACCTAAGAATAACTATAGCTTTAAGAAAAATTATGTAAGACTGGTCAGCTTCTAGCAGCCAATGTTCTTTTACCTCTCTCAACCTGGAAAAGAGTCTTCACTATCAAGCAAGGAAAAAAATATTATCCGGCTTCCAACATCCTTTTAAAAAATTTCCTTCGTGGGGAAGTATCTTGAGAGTTGGTATCAGTACATCTCAGGCTCTTAAAGAAAAATATCTCTGAGACTGTAAAATGACATAGTAACCTTTTGATCCAACACACACATAAATAAATTTCTCAAACATACCTTCCTTACTCCTCAGTTTTCTCCCTGTCCCCTACATTTATCCCAAATGCAAGGCAACGTAACATCCTAAAAAAATAAAATGGATTCTGAAGTCTGTCAAATACACATTCAAATCCCAGCTTTACCACTCATGGTGTGAATTTGGGCCAATCACTAACCTCTCTGGACCTCAATTTATTCATCAGTAAAAATGGGGCTGGTGATACTTCAGGGAGAGCAGCTATAAGGACTAAATGAGATAATTTATGTACATGACTGGCATGTAGTAGGCACTTTAGGAAACAGTAAGAAGTTCTTCATTTGATCAATGTTTCTCCCTTTCTATTTTATGTAGAACTGTGCTATGTCCTTTTCACACCCAATATATATAAACACCATTCTTCTTTAAGAGAAGCATTCTCTTTAAGATAGCATTCCACTCTGGTCTACCTGGTGTATAATCTTGAAAAAAAAAAATGGTTCATACATCTGGAGCTCATTCACCCATACCTTTTCTCTCTCTAGGAAATCTGGTAATTAGAAATAATAGCTACAAAATAGTTCTTAATATGTGCTAGCATTGTCCTAAGTAGTAGCACATTTCTTTTTCCCATCAACCCTAGGAGACATGTGCTCCTATGTGCATTCAACAGATGTTGAGAATAAGGAAGGGAGAGTTGAAGTTACTTGCCCAAGTTACACACAGCAGGTATGAGCAGAGACAGGAGTCAAACCCAGAGACTCTACTTGAAATCGTTAGGGTAGAATACTCATCACTTTATTTTCATTTGACTCCAGAATTTAATCCAAGATATTGTCTGTCTCAAGACTCTTACCCTTTGAACCTAGGATTGAAAAAGACAATACAAAAGAAAGGTAACTAAATGGTTCTCAGCAAGAGAAAACCATGAAGTGTGTCCCCAGAAAGTGGAGTGCCACTATTTTATGATGGCCCTGTGATGGCATAGACTGTTTTCTTCCTGACTTCCTTTAAATAGAAGAAGGCCAGGCGGAACCCAAACAGGAAAGCTGACATGAGAAATGAGATTGCTAGAAGCAATGTCTTCTGAATAACTTCCAACATCTATTGCCTCCTTATCAAGATGAATCAAAGCTGTATTTCTTGAAAGCCAAGTAGTAGATGACATTTACTGAATACCTACTTTGTGACAGCCATCCGGTTAAACTGGGCTTAGATAACCTCATCTAATCATAACAGCAACTTTTTTCAGAAAAATACTATTATTTTGATTGTTCTATAAATATGGAAACTAATGTTACAAAAGACTAATGAATTTGTCTATGATAATACAGTTGATAAATAGTGGAAATGGAGAAAGAACTAGCTCTATGGCTTTCACGGACTGAGTGAAGGCAGAAAACTCACATCATAGGATGTCATAGTTGAATTCCTTGATTTAAGATTCCCTGGTTCATTCTACTCTGCATGGATTTAAAAAACAAAACAAAACAAACAAGCAAACAAACAACAACAACAAAAAAACATCTGAGGCCAAGTCCAATAAAGTGACTTGCCCAAGATACTCAGATCATTAATGGCAGGGCCAAACTTAGAGCCCTACATTCCTATTAGCTTGTTCCTGTATTTTTTCTACCACACTACCCTGCCTCTTGCTTCTTGGGGTAAAAGAGTGATTACAGAGTCCATGGATATAAATTTCAAAAACTCCTATGTTTGTTTTCTGCAGTTAATTTGAAAGGAGTGAAAGTGAGGGAGTTAGAGTCAGAGAGGCTAAGGAAGCTTTGGAGGTTGGCCAAAGATAGTCAAATATGGAGAGAAAGGTCCTAAAAAGTGTCCTTAGCTGGCCCCTGGTGAACACTGGAGTGCTTTGTTCAAAAGAACTCATAACTAAAAATAAGCTGGGAAAAGTGCCCCTATAGGAAAAACAACATTTCGTGCAAAAGTATGATTTCAATAAGTCAACCGAGTCCAAGTTTAGACTGTGATTCATTTTACAAATGAAGTTACACCCCCAGATCATGTATGCATCCAATTTCAGCCTTTGGCCATATTCTTCATCACTCTTGTGGGACATGTGTTTGTTAAATTATAGCCCATGCCCTGCTCTGTGGTGTGGACTGTTTATCTTGTAGATCTGAAATAACATAATTATTTCAAGCAAATTTGAATGGCATATTATTAAATTCCTTTTTTTTCTTTTCTACAAACAGAAAGTGTTCTCATTTTCTAAATTTAAAATATTTATCTCTTTAAATTTTGATACAATATCTTTGATATATACACAATAACAGTAAAAGTTGTATGTGTAATTATACTGTCAAATGGTTCCGTCTTCCCTCTTAATCTTCCTCCAGCATATTCGGTTTCGAAGAACTGGTGCTGCCCGACTATAATAAATCATCCCTGCAGTACTTAAATATTGTGCAATACAAGAGAAAATTGGGAAGGATAACATATTTTTTTTTAGTGAATACATATAGGCATTTTGTACTTATACACATGACTATATATTGTTGGCTCTTGGATTTAATTGCCTGACTTTTGAATTAAAGAATAGATAGTTAATAGCAGGTCATTCCACACAAGACTCAGTCAAGGTGGTGCTCAGTATCTGTTGGTTGATCTGACTATTTTTTGCTGGATTAAGAAAAATTAATAAAATTTAGAAAAATTGTGTAGACATAACAGCACCAATTATCGAGTGCCCATTGTATGCTAGGCATATTATCTGTAAAACTTGCAGCCTCTCTGCAAAGTAAGTTGTATCAACATTTTTTATTAGATGAGAAAACTCTAGGGGCTCAGAGAGTTTAAACAACTGAAGGAGGTCAAACAGTAAATGGCAGAGATTGGGACCTAATTAACATGGGCTGGAAAACACTTTGGGAAAGGTTGACCCGGAAGATTTGTACAATACCAACCCTGCAACTGTTCATTTTAAAGAGCATGGGCTATGTCTTGATCAAAGGTACAACCTACCACCTCTTTCCTTCTTTCCATTCTACCTTCTGGCATTTTTAAAAATTTTCTTTAAGGAAGGGAAAGTACACTTACTGAGCGGTTACATTCTACCAGTTTCCATGCTGGCCCTTTGCACATGCTGTTTCATTTAAATTTTTCTAAACACATGGAAGCTCTCTGACCCTGCTCAGCTGCCTCCTATCATGGCTGCAAGACCATTTGGCAGATAATCAGAAAACTGAGTGCTAGCCATGAGAACAGGGTAGGTCACAAATCTCTGCACCCTCAGTTTCTTTACCTATAAAATGGGATAATAATATAGTCCCTGCCTACCTCGCTTTTCAGTTAGAGGTAACATGTCAGATAATAAAATATTAGAGGAGAATACAATTGTAGGTATGAACAGGTGGTCACCTATATGACAGAGTTATGTTATATTGTTTTAAATACAATACACACGTATGTAGCCAGAACAACGAGGGAAAGAGAGAAAATGGAAGGGAAAAGGGGGGTTACAGAAAATAATGTGAACAGGGCCAGTGATTCCTCCTGTTATTCTACTTAATGAGAATAAACCTCCAGTAAAAGGGACTCAATCCCTCCCAGTTCTTTTGTGCTTCTCCAAGTGTGAGCATCTCCCTGCGCTGGGTTTAGCTTCTAGGGATTAGATGCATAATTTTCTAATAAGATGGCCTATAAATGCAAGCCATCTGGCTCTCCAACAAACAGCCACTTGTTTTAATGCAGAACGAAAAACTGGCTGTGAGAGAAGACATATTCCTCGGAGCATTTTCAAGAATAATCTCGATTGTGCTTCTCAAACCATCTGTGGCGAAGCACTATTTTTTCCCAACACTTTTTAAACTAATACTTTTGTAAAATACAATAAAAATTAATTACTAGAAAATAACCACTTGCTTGTGTGTCCAGCCATGCCATCTGGCTTACTCTCAATTTTAATACTTATCTCGTTGCTGACCAGAAACAGACAATTCATTGACTTGCACTGGCTCAGGAACCATCCTGTGAGTAGCACTGATCTAGAGGACAAGCACTAATGTCAGTACTAATTCTAAAACCCCAAACCCTCTTTAAAATAGGACTCCAGGGGCGCCTGGGTGGCTCAGTGGGTTAAAGCCTCTGCCTTCAGCTCAGGTCATGATCCCAGGGTCCTGGGATCGAGCCCCACATCGGGCTCTCTGCTCAGCGGGGAGCCTGCTTTCTCCTCTCTGCCTGCTTCTCCGCCTACTTGTAGTCTCTGTCTGTCAAATAAATAAATAAATACATCTTTTTAAAAAATAAAAATAAAAAATAAAATAAAATAGGACTCCATTTTCTATGCAAATGAGGACTTTTTATTGCCCTTTGATAATTCTTTTTTCTTCTCTCCTTGTTCCCTGAGGCCTAACACCCTTAGGCTCTTCTTGTTTTCCCAAGAAATCCCCTCCTCTAACTTCTCTATCCTTCATCTTCACTACTGAACTCTGTGTTTGGTAACTTCTGTCCCCAATCATCTCACATTTCTAATTTTTCCTTTCCTTCCTCAATTCGACAAAAATATATACCCATCCTGGAGCCCAAGGGTCTTGTCTGTAGTGACGGACAGCCTAGTTATGTCAATCAGTGAGTTTATGCTGAGACATATGAAGTCATGCTCACTCCATTCAATGGAATTCCATGCATAAACATCTGTTTATTTGAGCCTGCTGTATTTAAGGTAGTCTACTGGGAAGGATGCCATAAAAGATACAATATCTTCTCTTAAGTAGTTCATCACCATGCCACCTGGATCATAATCCAAATCCGCTGTCAAGTCAACATGGTCACACTCTACTCTCATTATTAGACGCCATTTCCCACCACTTCCCAGCCTGGCTGGCTGCTTCATTGTTACCTGAACAAACCATAATTTTTTAGATTTCTGTATTCTTATTCATGTTTTTTGGTCAGATTCCAGAATCTTCCTTCCTGCTACTCATTTTTTCAGGCCTAGCTCAAGGAGGGCTTCATCTTCATCATGTTCCTTCTGGACAGAGGAGCACTACAAAGCCAATGGATCTGCCCTTCCCTGAAATCCTGTTGAATTTATGTTCATAACTTTCAATGTATCACTGGGTCATGTGATTTTGAGTTGTCAGAACAGCATTTGTCTTTCTCCTTGATTAGATTGTAGACCTCTCCTAAGCAGCATATTCATTGTTCTGTATGATAACAACTGATATGCATCCAACATCTTTATTCATTGCCCACCAACAGCAAGGCTGCTTCCTTAACTCTCTAGGAAATACAAATACAAAGACCCTTGAGTCCAAGGGCTGAGACTGGCTTTCCACTCTTAGGTGTTTTGTGTAATTCTCATCCTATCTTGTGCTCCATGAAAAAAATGTGTCAGTGGTCAAATAAATGTCAAAACTTGTGCATATTCTATTCCCCTCTTGGAGTCCTATGTAAATTAGAGTCTTAAAATTTTTATGAAGTCTTGTAGGTGAACAATTTAACTTTATTTAAACCAGAAGTTCCCCAAAATAATTTGTCTAAAAACATCCATTGTAAATTGCTAATGGACACTAACATTTTGATGTTACGCCTCAAAATACATTTGGATAATACATTTGGATCATGCTTAGTGAAATAAGTCAATCAGAGAAAGACAACTATCCTATGATCTCCCTGATATGAGGAAGTGGAGATGCAACATGGGGGGTTTGGGGGATAGGAAAAGAATAAATGAAACAAGATGGGATCAGGAGGGAGACAAACCATAAGTGACTCTTAATCTCACAAAACAAACGGAGGGTTGCTGGCGGGGGGGGGGGGGGGGAGGTGGGTTATGGACATTGGGGAGGGTATGTATTATGGTGAGTGCTGTGAAGTGTGTAAACCTGGCGATTCACAGACCTGTACCTCTGGGGATAAAAATACATTATATGTTTATAAAAAATTTTTTTTTAAAATTCTATGTTGCTTGAAATACATAAATTCAGCCAAACTTCATTAATTTGGAATTCACCAATCTAAATTCTGTGATAATTAGGACAATATTCTAATTTGGTTAAACTGAAATTTGCCTTTGTTTGTAAAATATATTCAAAGTTAATAGATACATAGAGTCCCTCAGTGTAGCAGAAGATAGTTTACAAATCCTCAGGGGGCTCTGGAGGGGTCTCAGCAGCACTGTGAACAGGCAGGTGATCAGGTGGGTTCCTGTCCCTTCTCCCAAAGCTGAGCTACAATCTGCAAAACTCCTACTGAAACTCTTTAGTGAGATCTCCATAAGACTTCATTTTCAAAAAGAGCCCCACTATTTGAAAATATAAAAATGGAAAAACCACTGTTGTAGGCCATGCTGCTTAACCTGGATGGATGTGATCTACTAGACCTAATTTGGTGAAGTCCTTCATTGTTCCGAGTTACACTCATTTTTTAAATTGGTTAAATTGAATCCCCAAGCCCCCTTTCCTGTGCCTTCCCACAGAGGCCAAGGAGAGATGTATTTTGGTGCTTTGCTGGGTTTGTGGTTTGTGGGTTGGCAGCTCACTTTCAGCCAGTCTTCTATATGGTCTGGTATGTATCACACCATGATTATTTCCATTAAATAGCGGTAGATCAGCAGCCACCTGCTTGTCTCCAGATGTGATTCCCCACCCCAAATTAGCACCTGGGGCAGCTCGACAAGTCCCTGGCTCAGTTTCATGGAGACTTTGTGCAGACAACATGGAAAGATAAACTTGTCCCTTTCTCCAAAGGATATTTTTGGGGACTAATTTTTGTCTTGGTCCCTATTGGAGGCATCTCTTTTTTTTCCATTTTATTTTATTTTATTTTATTTCATTTCAGTGTCGCAGCATCCTTTGTTTATGCACCACACCCAGTGCTCCATACAATACATGCCCTCCATAATACCCACCACCAGGCTCACCAAACCCCTCACCCCCCTCCCATCCAAAACCCCCAGTTTGTTTTCTCAGAGTCCACAGTCTCTCATGGTTTGTCTGGAGGTACCTTGAAGAACAAAAAATTCCATCTGGAGGGAACATTACAGGATCATTGAAGAAATCAGAAAATACCTCTACTAGGAGTTCTTTATCACATGGAGATCAGTAAAGGGCTCTTTCTACTGTGCCCCAAGGTCCAGTTTCTTACTATAGGATGGAGTATAGGGCTTCAGAGCACCAGCTGTGGAGTCAGAGTCTCCAGAGCATCCTGGCTGTGTAGCTCCTGGACCTTGGGCTTAGTACCTCAGTTACTAAGCCTTGGTCTCATTTCTCAGAAGGTTGGGAATAATATAGCCTACACTACAGAGTTGTCCCAAATGCTTTTAAATGCACTGTTTCTTCAGTATCACTGCAAAATAAGAGAAGGTGAGATAAGCACTTTGTATAAAGCCTGTGCTGGTACAAAGTGGAAACTTGACATATTTTTGCTCCTTCTGGAGGTGATAGTAGAGGTGGTTATAGTACCCCCGCTCCCCAGTAACTCCCCCAAGGAAACAGTCTGGCCAAGCACACTTCTCTCTGTCATCATGTTTAGCTTCCTGGAAGATTAACTTGATGATCTTGGCTCTGAGCACACCTGAGAAATGAGAAAAGCAAATTCTGATGAAGGTGGTGCCCACTGGGAGCGGTCTGTCAGTCTCACTGTGTCCCTGTGCTGTAACATTGTTCCATCACTGTCAGTGAAGATCAGGAGAACCTATTGGTACCAGACAGGGGATCTGCATTTATTTAGCAATTAGCTTCCATAGTGATTCCACGCTTAGCATGAAAAATAAGATCAATCCAATATAATAGCTCAGGCACAGTTAACTTAATCTAATTAGTCTGGCACCACTTTCTGAAAGCCATGGCCACTGGGGCAGATTTCCAAACACTGTAGATGGAGTGCCATCCACTGCCAGAAAACGGACAGCAGTCTTCCAGGAACGAGACCTGATCTACCAAACGGGTTACTCATTTCCGTTCTTGGCTTTTCTCCTCCAGGTACTTCTTCCTCCTCCCTCCCCCACTCTATTTCTGATGCTTTTTAGGATAGGCAAGAGACACTGTCCCAACCAGAGTGACGCGTCCTCTGTTGACAAATGAATTTGCTAAATGGGTTCTCTCTTCATTTTGGTTTCAGCACATGTGAACAATGAGGCCACCTCAGGATGCCACCTTTAAATACTTCAGAATGAAGCTCCTTAACAAAGACTCCAGAAGTACAGGCAAGCAAATCAAAGAAAAATGTCAAACTCCAAATGCCCTCCCAGCCCAGAAAAACGTCAAAGGAGCTGTAAGGAAGGGAAGAATGGGCCTCCCAATAATGTACAGCTGGGCAGAGAGGAGAAAGAAAAGAGGCTCGTATCTGATTTATAAATATTTATAAAACAATCATTAGGCTTGGCTAGAACATGCAGTTCTTCTCTCAGTTCACTGCTGGGAAACAATAATAAAAAGCACGGAATTATTCAAATAGAGGCTAGAGGAGATTTAATTCTGTATTTTTAGAAATCTACCACGGTTCTCCACGAGGCCCAGCGAGGAAGGGGCGAGCAAACGTGCACAAGGTAATCGTGCACTTGGACCGGGTGTGGGAAACCAGCTCAGCCTTGGATGGCAGAGCCTCAAATTAGCCTCCTGCCCCATCCGCTCAGACCCTGGCCAGTGGCACCTCCTGTGGACTGGCCCTTGGCTGCCGTCCTGTGGCTCCTCTTCGGAGCTGGTGCTGCTTCTTCACTGCCGTGGCCCTCCCGTTTATGAAGCTGGTGGCCCCTGCCCACAATGGGCCCTGATGCTTCCTCTCTAAGAGGCCCAGCTTGGGTCTTCTTTTTCAGCCTAGGGCAATTTAATAAAGTGCTCCTGAAAAGGATTTCTATGAGGAAAAATTCATCTCATCTGTATTTGTTCTGGGCCAGGCCTACACAAAATTGGGAAGGTGATGGCTGACACCTGTGTCCCAACCACTGTGACGAGGTAATACTTCTGCACGCCAAGCTTCAGGTCGGCCAGGAGATAGGAGGGGTTATAACTCTGCTTCACGCTCAAAATATTCAACCTTTTTTTAAAGCAACCACTCAAGGGGTACCTGGGTGACGCAGTCAGCTGAGCCTCTGACTCTTAATTTTGGCTCAAGTCATGATCTCATGGTTGTGAGATCGAGCCCCACATTGGGCTCCATGCTCAATACAGAGTCTGCTTGAGTTTCTCTCTCTCTGCCCCTTCCCCCCAATCTCTCTCTCTCTCTCAAATAAATAAATAAATAAATAAATAAATAAAATCTCTTAAATAAATAAATAAAGCAACCATTCAACAAAGTTACAAAAATTAAGATGATCTTTAGGCATGATTTGAATGCCTCATTCTATAAACTTTCTGAATTCTGAATCATTATTTTGACACTTAAGGCCCTTAATCATCTCTCTTGGACCATTTGTCACCACCTGTGTAGGCAAGGATTTCTGTCAATGAGGACAAATAAGTTCAAGTCTCTCATTATACTTTCTGAAATTATCTCATTTGAAAGTTATATCCAATTCTTTAAATTGTGATTTTCTTGTTTGTATTTTTCTTATGGTAACTATAAAATATCTAAACTTACTTTTTTCAACAAGCCCCATAAAAACACCCTGAAGTCGCTCCCCTCAGTTACTTCTCATGTGCAGTACAAGTAATATCGCTTTCTATGTGCACCTTGACATGAAAATATCTCACTCTTAATTCCAACTCTGCATCCAGACCTGTACTAAGTGCTTCATATGCATTTAACTCTTTCTTTTTTAAAGATTTGTCTGTTCATTTATTTATTTGACAGAGAGAGAGAGAGAGAAGCAGGGGGAGAAACAAGCTCCTCAGTGAACAAGGAGCCCACCACAGGGCTCAATCCCAGGACCCTGAGATCATGACCTGAGCCAAAGGCAGATGCTTAACTGACTGAGCCACCCAGGCGCCCCTGCATTTAACTCCCTTAATATCCAGGGCACACCCATTTTACACATGGGAGAACTGAAGCATGAGGGCTTGGGTAACTGCCCAGGTAACACAATGAGGAAATAGCAGAGCTGGGATTTTAATTTACAGCATACGCTCTTCACACTCAGCTATCCTATCTCTCCAAAAGGTAGGAAAGCACTGGTCTATCAGCATGCATTCTCAACCATAGCCGTTCCACACATAATGGGGTGAAAATCGGTTCTTGGAAGTCTGAAATCTTACTCCTTTTTTGTATGAAGCACAGATTACATTAACATTAGTACATAAACAGATAACGGCATATCATGGGCAGGGGCAATTAAGAAAAAAATTGTCCTTAGGGGAGCAATCATGAAAAAAGATAGAAAAACACTGGTCTATGAGATACGTTAAGAGAATACTATGGAAGCCTTTCCCTGACAGCAACTCCCTCCTCAAGCAGACAGACACATGCATACTCAACACATGCATAACCTCAGATGTATTAAATTATTTCTTGATCATCCTGCCTTGGTGCCTGAAGTTTTCCATTTTAGAGACTCACTCATTTGGGTCATGGTAATACTGTCTATAGAGGGCCTCTTTTAAAATGTAAGTATTGCTGTGGTGAGTAGTATAGGAATCTCTTCGTATCAGTTAGTGAAAGCACCTGCTTAGCAAGGTGCTAAGGAAATAACAAAACAAGTCAGATTTGGGGAATTGGGAAAAAGGGATAGGTCAGGTCAGGATCATGAGATCTGTGGGGTCAGGGGAGACCCAAGAGAGCAATACTAGAGGAAGCCTTGACCGAGTATGGATTTAGGAGAGAGCATCAGTACCCACGGGACTGAGAGAACTGGGACTAAGAAGAGGAAAGACAAGCATCACCTCATTTATGACCTTTGACATCAGACAGAATTAAATCCACATCTTAAGTCTGTATCCTTTGGCAAATGACTTCCCCCCTCGGAGCCTCAAATCTTTTGTTAGAGCTACAGTGGACTGTAGAGTATGAATGCGTGAGAGGTGCCCGGAATGGAGCAGGCACTCAATATACACTAGCGTAAATGTTGGCTGTTCCAGCACTACATTTTTCCATGATATTTTTGTAATCATTGTGTGATCACCTCACAGTTTTATCTAGGGCTAGCTGTGTGCTTTAGAACAACTATACCCGTTCCTCTTTGGATCTGGTTAGACATCAAGGAAAGAGAAGTACAACTTTTTCTCACTCGTTTCCCACAGGAGCCAGTCCCAGTGGCAGCTTCTCAGTGGCTTACTAAGTACATGAGTGTACAGACACATCGAGGCAGCCCTTGGACTTCAGGAGAGTAAATTCACCTCTTCATCATTGCGAAAACTTCCAAACAAAAACGGAATTAAAAGTAGAATTTTTCAGAATCAGGCAAGTGAGGGCCAAGACAGAGTAAATAAAGGGCTTTTTCACAGAAAAGAATCAGCAATAAGAGAATTGATAATTCATCCTTTCATCTCCAAATTCACTGGGGCTTCGATTCTGCCATACTTCAAGGTTTCCATGACTTTGATCTATGTCTTCAGTTCCACAGTTTGGAAAAGAGGATGCTGAGCGTGATCTCCTTAGAGAAATACTGAAAAGCAGACATTTCGAAGCCAGGCAGTTTCATTTGGGCCAGATTATTCTAGTTCTAGTTCTGCATGACTATCTCCGTCAAATCTATTATGGATTCCAGCATAGCTATGTACAAGCAAGGCCTGACCCTGACAGACTAAGCTGCAGCCAGACCTAGAACCAGGAAGCTTTCATCTTCCACCAGAAGGTAGCATTCTTTCCTCATAGTTGAAAGGTTTTGGAAAGAACTCCTCTCCCTCCCAGAGAGGGTTTCTTGGAAAGAACCCCTCTCTCTCCCAAATCCCCAAAAAGAAATATGCCATCCCTGTGACCACATGAGCACAGAACTTCATTCAGCCTCTAAGCCCTCCCACCATGCTCTGTTCTCATGCCTGCACTTGCGAGAATCAGTCAATTCTTCTCGACTTCTTGTATTCCTCCTCATTCCTTATTATGACCCTAATTCCAGTTTGCCTTAAATTGAGTCAGATCTTTTTTCACAGCTCTGGCATCCACCTGTCCTCCATTGGGCCTGCTCCCACCACAGGAGAAGCCAAGGAGGAGAGGACAATTTAAGACCCTTTGGCCCCTTTTACCACTCACCCCTTGGGGAAGGGGCATTGCCATAGGAGGGCCAGAGTGGAACTCTATGGAATTATGCTATCCAATGCAATAGGCATTACCCACATGCAGACATTTAAATGTAAGCCAATTAAAATTCAGTAAAATTTTAAAATCATTTCTTTAGTCATAATGAGAATATTTCATATATTCAATAGCTACATGTGGCTACTGGCCACTGAAGTGCTTTGCAACACTTCCATCACCACAGAGAGCTTTGCAACACTTCCATCACCACAGAGAGCTCTGTGAGTGCTACCCTCAGCAGAGGGCTGAGGCCACAGGTTCCTCTGACCATGACTAAGTGGGGACGTAGCACTTGTGAGAACCACTGCTGGCTGAAGTCTGGATATTCCTTCCAGTGAGACCCTTCTGAAAATGACCTTCAAACAGTTTGGGCCCAGGCCCTGCCACGTGGAGAACTGATTCTTCTTTTTAGAAATTTGCCAATTTTTGAAAATTATTATTATTATTATTATTATTATTATTTATTATTTTAAAGATTTATGTATTTGAGAGAGAGAGAGAGCTCGTGTGCACACAAGTGGGGGGAAGGGCAGAGGGAGAAGAAAAGAAACTCCGGGAGACTCCCTGCAGAACACAGAGCCTGACACAGGACTTGATCTCACAACCTGGAGACTATAACCTGAGCTGAAATCAAGAGTTGGATGTTTAACCAACTGAGCCAACCAGGCAACCCCAAAAATTTTCCAATTTAAACTAAGTTCTTCTCTGAGTGACCAGAAAGTAAGAGATAATATTTCTGGGTGGATATCACTTTAAAAAATCTGATCGGATTTGGTGGGTTTTTTAAATTCTGGCAAAATATACATAATATAAAATTTAGCATCTTAACCATTTTTAAGTGTATAATTCAGTGGCATTAAATACAACCACAATGTTGGGCAACCCTCACCATTATCTATTTCCAGAACACTTTCATCACCCCAAACAGAAACGCTGTACTCATTAAGCAATAACTCCCCATTGTCTTCTCTCCCCAGCCCAATTATCTTTTTTTTTTTTTGAAGATTTTATTTATTTATTTGACAGAGAGAGAGATCACAAGTAGGCAGAGAGGCAGGCAGAGAGAGAGGGGAAATCAGGCTTCCCACTGAGCAGAGAGCCCAATGTGGGGCTCGATCCCAGGACTCCGAGACCATGACCCGAGCTGAAGGCAGAGGCTTTAACCCACTGAGCCACCCAGGCGCCCCACAACCCAATTATCTTTCATCTCTTCTTTGTCTTTATGAATCTGCCTATTCTAGATATTTCATAAATAGAATCATATAATATTTGTCCTTTTGTCTAGTTAATTTAATTTAGCACCATGATTTTGAGATTCATCCTTATTGTAGTATATATCAGAACTTCATTCTTCTTTATGTCTAGATTATATTCCACTGTGTGTATATATATATATGTCTACTTTGTTTAGAGAAAGAGACAATTTTTAAATAACTAAAAAAATGAGACACATTATTTTACCTGATTGGATTTTCTGCCACTTCACTTAATTGACAAAAAATGGAATTACTTTGCTAGTTCCTGCCCCACATCAGAAGCCAAGTACCCTTATGAGACTGTTTTATTTTGATAGCTAAAGTAAATGCATGGGGCCTGGCACACAGTAAGCATCCTAGGTAACTGTTGTTGTTATTATTGCTATTTTTTATTATTATTATTATTAGTCTGCTGGGTCAGCAGTGCGTTGTAAATGGCCTGAACATGGATTTCAGCAAGTGCATCCTGCACTGTTCTTTAGACCACCACATGGGCAAGGTGCTCCCGTTAGAGGAACTCGTGGGACAGCTGAGTTGTCTGGTCTGATTGTTGATCTGTATTCTCACGTTGATGGAAATCCCACCAGGTTTCAAGCACCAATCTTCCCGTCTGGGACTTCTGCCAGTTGTCCTAGTTCTGCCCCTACAGTGACATAGAGCCAGTCTTCTCTCTCCTCAGATGACACTGATCTAGTATTTGAAAGTGACTCTGGAGCCTGCTCTTCTTATGTCTTCACTTCTCTAAGACCGTAATGCCTACTTTCCTCCTCTGTACATTCTGCCTACTAGTTTCCCAATGTTTCGTTAGCCTAGATTGCTTCTCTGGGTATGTTGCAACTTGTTTAAGGCCCTTATAAAATTCATGACCCAGGGCTGTATACAGTACTTCAGATGTGACCTGACCATGGGCCAATGCTTAAAGATCATTGATTACAGACAGATAAATCGATATTTACACATATACATACATAAGCTGATCTGTGTACCTTTGTGTATATATGGACTTAACAGATACACACACAGAGACACTTTTTTTAATGGTGACACTAGTGTTTTGATGCACATGTTCTTCAGTCGTGATTCAGTCGTGAAACAGCTCTGAAGAACATAGTGTTCTATTAGGTCAGCCCCCAAGAAAGGTCATAGTGGTGACATGATTCTCTCACTCTGCTGTGGGGCTGGACGTGGACACCGGGGTGATGACCTATTGCCCTTGGAGTCCTCCCAGAAGAACTAAGTCTGTTAGCCAGGGGAAGGGACATAAAGAAGCTCACAAACCCTGACTTTGAAACGTTTCCCTCTTTTGAACATTTATGTGGTTGAATAATTTGATACCCCACAAAGGCGTTAAGGACTTACTTTTCTCTTAGACAGATCTCTAATAATTAAAAAAAAATAGACATAATTCCTTCAAACATTGTTTTTACCCATTCTTCATTTATAATGACCTCTCTCTCCTGCTTTCTCTCATCTTCCTCCTTCTAATCCTCCAAAGCACACTGTGAACTCCCAACAAGTTAAAATTGCAAAAGCTACTTAGTTCACATGGGTACGTGAGGCCCAACAATGAGGGCTTAGAAGGCTGTAATCGCATAGGAGAGATCAGCAGCACAGGTTGGCTACAGCACTCTGAGAAGCTGCTGTTTACTTATTTTGTAAAAAGGGAATGGACAGAAGGAAACACTGAGTTTCAATAATAAAATGACCTTTCTTCTGAATAGATGAGCTTCATAAGTTAAAATGATTCAGGGCTCTGTCTAATATCTGGGGAATAGAGTCCTCTGTTTCCGAAGACAGATGTGATTATGACACACAGTCAACAATGTTTTTCTTCATGATTGTTTGGCCTGAATTTGGGGTTTTCTGGGAGGGAAAGGGAGAGAAAGGGTTGAGGACTTGGAGAATAATAGGAATTAAATGGGAATGTATTTGTGGTTCAATGTCTCTATTACAGAGTTTTATTGTTGGCTTAGGTAAAATATCATTTGGAATTTATCATAAGAAAGTCTCCTAGGCCTTTTGGTAGACCATTCTCAAATTAAAGGATAGAATCTGAGTCTCATGAGGTTGTTTTTCATTAACTTAACAAAAAAAAAAAAAAAAAAAATACTCGTAGAATGAGGAACCGAAGCCAGGATGTGGGTTTCTTAAGCTACCATAACAGTGCAGTTTAGAAAGTGGCACATGTAGTAGTTAGTTTATAGATGGTTCTTTTATGACATTCAAAATATGACTCTATCAGTTCTAAAACAACTTTTGGTTTCATTACTTAGGTGATTCTTACATCTCTGTGACAACAAATACCAAAAATATATAGTCATGGGTAGTGAGGATGTTCCATGCCCGTGCCTCTAAGATACAAGGAAAAAAAGAAGGAAGGAAGGGAGGGAGGGAGGGAGGGAGGGAGGGAGGGAAGGGCAAAGGGAGAGGAGAGAAAGAAAAGAAAGGAAAGGAAAGGGAAGGGAAAAAATCGGAAAGAGAAATCACTTGGGCAGAAGAAAAACTGGGTAACTGGCTTGCCTTCGGCATGTACTGGCAAGTCATTCCATTTTTGTGTGTCTCAAATGTTAAATATTTATAATGGGAACAAGTATATAAAATCTACCACCTTTCTAGGATTACACTGAGAAAAATAAAACACAAAATGCAAAAGAAACCACTCTAGATAATTAAGAACAAATTCACAGGTCTATTTAATCTGTATTAGCTGGAATATACTGCTGTTTTCATGGGTCCGGTGCTGAATTTAGTAATTCACTGATAGCGATGCTTAAACCTCATGGCACACTTAGGAGGTACGCATTATTATAATGCCTACTTCATGGATAAGGAATGGAGGCATCAACAGGATCACAGTGAAGAAGCTCAGGTTTGGATCTAGTCCGCCTAGCACCAGAGCTAGCTCTTCTATGCATTATCTAGCCCCAGCAAGATTATAAAGTATTCTGGGTTAATATGGGAAAAGGCATTGATCTGTAATATTTCAGGGTGGTTTCAAGGCTCAATACTCAATGAATAAAGCCACCAATGTCATGGTTTATAGCCTCGGAGGTGGCTCCACTGATTTCCACTTCTAAATATTCATGCCTTTTTGTAATGTTTTCCCCTTAAATGCAACACAAATGAAAAGATGTCATTTTCAAGATTAGGTTATGAAAAGACTTGGGCATTCTCTCTCACTCTCTCTTGGATCAGTTCACTCTGGGGGAAAGTCGTCTGCCAGGTTATGAGGTCTGCTAAAGGTCACATGAATGACGCGTGTCATCCAGGGCCAGCCAACATCCATGTGAATGAACACAGAGGTAGACTTTGCCCCAGCTGAACAGTGGGCTAACTGTATGTAGCCTTGGCCAAAATCCTGACTGCAGCCTTGCGAGAGACTGGGGTAACATCTGCTGGATTCCTGACCCACAGGAACTGGGAGACAACAAATACGTTTCATTTCAGCCATTAAGTTTTGGGGTAATCTTTTATGTAGCAACAAATAACTCAAGCAAATATTAGTGAAGTGGCTGATTAAGGAAAGGGAACCTTCCCAAGTATCCCTCCTTCTACTCATTCAACAAATGCGTACTAAGTTCTTACATGCCAGGCATTAGATGCGGTCCCTGCCCTCATACTGCTGAGCATCTGATGAGAGGTAGGTGGAGAGACAAATATTTTTTGTATGAGTAAAAATCAACTTCTTCCTAAAATGCTGGAGAGGGAGTAGAAATAGCACAACACAGAACCAGCCAGGAGGACTCCAACGCCAGTCTCCAGATATAAGATCTGGGACAAATAACTTCTCTGAGCTTTCACTTCTTCATCTGAACAGGTGACGATATTCTCTCTCTGAAAAGTTTGTAGGATTAAATAAAAGAATACATGAAAAACATCCGGCATGTATTAGGAGCTCAACAAATAACAATTCTATTAGTCTTAGTGTCCTTCTTGTAAAAATAGGGAGTAATTATCCATATTATGCAGGATTGTTCATTTTATAAAGACATATGTACATAAAATGTTTAGCAAGGGGCAAGGTCTGTTTTATATGCACCCAGAATAGTAATTCCCATTAGTTTTTCTAGACCCTATAAGTCGCATTATGGCTATAGAAGATAAAAGTAATTTTATAAAAAAATAATACATGGGTGCCTGGGTGGCTCATTGGGTTAAAGCCTCTGCCTTCGGCTCAGGTCATGATCTCAGGGTCCTGGGATTGAGCCCCACATTGGGCTCTCTGCTCAGCGGGGAGCCTGCTTCCCGCTCTCTCTCCACCTGTCTCTCTGCCTACTTGTGATCTCTCTCTCTGTCAAATAAATAAATAAAATATTTAAAAAAATAATACAAACTTTTGTGGGTTCTAATTATTGTTTAAGAATCATCTCTTCATTTTATTTCTTTTGCAAAAGGCTTCACTATGAGTCAATGGAGGAGATGAAAAACGAGGATAGGATGCACTATCTGAATTCACAACCAAGCAGGGCAGAAGCTAGTTACTGGAGATCAGAAGTCTGGGATTCTCTGTTTGCCTCTGAGTGACCACCCACTGTTTACCATAACAGAGGGCATCAGATTGTTTCAGTCTTGTATCGTAGCTGTTGTGTAGCTTATAATTAATTGTCTTCTAAAACAATTATTTTATAAAATACATTTCTATCATACGACGACACAAAGGATTAATGTTCCTCATGAATTTCCTAAAATTTAATCAACATGCATCACCATTAGTATGACTAAAGTAATATGTAAGACTAGAAAGACAGACAGATAGACACACACACACCCCCCTCCCGAAGAAGTGAAAAATCAATATTAAAGTATATTGGATTTTATTTCTAGAAGAACTAAATATGACCACTAGATGGCACTGGAGTCTGATTTCGTCTTTCTATTTCCAGAACGATCTCTGGGAAAAACAACTGTAAGACTATCATAAATTTTCTGAGTCAGTTACTTGCTTATCTGATGTGGTGCAAGGCATAAGACATTTTGATATTCTTTTTCAAGTTACTGGCAGTCTTCCGTCAATAAATGAGCATACTGCCAACTCAACCTGAAGCAAACTGATCTTGTCCAGACAAGTGAGTTTTGTGATTCCTTGAAGAGCTTCCTATAAGAAAATGTAAGTTTCTACAAATGAAATAGATTATAATTTCAAACGAAAAAAGCTTGATATGCCTCTGCCAAAGTGCTGACTCCAGCTGTTCATTTCCTCTAGCAATTCAAATCTCAGTTCTGGCACATCTAGAGTAATGCCTAGAAACCCATTCAACAAACTTACGTTAAGACCAGCGCTCCAGGGTGCACTTAGATACTAAGAGGCAGTGAGTGGGCTTCCCATGTGGAGTTTATATTCCAGCGGGAAAGTCAGACAATAAGCATCTGAATAAATACAATAATTTTAGGTGCCATGAGGGAAATCGGTGGGTAATGTGGTGAAGACAAATGGGATCAAGCGGGGCTGCACTGGATAAAGTGGTTAGAAGTCTTCTCTGAATAGGTGAAATTTGACCTAGCCCTAGAATAAGATAGACTCGACCCCAGAAAGGAGGTCAGCATTGTAGAGGTAACAAGAGGGAAGGGGAGAGTGGTTAGAAAGGAACTGGGAGGGTCAGCAAACTTCGAGTTTGTATTTCATCTTGTTATGTGAGTCACTGAAAGGTTTTCAGCATGCATACAGCACATATGGTTTACATTTTTTTAAAAGAGCATTCTGGTTGCCGGTGGGCAATGGATTATGACACGGGATAAAAACAGCAAGCACTCACTACATGTATATTAAATGAATGAATGAACAACTATGCCCACTGTGGCCAACACCAGCTAGGTGCTTATGATTCATTGAAATTCATTTTATCACATTGATAGAGTTAGTAACACTCTTAAGATAATGGTTCTCAAGTTTAGCAGCCATCAGAACGATCTAGAACACTTATTAAACATAGATTGCTAGACTACACCCTTAATCATTTGTTTCTCCCTCCCCAGTTTCTGATTCGGGAGATTCGGGTGGGGCCCTGAAAATCTGCATTTCTAACAAGTTTCCAGATGATGCTGATGTTGCTGATCTGAGGACCACCCTTGGACACCCACTGCTGTAAGATGCTGAGCATTAAATGCCATCAGCTACTGAGATAAACAAAATAGGGAGAACTTAGTTCTATTACAGTTCAGGCTTCTGGATCTTAGAGAGCACACTCATCCTTTTCTTGTACTACTAATGTGGGAAATATTCACTCTCTGGATAAGGATGAACTCTTCCTTCCTAATGGAGCCTCATTTGTGTTCAGGATTATCCTGCCCAGCTCCACAGTTTAAGTCAGGCTTGGCTTAGACCACATGTGGTAGCCCCATCTCCTTACCACCAAATACTCACTATCCCAACCTCCCTTGAATAGCCATGGGACTCAGGTCTAAGCCAGAAGAAACAACAGCTGTGTACTAGAGATTCTGGGAGACTCTCCTCCCTAATGAAAAAGAGAGTAGGGGAGAAAGGAGTCTTCATTAATAGGAGATTCTGTTCAGTGAATACTCTCACGTGAAGAAGAGCCACAATTTCAAAAATGTGAATACCTGTCAGGCAGTGGTATGCTGGTAAGTGTTTAACAACAGGTTCTCAGCAATGGAAAAAAGAAAAAAAAAAAGCCAAATGCAGATTTCCACAGTGTAAATGCTCCTACAATGGCTAATTTTAAGCTACCGATGTGAAGTCACTGAACACAGAATTGGGAAAAGATGGTAATGATAGGTTCTCACGAGCTTGCTCCAGCAAACCACTACCAGGGATTCTGAAACCTAAGGGTAGGGTACACCTACTCCTGAAATGTAAAGAAAGCAAGCCTAATCTTTCATGTTCCCATGCCCATAATCTCTCCCACAATCCATTTGCATCGTCATGTAAACAGCTGGAAAGGTTCAAGCATAGTGTCTCACACAAAAGAAGACACCCAGATTTGTGATTGATGAACAGCCCCCTTGCCATGGCTACATACATTTTATTGAAACATGAGTCTAAAAGTAATCCTTTGTAGAACTGAATGCATTGTTTATAGGAAGTATTTTTGGAAGCCGGAGTCTTTCTAAAGCTCCTCCACAACTACCCCTTATTCTCCTTAGTGTTAAAAGAAAATAAGTGTTTAAAACAGAGGAAAGCAAACTTTATTTGAGGGGTACTTCTGAGGAATTAGCAGGTCTCGGTCCCTCTGTAGGGAAGTCACCAATTTCCTACTCTCCCCACATCCCAATACTCAAGCTTCTGCTCAACCATGTGCAAAGTTTCAATGTCTTACAATTTTTTCTTAGCAAATCCTTCCTGAGCCTTACCAGACATCACACTCTACCCTCTCACCAAAATAATTTCTCCTAGGTTCTCTCTGCCCTCAGTGTGGTGCCTTGATATGCACAATCCCTCTGCCTAGAATGGTCATTCAGGATTTCCCAAATCTTGTGGATTACCAGAACAACATGGGAATGGTACAAATACAGATTCCTAGATCTCACTCCTTGATCTAATGATTCAGAATCTCCAAGAGAAGGAACCTGGAAATACACAATTTCAAACAAATGTCACCATGACTTCTATCTGGAAGTTTTAGAAAAACTATGGCTTCTCTGTCTCCTTTTTACTGCTCAGCTCTCTCTTCCTTCCTGGTCCCCCAAACAGAGTTAAATCCTCTTCTTTATTGCATTAGGCTTACAATATTTTGCATTACTTTTCAGCCTTTGCTCGAATGAACTTTATTGAGAGTCCTTCCCATAAGATTGTAAATTTCATGAAGGTAGAAAGTGTCTTGTTTATGACCATATCTTGAGTACCTGGCACCATCCCTTATGTATAAAGATAGATACTCAATAAATATAGGCTGACTGATTGACTCATACTCCATCTCACACCTATGAGCCATGAAAAATCTAAAGATAAGGATCATTTCATCAAGGAGGATTCGTAAGTGCAAGCATACCTGTCTAGCCCTACAACCTAAATGTGTGTCCTTGTACAAGTCCTATCCCTAGTCTGGGTCTCAGTTTCCTTAGTTCTGAAAGAAGCAGATTAAAAAAGAATGGATTAAAAGGGAACACTCTTAGTATAGTTAGTTAGAACATGTTAGAGCTGAGTGTGAGCATTAGAACCCCGACATAACTGGGAAAAAGATAGCCTTGTTCTAAGGCAGTATCCACATTGGCTCACAGTCCACCATGGCCATAGACCCTTGTGAGAGACATCTAACCAGAAGTGCTTGGCCTTTTTTCTGGGATAATCTCAGATCCTGTTGGGGCAGGCCCCTGGGGTGTTGATTGGGCTGAAGTCTTTCATCTTACTGTCTCTATAGGGCAAATGTTCAGCATCGGATATTTAATGGCATGTGTCAAGGGAGAGGCAGTGGAGGTGGACATCAAAATGGAGACACAGCTTTTTCAAAAAGCACCATGTTATCTGTTTTCATTTCCAAACCAAATGAGATGGGTTAGGGAATAAACATAGAATGTGTGTCAATTTCTTGATTCTCGAGGATCAGACACCTTAATTTTATTTTTATCTTTTTCTCAGTCTCTCCTGAACCAAATGCTTGCCCTTGCAGGCACCCATGCTCTTTTTGGCCATTTTTACCAGTTCCTTGGGCTAAAATCAAGAAGTATGGATCATAGGGACCAGAGAGCGATTTGACAACTATTTACTGCATTCATTCTATGCGCCAGACATTGTACCAATAAGCTAACCAAATGAGGACTATTGCTGTCAGGTATGACCAATAAGAATGGGAGATGACTTCACTTAAACCCATTCCTGGAGTTTGGAAAAAAACTTAATCATTCATCCAATGGACAAAAAGCTAAGATGTTCTCAAACTGACCATAGATTGATAGAGGCATAAGAAACCTTCAGGATGCTCTGGTACCTTAATTTTAAACCCCTTTTCGCCTGGTTTGAACAAAATCTTATTGAAAGCTTATTATATAAAATGGTTACAAGCACAGCTGATAACATTTTCCCCCCAGGAGTGGGGGTCCCAGAGTCCTACCTACTCTATCCCAGTGATAGCTGCTGGGAAGACTCCCTAAATTCAGCTTGAAATTCATACATCTGCTACAATATCTTCCTTTTAAAGATAGGAAAAATGAGTTATGATAAAGACTAACCACTTTCTCATGACAGTAGAACTCATCATTGAAGGAGCCAGGACAGAACCAGGGTTTCCTGATGCTGGTTCAGGGTGTGGCTCCCTTCACCAGAGCACAGATTTTGCTTCTTCCTAATGCATGCGGTTCCTAAAATCTGTCCCCTGGCATGTCCAGACATTTCTGGAGGACCTTAATACTAGCATTCAGGAAGGTCTCAGGGAAGCAACAGAAGGCAAACCCAATCAGTCCATTACTTAATTAAAGCCGATAGATGTATAAAGAATGATATCCTACTGGTATAGGTTCTATAATCTACTGGTGTAGGTTCTGAATCTCCATCCCCCAAAACACCTGAAAGAAGTCAGAGTAGAAACTGTGAGACCACAACACCATGCCCCCTAGCAGAAACATTTGGTCACTTACCCACTAAAAAATGAAACTATTTTATTTCAGATATTGCCTGAGGGCCTCACAGGTTCATTGGAATTACCATCTCATTGGATGTCAAAGGGGACCTTAGGGAGTTCAACATGTGTCAAGCTTTTCTTAGCGTCCCTTATGAGAACTTTCTTGCCCGCTTTGTATACACTATTTGATCCGACTTAAAATTCCAATACAAGTTAGGGGCACAGATTACCTGGGCCCAAACCAAATGAATTAGTCTAACATGATACATTAATAGGAAAGACCAAATAGGAAAGCATTTTGTCTTACATATTGTTACCTGGAAGCATAATTTGTGACTCCTGAAAGGGATGTTTTTACTGGTTACTCTTGGCAGACAAATTGTGTTTGTCCCTTTGTATTTATTTTACCATTAATAGCATTGACATAAACATATACTATCCTCAGAAATGGAAGTCTGCCTTTACATTTATTTAGCCATCTTTCATGATTTTTCTTCCGGGAACCCATCTCTACATAGCAAATTTTGTTACTTTGACTTGCTGGCTGCTCTCTGCCAACCACTGTATGTATCTTTTAATTAAGTAGAAAAGAGATCTTAAAAGCTCACATAAGCCTAGGAAACTCTATTTCTGGCTGACAGCGATGTCTCCTCATTTGCTAGCAAAAGCACAGATTGACAGAATAGAATAGATCAAGAAAATTGATCGTTACTCATATGCTGGATTGAGTCAATATATGTAAATCCATCCCTATTGCTGGCAGGCACTGAGATGCTTGCCATGCAGAACAGACACAGTTACAGCCTGTTTTCTAGTCCAAATGCCAGCTTTTTGCTTTAATGCAGCAAAACTACAGTTATGTACTCAGAAAGCTCTTTTGTATTCATAACAACTGCAGTTTGAATGTGGTTCAGGACAGAGAAACTGTATTTACGAGCCACCATCTCTTCTGACTCAATACAATTTGCAGTAAATACAGTTTAAGTTAGAGCAATGGTATAGATGCTCTGGGAATTTTCTTTGTGGTTTTACTACATTTTGGGGAAACGTTTTAAATGTTCGCTGCTTTCAAGTTCATTTCTTTAAAGTGAACAGCCTCACATGGTTGTTGTGAAGATCAAGTGAAATAAAAGATATGAAAAAGGCTTTGAAAAAAATTAAAAGCATTATGCAAATGGGAGACAATTATTATTTTTTTGTCTCAAGGTCCTTTTACTTAAGGGCAATGCTCTCTAGTTATCCTAGGGCCTGTTTTAATCTTGATTTAAAATAGTAGAATATTCAAAGTAGCAGAGCATGAAAAGAAGGCCTCAGAACATAAAATACACATTATGTATTTAGATATCCCTTAATATCTGTTCAGAGAAGAATAATTATGAATCTCATAGTATCAAAGAAGAGTCGTGTTTCTTTCCTCAGGAGTAGGACTTAATGGTACATGATTTGAGTCTTCCAAAAGCTCTTAGAATTGCTATCTTCCTTCCCAAGCCTAACTAACCCCCTTCAAAAGCTAAAGACAGTCATCTCTTCTGTGCTGTAAATCACAAGAGGAACACAGTTCATAAACAAATATAGGTAAACCATCGTTCAAGCTGATTTAACGCTCTCATAATCTATGGCAGTAATCATGAAGAAAGCCCTTCTGAAAAGAGCTGAAGCTGAGTGATGGGGACTGGGGTCTCTGTACCTTCAAGAGAGCTACCATGAACATCACCCATCGATTACCGCCATCCCTTCCAGGCACTCCAAACGGTATGGGCTCTCTCCCTCTGCTTCTCTCATCCTACAAGTGGTAAATGCCTCAGCCATGCTGGCCCAGTGGCCAGAAACGTTCGCAAGAACAGAATTACACATTACAGTGGGGAAGCATTTTAAAGGTCTTTTAGCTTAGGTCCCTACCTTACAGATTATTCTTCACCCATCATTTCATCCCCCTTATATTGTAACTCTACTGTAATCTGGCCTGCCCCTCTCCCTGGGAACATTCTCAGGCCTCCTCCTTCTCAACTCTGCTTCTCCAAAGGAACTCCAGGAGCCTCTGCAAGTTAGCTACTGAGTCCTTTAGTGTTGCTATTCTGTCAGTTGTTGTTTTTGTAGTTTTAATTATTTGAGTAAAGTTGACACACAATGTTACATTAGTTTCAGGTGTACAACCTAGTGATTTGGCAACTCTATAGGTTATGCTGTGCTCACCACAAGTGTAGCTACCCTCTATCACCATACCGCACAGTTATGATATCATTGACTACATTGACTATTATTCCAATGACGTATTCATCCCATAATTGGAAGCCTGTATCTCCTACTCCCCATCCCTTGGGGGATGTTGCCCATCCCCCAATAATCCTTCCCTCTGACAACCATCAGTTTGTTCTCTGTATTTATAGATCTAATGCTTTTTGTTTGTTTATTCTTCTACTTTTAGTTTCCACATATAAGTGAAATCATCTGGTATTTGTTTTTCTCTGTCTGATTTCTTTCATTTAGCATAGTATCATCTAGGTCCATCCGTGTCATTGTAAATGGCAAGATCTCCTCCTTTTTTATGGCTGAGTAATAATCCATTTTGTATATTTGCCACATCTTTATCCATTCATCTTTCAGTGGAGACACTTGGGCAAGAATGTAGAGAATTAGGGGATCCTCCTGGACCATTGGTGGGAATGCAAACTGGTGCAACCACTGTGGAAAACAGTATGGAGGTTCCTCAAAAATTGAAAATAGAAATACTATATGATCAGGTAATTCCACTACTGGATATTTACCCAAAGAAAACAAAGACATTAATTCTAAAAGATATAAGCACCCCTATAAACATTGCAACATTATTTGTAATAGTCAAGATACGGAAGCAGCCCAAGTTAGCTACTGAGTGTTTTTGACACTTCCTTGGTCTTTTGAGAGCTTCTATGCTCTCTAGGACACTGTAGGCTAATCATACACATTTCCAACCTCAAAATCACCCAGATCCATGGAGTAGGAACAGTATTTCGGACTACTTTTGCATATGAGAAATGCTCATTACTAATAATTTGGTCTTTTCAGTAAGCAGAACTAGAAGGCAGCTTTTAGATAATCTCCCTATTCCCAATCCCTCGTTTTTAAAACAGTCACATCATCTACACTATGAGAGCATATAGACTTGCATACTGCACTGTCTCTCTTAATAGTGATTTTGGGGTCTTAATTGTACAAATAAATTTATATTTAATATTTTCTACCCATCCTTATACTAAATTTGATTGTATAAAACTCATTTTTTTTAGTTGGAAGAGTTAAATTTTTTCCCCCAATCTTCTATGGACCAATACTTTTGTAAAGCACAATGAAAATAAATTGCCAGAGAAATGATTCATGGGCTTGGATGTCATAGCAATGTCAAAATGCTATAAAAGTTTGAAAATGCTTACTCTTAAATTCCATTCTTATTTCATTGTGGTCTGGTAGATTCCTTAGGAAAGGCACATGAGAACAATATTCTCCGTGTTCTTGCATGTTTACATCAGTTTACCAGAGGCTTTTTATACTTAAAGGTCAGTTTGGCTGAACATCAAAATCTTGGCCCACATTTTCTTTCCTTAGCTTTCTTAAATATGTCACTATATTTTCCTTGGTCATGAAAGCGTTGCTTTTAAAGATACTGGTGGCAATCTAATTTTCTCTCTATTGGTCTTTTTACTGAGATGTCTAAATGACTTTTCTTTACAGGATAGTGTTGACTATTATGGGGAAATTTCTTTTTTTTTTTTTTTTTTTTTAAAGATTTTATTTCTTTATTTGACAGACATAGATCACAAGTAGGCAGAGAGGCAGGCAGAGAGAGAGAGGGGAGGAAGCAGGCTCCCTGCTGAGCAGAGAGCCCGATGCGGGGCTCGATCCCAGGACCCTGGGATCATGACCTGAGCCGAAGGCAGAGGCTTTAACCCACTGAGCCACCCAGGCGCCCCTATGGGGAAATTTCTAATCATCTCAATATGTAACTTCAAATTATGTTTTATTTCAATAAAGTTTTTTGAATTATAATTTCCTTTCAGAGACTCCTACTATATAAGACAGATCATAAAATTTGTTATACCGTGGAAATTTGTAGCAGTCCAGTAAAACCAATGAACCCTTTCTCAGAATAATATTTTGAAGGTTTTTTTGTTTTGTTTGACAGACAGAGATCACAAGTAGGCTGAGAGGCAGGCAGAGAGAGAGGGGGGAAGCAGACTCCCTGCTGAGCAGAGAGCCAGATGCAGGGCTCCATCCCAGGACCCTGGAATCATGACCTGAGCTGAAGGCGGAGGCTTTAACCCACTGAGCCACCCAGGCACCCCCAGAATAATATTTTGAAATGTATAAAATGGAATATGTAGAACAGCAAAGGAAACTCATTGTATTGAAATATAGTTCTCAAAATATTTTTAAATTGTGATACAATGATCTATTTGCTTCTTTATTATCATATTAAATAATTAGATACAGTGGTAGGTATAAAAGCCACTATAAGTTTGAAAAAGTGATGAATGAAAATGAGATTTGGAAATATTTTTTAAAAGTATAATTTGATATTATGACATTTATGGTTCATTTTGGTGACAAAGTCACAGGTACTGTTAATACCACTGTATATTGGCATATGCATACTAATTAAAGAAACATAGTAAATTCAGTTAGAGGTTAGCGAAAATGGAGACATATTTTCCCAATGAAGTCCATAGACACATGCATTTTATCCATAAACCCTGCAGTCCTTCACTCGAGGTAACAAACCCCTGTATTAGACATATGTTGACTCTTCTGAACCATCCCTTTCTCTCAGATGCTTTCTTTAAATGCTTTTTTTTCCCTCATACCTTTCTTTCTTTCACGCATTCTATTTCTTTCACTGCATTACTGTTTCTGTTTCTTTGTGTTTCTCTGGGCTCGATTTCATTACAAAAATGATCTTATTATTTTATTTCTATTTTTCCCCTCAATTTATTGAGAATAAGCCCTCTCTCAAAATCTTCTTTAATCATCTCACTTCTGAGTTCTTCCTTATGTAATTTATTGTCACAGCTTCTACCATTTACTTGGTTTCTTTTCACTCACTTTGAAATTCTGGGTTTCAGTTTTCATCTGTCTTGTGGGCATGTCTTTCCATATGCCTCCCAGACAATGGGGAATTTATTCTGTTCCTCATTCTCTTTATTAGACTGCATACTTTTTCCTTTGCTCACATGCAAGTAAACGAGTTTCTGTCTACTTTTAGGAGGAAGGAGGGGCCAAAATAATTTCTAGATTCATGACTCTAAACTCCATCTATTTTTTTGCTCAAGATAATGTTTTAAAATATGGCCTTGTACTTTGTGACATCTCCCTTTTCCATTTCCCAATCCCATTTCATCTGGGTTTTTTTGTCCCTCTTGTCCCAGTTCTGCTCAGTTAAGAATCTCTGTGCTGGAAAGGAACACTGGCTTGTTACTATCAGTGGCTTAAAAGGCCCTAATTGAGCCAACACCATTAGATCTTATCAAATGCAGTACCCTTGCCCCACCCCCCCTACCCCCAGTGACTGGGATCTATAAAACCATCTCCCCGTTCAGCTACATTTTCCACTGAGTACCTCTTAGTGATATGGGGGTGCTCTGGTACTCAGGACCTTCAGACCCCAGGACCTGACCAGCAGTTTCCTAATTGGCCTGCCTGAAGCCATTCTCCCTTCCTTCCAATCGAGATCATCTTATCCATGATGCCAGAGTAATCCTCCCAAAGCACAGTTCATGTCATGCCAACCATCTGCTCAAAGAGATCCTGTGACTCACCAGCATCTTATAAATAAAGTTCAAACCTATTATCTGGAAATTTGAAACTTTCTGTGCTCTCTGCCCCGTTTATGTTCCCAACATTTACTCCTTCCCCTCCCCTAAACCTAACCTGGGACAGTCAAGTAGGACTCTTCACCATTTGACCAATATGTCTCTTTTTTCCCTTCTTTGTTAGGACCACTGCATTAATGTGTAATGCCTTACCATACCCTCAGCCCCAGACCCAGCCCCAAAACTCCCTTGCACATGAAATCCCTCAATCCCTTCCACTCTTATTCTTTCTCCCCCGCACACTTCCACCAAAATGCCCTTCCCTCTTTTGGATATCTTAATATTTTGGATATATTTGCCTTATAGAATTTAAATTTTACATATATACATATGTGTGTACACACACAAACACACACACACACATCCTACTATATTTTAATTTCACCATGAAAAGATTGTGTCGTTCTCTTGGTGTTACCCATAGCACCTAGCACAGACTTATACCGAGTAAATGCTCAATACTACTTGTTGAATAAATAAATGAACAGAACTCAGTTCTAAAGGGAATGTGACCATCCACAATTCATCCCTCTAGTCAGTGACTGAGACCAAATGATGCTAAAACAAGATTACATAATAGGTCCCAAGACCACTTTGTATAAATGATGCTATAATCATCATCATTATTATCGTTGATGATTACTAATCTGGGGCTGCTTGCTGAATGGACATCAATGAACAATCTAACTTAGGTAACACAGCGACTGGTACTTAGAAGAATTTCTGGGAAATATTCATTCAGGTAGAGGCTCAACAAGTGATAATGAGATATAAAAATGAATATTAAATATTAATAATAATTTCTTGATACTCCATCTCTCAAAGCTTTGTATCTCTACCACTCTGTATATTTTGTTTTTATTTTGAGTTACAGTTTCTTAAATATATTTTCTTATATCGAACTCCATATAAGAGATACAGCATAAATCTTGACTATCTTATCTTGTGCATGCTTTCTTTTTTTTTCTTTTTTTTTTTTTAGTACTGCATATTGAGTGTTCTTTATAGGCTCACTGAGGCACTACATGTGTCCTATACACATGTATTTCTGTGGGTAGAAATACATCTGGTGCCTTCCTGATAGTAAGCTATATGTACAGAAAGAATCCCCACCCTCCAAAATGCTCCCCCACCTGCCATTCCTGGTCTTCTCTGCTCACTATAGATTTTTCACTTTGATGTTTAAAGCAGGAATCCTTATAAATCATTTATCCCGTGATGGGAATGAGTTTTAGATTCCCTGCCCCTAGAACCAGAGTAGGGACCATGAGGTCACTGAACTATGACAGTGAGGAAAAGACAAGGATGTTTATGAGAACCAAGTACCATGGACACATTTTGCTGGTTTCATAATTTGGCCACAGGCCAGGCACTTCTCTGTTGCCTTCTAGTCATTTCTTCATTTTCCAGCTTCTTCTGCAACACAGCTTGACATGATCCCTGTGCTTAAAGAAACTTTCTGGCCAGAAAATAGAACCTCCAAATTGATTTTATTGTCACTCTTTGAGCAAAAAAGAGGTCATGCAACCATGTAGAAAGTTGTATCATATTTACAGAATTAGTACGTGACGGAATTAGTATGTGATGGAAACTTAAAAAAAAAAATCTTTATCTCGTGTTTTGTGGGTATTAAATGTAGAACACAGCATCAAACCATTTTTGAGAAAACCGTTAAGGACCTAAAAGTGCAATAGGTTGTTTGATCCTGCAATTTTAATCCACGTTATTTCAAAATATTCAAGATCACTCCTCTTTTCCCTTTGGGGATTGAAATTATTCTTGGAGATCTAGACTTTGTCATGTCTCTGAATACTAAATATCAATTAATGTTGAAAGAGGAAAGCTGTGTAGAATGTAAAAGAAGAGCAATCTTACATATCTGGTCACCTGTGCCAGGCACAATGATTTGGGCTAAATGCTCATGGACCTGTTGTACTTTCTTAGCAATTTTCTTCTCAGTAACTCCCAGACACATTATGCTCTAACTCACTTGTTATCATACCTGGAGAACAAATGTGGCATAGGAAGGGTCTGGTGTCACACCACTGTCTTTAGGTTTGTGCCATGCTGAAACCACCCTGGCCTCTTTCATGGCATCAATATATGCAGAGCTCCGCTACCTAGCAAATGGTTGTGGTTGCCTCATTTTGGAAACAGACAGGGCCAAGATGAGATTCCTGTTGAGCAAATACTCATTTCCTTCCCCAGTTCCCAGTTTCCTGGGAGGAAAATACTTCCTCAGCCCTCTGATGCTAAGCTTGGCCCTGTGACTTGCTTTTGCCTCATGGTAAACAGAATGTAATGCCCTGCCTTCTTGATCTGGATTTGGCCACCCACAGGATTTGCTGTGGGATGTGAGCTAGCGTGACACAAGACTTGAAATAGGCTTATATTTTGCAATAGGAAGAACATATCTTGGGTAACTCCTGTTTAAGAACAATGAGGGATGTGAAACTGATCTTGATCTAACCTACAGTGTGAGGCCAGATTAGCCAAATCCCAGTAGACCTAGTTATATGGGAAATAAGTGTTTATTGTATGCTAGGAGCATGGTTGTGGTGATGATTAGCTAAGGCCATCAGTAATGTACTAAAACCCTTACAACATTATGAACATTATCTACTGCAACAATGAACATTATCTACTACAATTTGGCCTCTCTAACTCGTCTTCATCACCTCCAAGCTATCTTGCCCAACACTGCCAATTTCAATGTGCAGAATCTCTCCTGTAATTATGCTACTTTTTTAAAAGATTTTTATTTATTTATTTGACAGCAAAAGAGAGACAACACAAGCAGGGGGAGGAGCAGAGGGAGAAGGAGAAACAGGCTGTCCACTGAGCAGGGAGCCCTACGCAGACTGGATCCTAAAATGCTGGGATCGTGACCCAAGCTGAAGGCAGATGCTTAACCAACTGAGCCACCCAGGTGTCCCAATCATGCTACTGTCTATATGAGGTTTTGGATATCTTTGTGATTAAGAGCTAGTACGTAAGCTGTGTTTCCTGAAAACTAATAGCCCCCAAATGATAAAAAAAAGAAAAAATACTTCTTGATAAAAGGATCTATAATCATATGTATTTAGGAAACTCAGGGTTGAAAAAATATTAAGCTTTTGTTCTGTGGTGGTTTCGTTGTTGTTGTTGTGTTTTACAGCAGAAATTCTCAGAGCCTTTACTGTATAAATGTGCATTATACTTCTTCAAGTGGGAAGCCTGAGAGACATCATTTTTTTAAACTTATTGACCTTGGAACTCTTGTATTTCCCAGGAACACAAATTAACATCTCAAGGGTCACCATTTGGAAAACAGTAGTCCATAGGATAAAGCAAAAACCTAGCATGACATTAAAGATCCTACACAGGTCAATGTTATAGAACAAATCAATAAGAGAAGAGAGAAGAACCTCTCAATTGATGCAGAAAAAGCATTTGACAAAATCCAGCATCCGTTCCTGATTAAAATGCTTCAAATTATAGGGATAGAGGGAACATTCCTGAACTTCATAAAATCTATCTATGAAAGACCCACAGCAAATATCATCCTCAATAGGAAAAAACTTGCAGCCTTCCCATTGAGATCAGGAACACGACAAGGATGCCCACTCTCACCAATCTTGTTCAACATAGTATTAGAAGTCCTAGCAACAGCAATCAGACAACAAAGAGAAATAAAAGGTATCCAAATTGGCAATGAAGAAGTCAGACTCTCTCTCTTCGCAGATGACATGATTCTTTATATGGAAAACCCAAAAGACCCCACCCCAAACTACTAGAACTCATACAGCAATTCAGTAATGTGGCAGGATACAAAGTCAATGTACAGAAATCAGTGGCTTTCTTATACACTAACAATGAAAATACAGAAAGGGAAATTAGAGAATCGATTCCATTTACTATAGCACCAAGAACCATAAGATACCTGGGAATAAACCTAACCAAAGATGTAAAGGATCTGTACTCGAAGAACTACAGAACACTCATGAAAGAAATTGAAGAAGACACAAAAAGATGGAAGACCATTCCATGCTCTTGGATCGGAAGAATAAACATTGTTAAAATGTCTATACTGCCTAGAACAATCTAAACTTTTAATGCCATTCCGATCAAAATTCCACTGGTATTTTTCAAAGAGCTGGAGCAAATAATCCTAAAATTTGTATGGAATCAGAAGAGACCCCGAATTGCTAAGGAAATGTTGAAAAACAAAAATAAAACTGGCGGCATCATGTTACCTGATTTCAAGCTTTACTACAAAGCTGTGATCACCAAGACAGCATGGTACTGGCATAAAAACAGACACATTGACCAGTGGAATGGAGTAGAGAGCCCAGATATGGACCCTCAACTCTATGGTCAAATCATCTTCGACAAAGCAGGAAAAAATATGCAGTGGAAAAAAGATAGTCTCTTCAATAAATGGTGCTGGGAAAACTGGACAGCCGTATGTAGAAGAATGAAACTCGACCATTCCCTTACACCATACACAAAGATGAACTCGAAATGGATAAAAGACCTCAACATGAGACAGGAATCCATCAGAATCCTAGAGGAGAACATAGGCAGTAACCCCTTCCATATCAGCCACAGCAACTTCTTTCAAGATATGTCTCCAAAGGCGAAGGAAACAAAAGCAAAAATGAACTTTTGGGACTTCATCAAGATCAAAAGCTTCTGCACAGCAAAGGAAACAGTCAACAAAACAAAGCGGCAATCCACGGAATGGGAGAAGATATTTGCACATGACAGTACAGACAAAAGGTTGATATCCAGGATCTATAAAGAACTCCTCAAACTCAACACACACAAAACAGATGATCATATTAAAAAATGGGCAGAAGATATGAACAGACACTTCTCCAATGAAGACATACAAATGGCTACCAGACACATGAAAAAATGTTCATCATCACTAGCCATCAGGGAGATTCAAATCAAAACCACATTGAGATACCACCTTACACCAGTTAGAATGGCCAAAATTAGCAAGACAGGAAACAACGTGTGCTGGAGAGGATGTGGAGAAAGGGAACCCTCTTACACTGTTGGTGGGAATGCAAACTGGTGCAGCCACTTTGGAGAACGGTGTGGAGGTTCCTCAAGAAATTAAAAATAGAGCTTGCCTATGACCCTGCAATTGCACTACTGGGTATGTACCCCAAAGATACAGATGTAGTGAAAAGAAGGGCCATCTGTACCCCAATGTTTATAGCAGCAATGGCCACGGTCGCCAAACTGTGGAAAGAACCAAGATGCCCTTCAACGGACGAATGGATAAGGAAGATGTGGTCCATATACACTATGGAGTATTATGCCTCCATCAGAAAGGATGAATACCCAACTTTTGTAGCAACATGGACGGGACTGGAAGAGATTATGCTGAGTGAAATAAGTCAAGCAGAGAGAGTCAAGTATCATATGGTTTCACTTATTTGTGGAGCATAACAAGTAACATGGAGGACATGGGGAGAAGGAGAGGAGAAGGGAGTTGAGGAAAATTGGAAGGGGAGGTGAACCATGAAAGACTATGGACTCTGAAAAACAACCTGAGGGTTTTGAAGGGGGGGGGGTGGGAGGTCGGGGGAGCCAGGTGGTGGGTATTAGGGAGGGCACGTATTGCATGGAGCACTGGGTGTGGTGCAAAAACAATGAATACTGTTACACTGAAAAGAAATAAAAAAAATAATAAAAAAAAGATCCTACACAGGATCCAAACATACATTTTTATCATAATTTTATAATATCTTATGTTTTAAACTGTAAAAATACTATAATCTCAATGAACATTTTAAAAATACAGAAAAATAAAATAAAATAATTTAAAAACAATACATAGCCCCATCCTCCAGATGTAACAAGTATTTGATTTCTATTTTATTTACTTCCCGTCTTTATGTTATAAATATTTTATCTGCTTGTGATCATGTGGCACACTAAAATTATAAATATAGACTTTATGTGTATATTCATAAGAAGATACATTACAAACAAGATAATATTAATATTTCATTTTTCTTCTTACTATGCTATATTTCAAGCAAATAAAATTGTACCTACTATTTCAATAAATAAAATGTATCTACCTACTGCATCAGCTTTGTGAGATAATAACATCTTCATATTCATGCCTCAGATTTTTATGTTTTCTCAAGAAGAAAGAAAAAATCACCGCAGAATGGCCAATGCCCCTCGTGTGTCCCCTCCCCCATTTTACATCCCTTCCCCTCCTCCCCAATTTATTGTTTTCTGGTATACTTTTATAATTTGACTATATATGTTATATCCATAAACAAAAGGGTTTTATGTTTTTAAACCTATAAAATTGAGATTGTGCTATAAATACTCCTTTGTGACTTACATTTCCTCTCTCAATATTATATTTTTCAGGCTTATTCCACATTGTGTTCTTTGTAGCTCATGTTCAATTATTTTAATTACAAGGCAGAATATGCCACAGATTTTTTTATCCCTTTTTTTTTCCTTCTGATGGATTTTGTATCCACATTTTTGTCATTATAAGCAACGCTGCGACAAACTAAAAGTGTAATTGCTGGATATGTACATTGTTAACCTTCCTAGATACTATCAAATTAACCTCTAAAAGCTTGTGTTTATTTATATTTTCACAGTAGGGTGAAAGAGTTCCATACCATACCCTCACCATCAAAAGTGTAGCTAAACTTTTAAATGATTGACCATTCTGATAGGTATAAAAATACATACTGGGTGAGGTTTTATTTTGAATTTCCCTGATTAATTGTGAGGCAGAATATTTTTCCATGTTTCCTGGTCACTCAGGTGTCTGCTTATGTGAGATGCCTGTTTATATCCTTTGAATATTGTGGTATTTAAATTCAATTCCTTCCTAATTACAGCAGTAAAATATGCTCCCTTGTGAAATCCTACAGCAAACTGCAAGGAAAAAAAAGCATGAAATCACCTCAAATCCTACCACTTGCTGGCTATTATTAACATTTATCTGCATTTTTCTTGTAGTGTTTTAATACACTTAAATGTTTTATACAGTTAAAGTGAGGAACAGCTGGGAAGAAGGCCTTGGTGACGGAATTTTCCACTGGGTTGTTTACAATCTTTTCCAGACTAAATCCCAAGAAAAAGAGTCATTCAATATGTGTTTGAAAAATAAAGAACACTGTCATTCAAGATTTCTGGCACTGTAAATGGCCAGAATGTAGATATTCACTTTACTTTTGTGTAGAACAAAGACAAATCTTTTGTTTAGTCATTTTCTGGGCTTTCTTACTCAGCGTTGCACAGAGGTCATCCATCGTCAACAAGCACTTGCAGAGAAGAATATCGTGAATACCGCAAGGGGTTTCACCTGAAAGGGAGCACAGCCGACTAAATGATACAGCTCACAAGTTACATCTGCTGCCAAGAAAGTGGAAAAAGCAAGAGTGCAGAGAGGAATGCCGCAAGGCTAAGCTAAGCCCCGTAATGCCTTCAGGCTTCGAATTACAAAATCCAATTTACTACTGATTTTAGAACGCAAAGTGTGACTTAATCAACACAATGCCTAGAACTCCTCTTCTTGCTCATTTTCCTTTTTTTATCTCCTGCATGGTGTTAGTATATTTTTAAATGATATTTTTAAATAGAAGGATCACATCAATGAGCACTTTCTGAGCCTTTTGAAAAATGGTGAAGGTCTTTCTGTGGCTGTCACACGTGAAAGACAGTCAGGATGCTTTTAAAATTCTTGAGTTACAAACTACCCATCGAAAAGCACTAAGATTTTTCTCAAATTCTGACATTTGCTATTACAGAAAGGTTAAGGTCAATCTTTGTAGGCAACATTTTTCTTTCTGCCTGGGCAAATGTAGGATTTATTTTTATTCTTCTAATTCAAACATTTTGGCCAGTCATGTTCAAGTGTGGTTCTCTTTTCTTTGATTCTGTCCAGCATACCGTGAATCCTCCTATTCTTGACACCTGTCTTCAGAGGGCTGGGAAAAGCTGCTTTTTACTTAACATATGTGTTTTGTTTTGTTTTGTTTTTTTATTGCTTCATCTCCAGTTGTGCTTGTTTCCTCCTCTTTAACACCTAATGTCATTCAGTTTCATCTGCGGTCTCTGCTTTGTAGAGTCACAAACTTCTCCTTCATCATTTTCATCATTTTAATCCTTTTTCCTCTGCACTAAGAGTTCTAGAGCTTGCTCAATGAGTCACTGGTGTCATTTTCTATAATGTCTAAGCTATTCTTTTTTTTTTTTGTATAGTTGACACAATGTTACATTAGTTTCAGGTGTTCGACATAATGATATGAGAAATTTATACATTAGCCTATGTTCACCCACCACTGCAAGTATAGCTAACATCTGTCCCAAAGCATTGCTTTTACAATATCATTGACTATATTCCTTATGCTGTAATTTTCTTCCTATGACTTACTCATTCCATAACTGGAAGCCTATGCCTCCCACTCCCCTTCATGCATGCTGCCCATTCCTTCCACTACCCCCCTCACAACCATCTGTTTGTTCTCTGTATTTATAAGTCTGATTCTGCTTTTTGATCATTTGTTTTATTTTCCACTTATGAGTAGAATCATGGTATTGTCTTTCTCAGTCAGACTTATTTCACTTAGCATGCCTTCTAGGTCCATTCAAGTTGTCTCAAATGGCAAGATCTCATGCTTTTTTATGGTTGAGTAATACTCCATTGTGTGTGTGTGTGTGTGTGTGTACGCACATACACACACATACACCACATCTTCCTTAAGCATTCGTCTATTGATGGACACTCAGGTTGTTTCCATATCTAGACTATTGTAAATAATGCTGCAATAAACATAGGGGTGGATGTATCTTTTCAGATTAGTGGGTTTGGGTTTTTTTTTAAGATTTTGTATATTTATTTGAAAGAGGATTGAGAGAGAGAGCATGAGCAGGAGGAAGGCACAGAGGTAGAGGAAGAAACAAACTCTCTGCTGAGCAGGTAGCCTCATGCAGGGCTGGATCCCAGAACCCTGAGATCATGACCTGAGCTGATGGCAGAAGCTTAACCAACTGAGCAACCAGGTACCCCTCAAATTAGTGTTTTCATTTTCTTTGGCTAAACACCCAATAGTCAGATTATTGGATCATATGGTATTTCTATTTTAAATTTTTTCTATTTTAATTTTAATTCCAGACTGTTTTCCACAGTGGCTGTACCAATTTACATTCTCAAACCTCTACAAGTTCTTTTTTCTCCACATCTTTGTTAACACTTGTTACTTCTTGTCTTTTTTATTTTAGCCATTGTAATAAGTGTAAAGTGACTATCTCTCTATCTCTTGTGCTTTTAATTTGCATTTCCCTGATGATTAGTGACATTGAGTATCTTTTCATGTATCTGCCATCTGTATTTCTTCTTTGGGAAAATGCCTATTCAGGTCCTCTGCTCATTTTTTAACCAGATTGCTTTTTTTGGTGTTGAGTTGTATAAGTTCTTTATATAGTGTGGATATTAACCCTTATTGGACATAGCATTTGCAAATATCTTCTCCCATTACTAGGTTGTCTTTTTGTTTTGTTAATGGTTTCCTTTGCTTTGCAAAGTTTTTAATTTTGATGTAGTCCCAATAGTTTATTTTTGCTTTTATCTCCCTTGCCTTAGAAAAATACTTGGAAAAATGTTGCTATGGCCAATATCAGAGAAATTACTGCCTGTGTTCTCTTCTAGGATTTTTATGGTTTCAGGTGCCACATTTAGGTCTTTCATCCATTTCGAGTTTCATTCTTTTACATGTAGCTGTGCAGTGTTCCCAAACCATTTACTGAAGAAACTATCTTTTACCCATTGTAAATTCTTGCCTTCTTTGTCATAGATTAATTGACATATAATTGTAGGTTTATTTCTGGGCTCTCCATTTTGTTCCACTAATCTATGTGTCTATTTTTGTATCAGTGCCATATTATTCTTTACTGCTATTCAATTTTATCCTACAGTTTAGTTTTTTGGTGTTCTAAAAATCCTTTCTTCACTCAGAAATCTTCATTTTTATCTTATCCAATGTCTCTTATTATGACTTTCTAATACTGTTTCATGGAGACAAGATGTCTTGAATTCCACTATTGATGATCAAATTTTCTAAAATTCTCTTCTGTTCACTATAACAAATCACCCTCTGAGGTATGCTCCTCTTCTAAGTCTTTAGACTAATGCTCTCTTCCCTTGTGAAGCATGGTTATTAATATTTCCCCATACTTTATTTTGCTTTTCTGTTTTTCCATCAGCAAGGAAAGTTCTTTATCAATTTTTCCCCAATAGACAAAAAAAATTTGTGAATTTTCCTCAATTCCTTTCTTTGGGGACTTGGGTGTAAACTGAATACCCATCTTATACCTCAGCTGACACACTCATCGGAAGGCATAGCTTCTAATATTAACTGCCAGAGTCCAGTAGTTCTTCACCCCCATTTTACCTATAATGACTTTGCTACCTAAGAGGAAAGTTCTCCTCTCCCCCACTGCATGATATTCTGACACTCTAACTATATTCACTATTTTAAAGACTGAACTTCTTGTTCAGGTCTCCAAGTAGAAGAAAGAGTACCTAATGAGAACCCATGTCAGAATTCTGTTTTTATTATTTTGATGCTCAAAGCCCTGCAAGTCACTGAAATGTCTTCTAAGTGTTTGCTTTGATATTTTTTAAATGAAATTTTGCTTAGCAGGAAATTTTAAGTACATATGTACTGAATTAAAGACTGTGCCATCAAATAATAGGTAGAAAAGTTCTGTTATTCAAACTGATGGTCCTGGCTTCATCTTAGGCCCTCCTTCCAAAAGATCATGCCTAATTCCCTAGAAATTAATTTACTTTTACTTATTGCTTATAAAGTAATAATATTTTAATAATTATTTTTCAGTATTGTGCAGAAGTATCACTTCTATGTCTCAACCAGATCTGAAATATTCCTGGCCTATGCATGAGGGCATAAGGTGTGGATTAAAATACAGTTCTGGTGTGGCAATCAGAGTTCTTTGGTTGCAATCAATCAATTGCACTTTGGCTGATTTAAGCCAGAGGAAATATGTTGAAAATATTCTAGGAAATCAGAAAGTTGACAGGTAAGTTGGAGACCAAATTTAAAGAGACAGGAGAAATGGCAACTTGAAAACGTGGAATCAAGGACTGTAAGAATTAAAGGAATGAATTCACAGAAGGAAGAGTCTGGCTACCCTCCAGGTTATTAACCTCTGATCATGTACTATCTGCTTCTTAGTCTGTTCAAGATTCAAACTTCAGGGACTGAGTGTCCAGTAGGCTTTAGATCACAAGCTTATTCCTTTTATCAGTGGGAGCAAGACTCCTGATTAGGATTCCACCATATGGAACCCTGAAGGAAAGAGGTAAATGTCCCACAAAATCCAAGGTGCTGGTAAGGAGAAATGGACCCTGGGGAACCAAACTCCCATGAATGTCCATCAAATGAAAATTAGCCTGTACCTTCAGACTTCATCCATATGACCTTCTATCTTGTGATTTAATTTCTTCCCACATCTTAATTAGCTGTCTTTTGTTGGCTTTGTACCTCAAAATCGGTTTTCAGTGGAATCCAATGAATGTGAAGTCAAGAACCAACAGCTCTACTCACCTAGCTATATAATCCTGGACAAATCACTTAGTTTTTCTAAGCCTCAGTTTCCTAATCTATCATAATTTTTTGGAGAATTTAATGGGGTAATATATGTAAGACTCATAGAAAATATTTAATAAATAATCTATTGTGTTAATACTGCAGTTATAGTTGTATAAATTGTTATTATTATCATTAACAACTGACTAATTCATATTGACCTGTTATTCTCCACCTCAACCCAAACAGGGCTTCTAAATTAATCCTCTGATACCACCAACCCTCAACAATGGGAAGAGAGAATCCCAAAAGAGAGAATCCCAATAACCTTTCCCCAAACATACAAACCTCATCCCCAGTGAATAATAAGCCAAATCAGCCCCTGACTGGTTTGGTAAAGTCAAGGCATCCTTTAGGGACTTTTAGTCCCCTTCAAGAAATCAAACAATTGAATACAGTCAAAGCAATTGTGGATAACCCACCCAGTTACCTGTTTAAAGGATCTTTAATGAATATTTATTCCGAAGATAAGGGCAGTAACTCTGCTTGAGCAGAAAATTAATGTATTGTACTTGAAATATCCATTGACACATTATAGTGTTGTTCACATTTGTTTGTCATAAGCACAGGAAACATGCAAGACAAATTCCAAATATCAATGGAAAAATTCAATTAAAATTGTCCAATTGAAAAAACAGGTGGACTTTCCTAAAGTGCACATGAAATGGAACATTTTCTAGAAGAGATCATATGTTAGCCACAAAACATGTTTCCATAGAATCAAGAATACCTTCTGACCATAAGGATATAAATCTAGAAATCGATACCAGAAGAAATCTGGAAAATCACAAATATGTGGAAATTTAACAATGTTATCTTTGATAACAAATAGATCAAAGAATAAATCAAAGGGAAAATGAAAAAATATCTTGATATAAAACACAAGGGAGGCATAACATACTAAAACTTATAGGACGCAGCAAAAGCAGTTCCAAGAGGAAATCTTACAGCTATAAATACATATGCTAAGAGAAAAGAAAGACTTCAAATAAACAACCTACCATTATGCCACAAGGGATTAGAAAAAGAACAAGCTAACCAAGTTAGCAGAAGGAAAGAAATAATAAAAATGAGAGCAGAAATAAATAGAGAATAGGAAAGCAATAGAAAAGATAAACAAAACTAAGGGTTGATCCTTTGAAAACATAAACAACATTGAAAAACCTTTAACTAAACTAAGAGAAAAAAGACTAAAATGAATAAAATTATAAATGACATAGAAGACATTACAAATAACACCACATATATACAAAAGATCATAAGAGACTACTAGGAACAATCATATGCCTACAAACTGGACAACCTAAAAAAATGGATAAATACTTGGAAACATACAAACACAAAGACTGAAACATGAAGAAATAAAAAATCTGAACAGACCAAAAAGGAGTAAAGAGTTGGAATTAGTAATAAAAAAAATTCTCCCAACAAAGAAATGTTCAGAACTGGATGGTTTCACTGGTCAATTCTACCAAACATTTAAAAGAGAATTAAAACCCGTCCTTTCTGAACCCTTCTCCAAAATCTCCCAAAATCATTTTTATGAGGATAGCATTGTCCTGAAAACACAGCCAATAAGGAAACTATAAGAAAATTACAGGCTAGTATCCTTGAGGAATATAGTTGAAAAAATTCCCAACAAAATATTAGTAAACCAAATTTGACAGCACATTAAAAATATTACACACTTTGATCAAGTGGGATTCATCCATAGGATGCAAGGTTGCATCAACATATGTGAATCCATAAATGTGATACATCACATTAGTATTATGAAAGATTAAAATTATGTGATCATCTCAATAGATGCAGAAAAAGTATTTGACAAAATTCAACATAATTTCATGATAAAAACTGTGAACAAAATTGGGTACAGAAGACTGAAGCCCATAGCTAACATCATACTCATTGGTGAAACATTGAAAGCTTTTCCTCTAATACCAAGAACAAGACAAGGGTGCTACCCTTAGCTCTCTTATTTAACATAGTATTAGAAATCCTAGCCAGAGGATGCCTGGGTGGCTCAGTCAGTTAAGCATCAGCCTTTGGCTCAGGTCATGATCCCCAGATCCTGGGATCAAGCCCCACATTGGGCTCCCTGCTGAGCAGGGAGAAGCTCCCTACTTCTCCCTTTCCTATTCCCCCTCTCTCTTTCAAATAAATAAATAAAAGGCTTAAAAAAAAAAAAAAAGGAAAGAAAGAAATCATAGCCACAGCAATCAGTCAAGAAAAAGAAATAAAAGGCATCCAAATGAGCAAGGAAGAAGTAAAATTATTGGTTTGTAGATGATATGATCTTATATATTGAAAATCCTACAGGCTCTACCAAAAAAAAAACTTTAGAACTAATTAAAAAATTCAGGAAAGTTACAGAATACACAATCAGCATACAAAAATATGTTGTATTTCTGTATACTAACAAGATTTCCAAAAAAGAAATAAAGAATGCAATGTCATTTACAATAGCATCAAAAGCAATAAAATACCTAAGAATAAATTTAATCAAAAAGATGAAAAATCTGTACACTGAAGACTATAAGACATTAGTGAAAGAAACTGAAGAAGACAAAAATAAAGGAAAAGATTCCCCATATTCAGGAATTAGAAGAATGAATATTCTTAAATGTCCATACCACCCAAAGCCATCTACAGATTCAGTGCAATTCCTATCAAGACTTCAACAGTTTTGTTTTTTTACAGAAATTTTTTTAAAAAACCCTAAAGTTCATATGGAATCATGAAAGACCCTAAATAGCCAAAGCAATCTTGAGAAAGAAGAATAAAGCTGCATGCATCACACATCCTGATTTCAAACTATGCTACAAAGTTATAGCAATTAAAACAGTATGGTACTGGCATAAAAGAAGACACATAGACAAATGGAATAGAACCGAGAGTCCAGAAATAAATCCATGCATATACAGTCAAATAATACTTGAACAGGGAAACAAATTTTTTTTCAAGAGGGAAAAATAGTTTCTTCAATAAATGGTATACTAAGAAAATAGAATATTCACATGCAAAAAAAAAAATGAAATCAAGCCCTTATCTTACACTACTCACAAAGATTAACTCAAAATCGATTAATGACTAAAACATAAGACTTAAAATTCCTAGAAGAAAACATAAGGAAAAGCTCTTTGACATTGGTCTTGGCAATAATATTTTTGGATTTGACACCAAAAGCACAAACAACAAATGCAAAAATAAACAAGTGGAATCACATCAAACTAAAAAGCTTCTACACAGCAAAAGAAACTATCAACAAAACAAGAAGGCAACCTAAGGAATGAAATTAAATATTTACAAAGCAAATATCCAGTCAAGAGTTAATATTCAAAATATACAAGGAACTCATACAATTCAATAACAAAAAGATCAAATAATTCAATTAATTTGACAAATGGACAAAGAACTCAAACAGATATTTTTCCAATATATAAATGGCCAACAGGTACATGCAAAAGGTGCTTAATCTCACTAATCATCAGAGAAAAGCAAATCAAAACCAAAATGAGATATCACCTCCAAACTGTAGAATGACTGCTATTAAAACAAAAACAAAAACAAAACATAAGAACTGCTGGAAAGGTTGTAGAGAATAGGGACTTCTTGTGAACTACTGGTGGTAACATAAGTCAGTATGACCACTATGGAAAAAGTATGAAAGTTCCTTAGAAAATAAGAAATAAACTACCATATGATTCAGAAATCCCATTTCTGGGTCAAGTGGTCAAGTGTATACCCATTGACTTTGAAAACTGCCTGTACCATTTGGGAGGTTGCCCATTGAATTCTTAACTATGGGTGTCACTTGTATAAATGTCAGCCTCATTCAGAGACTTATTTCCAAGGAAGGGGATTACAAAGTTCTCCTTTTCAAACTTTAATATACATATGAATCACCTATTGATATTGTTAAGATGGAGATTCATTAGGTCTGGGTTGGGGCCAGAGATTTTGCATTTCTAAAAAGGTCCAATATGATGTTGAGGCTGCTATCCACAGATAAGAGTTTGAAGTAGCAAAGCTAAAAGAGTATAAACAATGATTCCAACACAAATTTCTAAGCATAACTAGAAAAATTCTCCTGATTTTACTCTCATGACTGCTTATATATAACCTTACTCACAAATACCAAAAGGTCAATGCCTGTCTACGGTCTTGGAAGATTTTCCATAGGCCCTAAAAAAAGCAGGAAGCAAATAATCCAGGATAATTGTATCTTCGGTTCATACGGGCATCACTGCAGAGCATGTTTAAAATGCAGTTTCTATGCATTACTACCACTCAAGAATTTGGCTTTATGATGCCTGAAATTTGCATTTTGTTTATTTTTTTAAATATTTTATTCATTTAGGGGCACCTGGGTGGCTCAGTGGGTTAAAGCCTCTGCCTTCGGCTCAGGTCATGATCTCAGGGTCCTGGGATCGAGCCCCACATCGGGCTCTCTGCTTGGCGGGGAGCCTGCTTCCCCCTCTCTCTCTCTGCCTGCCTCTCTGCCTACTAGTGATCTCTGTCTGTCAAATAAATAAATAAATAAATATATATTTTATTCATTTATATGACAGAGAGAGAGCACAAGCAGGTGGAGCAGCAGTGGGAGGGGGAGAAGCGGGCTCTGCACTGAGCAGGGAGCCTGATGCAGGGCTTGATCCCAGGACTCTGGGATCATAACCTGAGCCAAAGGCAGCCACTTAACCGACTAAGCCACCCAAGCGCCCCTGAAATTTGCATTTTAATATGCAGCCCAGGTCATTCTAATGAAGATGGCACATGGAAATCCTTTGAGAAATACTGAATGATTTTGTTGGTATTGTTACCTGATGTAGTATAGTTAGGGTAGAGACTATGCTACTATAACAAAAATACCCCCAAACACATGACTTCAATAAGCCATGTGTTAAAAATATTACCTCTTCCCTTCTTCACAAAAATTCTGTGTAGTAGTTATTGTTATCCCTACTTTATTTATGAGGAAATCAAGTATTGTAGGAGTTACAAAGCTTGTCCCAGTTTCAGAGCTAATGGGAACCAGAAGCAGAATTTAACTTACCTGTCCGATCCAAAGCCTCCTCTATTTCTACCTGAACATGCCTCTTCTCCATTGTCATTAATATGATGATCAATCTCCCTAAAAATGCACACCACCCATATTTTAAAGGTTTTTTTAAGCATGTTTATATATGTTATTACTTGCCCTGGAAGGAAAAGTTTCTTAGTCTCCTTTTCCATCTGCAAGCCATAAAAAATTTTCTGTAAGGTATTGCTCATATAAACTGAAAGCTAACCTGATTTAAAACCAAAAATCTTAAATGAACCCAATTGTCTTAAAAGAACCCAAATTAGAACTCAAGATCTAGTTTATAGCCTAGTTCACTGATGGGAAAGTGGAGACACAAAGACAGGAAATGATTGCTGGAGTCAAATAAGGCACTGGCTCAGCTGGGCTCAGGCTTCCTGATCCAGGGAGGCAACATGTGTTTGGAAAGAGTATGGACCATGTGGCCAAACAATGAAAGATTCAAATACTGATGCTGCTATTTGAGTATGTGACCTCAGACAAGTTTCCTAACTTCTTTAAAGCAGTTTCCTCATTTGGAAATGAAATAAAGATACCTACCTCGTAGATGTATTGTGACTACTGGAGATGAATTATGGAATTCATATATGAATTATAAATCCATATAGGGCCTGGCAGAGTGAGTGCTAATTAAATGTTAGTTCTCTCTTTCCATCACAGGCTAGCCTTTTCCTAGAGCACATATTGCCTTCTACAGGGCGATGGTCTTTTACCCTTCTTGACACCCACATAAATTTCACATTGTAGAAATCTAGAGCTGAGTGCACATGAAGCATAGTCCATTCTAAAGGGCTTTTTTTTTTTTAATTTAAAGGAAGAAAAAGTAAAAAGTGCTGAGCCAATATTTCTACTATTCAATCATTAAATATTAATCGATGTCAATGCATTTGAGGGAGCCTTTAGCTGTGACAGGTGAGCTGAAAGTAGAAATTCTGATTTAACGAGGCCTCCTGGCCACTTTGGCAAAATGTCAGGGTGCAGGGTGTGGTGGAGAATAATTAACTGATAAACAACCTTCCAAAAAAGATCAGTAACTATGAACTTGAGGACAAAGACAAGACTTCTCTTATTTTCTCCAAAGCGTCATGGGATCTCTCAGTCCTTTCTGAATCAACCCTGATTCAGTACCCCTAAGTCAGAATGCCCTTAACTGTTTTGTTTAGACTGGGCTATGAAATGATTAGGCTGTTGAAATGATGAATCAGGAGCACTGCAGGATTTTTCACAGTCTCTCTGAACAATGCCCCATATCACATTTACACTGACAGGCTGTATTTTTATATTTGACATGTGAGAGGAACATGGAAAATAACACACTGACAGCGCCTTAGATACCAGTCATACATCTTCCTAACACAGATTGATGGGTGGAAAAGAATATTATTTAGTGAGCCCTTCTTAAGCTCTCCCAGGAAAATATATAGATCCACCAGTGGATTGACTTGAAACTCATATTAACAATCCTTACGAGCAGGAAACAGAAAAACAACCACCATCCATTTCTGCACCGGCAAACAGATCAGAAAAATTAGCAGAAACCAATCCTGTACCTGTACATTTCTCACTGATGGGTCAGGCTTTGCTCCTCCCCAGCCTAGCAATCTGAGTCAGTGGAATTTCTCCATCGAGGCACATCGGTCTTTCCAATTTCAAACCAAAGGTGAAAGATAAGCTGGTAGGAAAATTTAAGCCACAGCTTTAGCTGCTCAGGGAACCAACATGAAAACAGGAAAAAAAAAAAAAAAAACCTGAGAAGGAGTAGCCTAAGCTAACTACATGCCTATGGAGAGACCTAAAGAACCATGTGGGACTGGGGCTGCCATATATTAGGAGACATATATTAAGGACATAGAAGAGAAGGAAAAGAAAAAAAAAATGTCCCTTGTAGTGGATGCTGTAATCTCCCTCCAGGAAGGCATGATTTATTCCCACAGTTGCTGGGAATGCTGCTGGTGACAACTGTCTCAGCTGCCGGCCCTCTTCAGAAGGTCCTTCTGCTCAAAAGAGCTCTCACCAAATAGTATGTTGTCTCATGGAGCTGCTTGCTTCCATTGACTGGTCAATACAGAAGCATAAGGGCCGGCCTAACCTCTTATTGCTAAAAGGAACAACTATGGAAGGTTGTCCCAGCTTCAGAGCCCCGTGAGTTAGCTAAGACCTGCTTTGAGACTCCATCACACTCTATGCCCAATCCTGCTTCCTTTCATTCGCTTATGCAGATGTCAATCCCATAAGCATTTCATAATTCACTGCAAGCTAATCTCCGTCTCAGAGTCTGTTTCCAGGAATACCCAATACTCCTTTCATTTCCCACTTCCATGATGTACCATGTAAGTCAAATATCCCAAAGAATAAAATCTTATGATACTTTCAGAAATGTATATGTATAACCAGCCAAATCACTTTGAAATGATCACAGTCATTCTAATTCTCAAGATGGAAAATAAAAACAGAGAAAGACAAGCACCATCTTTGGAAGGACCTACCACTCTAAGTTTCAAGCTCAATCTTTAGTCTAACATGGGCTTTTGTTTGTTTCTTTGTTTTTCATTATATGCTTAAACTAAGGCAAAAGCAGGTAAAGAAAAACTCCTAGGAATTCTAGCACCAAAACAGAAATAGGTGAGAGAAATATTTTTCCTGTTGTAGATGATCCTAAAAAGTCATTAGGGATGCCTGAGTGACTCAGTCATTTGAGCATCCAACTTTTGATTTCGGTTCAAATTATGATCTCAGGGTCCTGAAATTGAGCCCAGTGTCAGGCTCTGGGCTCCGGATGGAGTCTTCCTAAGGTTCTCTCTTCCTCTCCCTCTGCCCCTCCCCACACCCCACCAGGCCACCTCTCTGAGATAAATAAATAAATCGTTTAAAAAGCCAAGAACCTGGGATCTGGATCGCTGATTCTTAGGATCACAGAGTATCTGGCACTCTTATTTCTGATGGAAAACAATGGGATATGAAGACTTTCAACGAGCAGTTTACTGGCAAAAGGAACCAGAGATGTATTTAGAATCTCACAGTAAGATTTTGGCATTCGGCTCTTAAGAATATCAAGTCATTGGCTGCCTGTGGCTTCATCTACTTTCCCTAGTTTTTTCTTCTCTGTTCTCCATTTGCTTCCTCTGCTTTTGCTTCCTCCTCTTTGGTTCTTTTTCCCATTTCCTCTCCTTCCCACTTCATTGGACTTTTTTTATTGACTGGAGCTTCAATGGTGGTTGCATCACACAGATTGCTTTTTCCGCAGTAAAGCCCTGATTTGGAAGGGAGAAAGAAGAACTTTTCATCTCTGTGTGCAAATGTAATTCAAATATGGTGAACTAATTTATTCTGTAAAACTTAATTAAAACCAATAAAAAAAGGAGACAGCTCTGGAGGGAGCAGTAACTCCCTTGGCAGGACCTGGGTGAGATGCAGTCAGTTGGGACTTTTTAAACCTTAGCATTTGATTTGGCCCCATGATTTTCAGAGAACTTGGTTTGGTTTTATATGCTACTAAAATGCTTTTAAGTATTTAATGGTTTACTCCAATTGGGGAAAGTTTTGTTAGGTTTTCTCTAAAGTTTCCCACAGGAAAGCTTTGGTTTTTTATTTGTGACTGGAATATTTTGTGGCTTTAGAAATTACCAGGAAAATTTTTAAAAATGCTACTTTTGAAGTTTTCCAGATGCACACAAGTATATTTTCATATATCTTACATCACATCCCTCATTTTGAAGTGATTTTTGTCTGAAAGTATGAATAAAAAAGGTCAGAGTAGAACTTGCAGGAATAGTGACTTCATGCTGAGATCCCCATTACACTTTAAGCCTCTTGATTATAGAACTGTGTCTTAAATACTATTTCAATGGTTCACACCAAACAGAGAAATAAAGTGCACACTGAAGGATGGATGGATGGAGGGAGGGAAGGAAGGGAGGAAAGAAAGAAGGGAGAAAGGGAGGGAGGGAGGGATGGAGGGATGGAGGGAGGAAGGGAGGGAGGCCTAAATACATCAATCCATGAATCCTAGAGTGTTGGGATACATTTGCCTGTATTCTTCCTGCTGGAATTGGAGTTAAAGGGAGAGATTAGAGCTGCTACACTAGTCGTATGTAAGAGTAGAGGACTACTCTAAGAGGATGACTACTAAGCATGGCATCTCAATAAAATCTCATACCCAGCACCAAATTTTGTCAAGGTAGGTACTCAATGAATATTGGATTGATAGGATTTTCACCCCATGTCGATCAAAGTTTGCCTCAAGAACACTGCAAGAGGAGTGCCAATGGTGATTATTTCCAATATTTTATTATGAAAATTTCCAACATGTAAAAAATTTTGAATAATTTTTCACAGAACACCCTTACACCTATGACCTGATTGTTAGCATTAACATCTTACTCTACTTATTTACCACATAACTCTCTATCTATCCATCCTTATATTCATATTATTTTGGGGGCTGGGTACAATATATTTTATTTACCTGACAACATAGGGTTTCCCAAACCCCTCCCCTTCTTCAAATGTTCTGGGATGGAAACTGTGTAAAGGTTGGGAGATTCTCAATGTGTTGGGGAACAAGTTGGGGCAAAGATTCCCCCGCAGCTGAGGAACTCTCTCTTCCTCTTTCTCTTGCAGGGGTTGGTGGTCCAGGGAACTGGTCTACCACCCAGTTGCTGTAGCCAGATTCATTATCATACCAGGCAATAAGCTTGACAAAGTGGTCACTGAGAGCAAAACCAGCTCCATCATTTAAAGTGGAAGAGCAAGTGTCATTGTTAAAGTTGCAGGAGACAACCTGGTCCTCAGCATAGTCCAGGGTGCCCTTGAGGGGTCCTCTGTTGCCTTCTTCAGCACCTTCTTGATTTTATTGTATTTGGCAGCCTTCTCCAGGCAGCAGGTCAGATCCATGACTGACATATTGGGGCGTGGGGACACAGAAGACCATGCCAGTGAGCTTCCCATTTCAGCTCAGGAATGATCTTGCTACAGTCTTTGTGGCTCCAGTAGAAGCAGGGATGATGTTCTGGGCAGCCCCTTGGCCATAATGCCACAGCTGCCCAGAGAGGCCATCCACATCTTCTGAGTGGCAGTAATGGCACAGACTCCAGTCATGGGTCCCTCCATGCTGCCAAAGTTGTCATAGATGACCTTGGCCAGGGGGCCAAGCAGTTAGTTGCAGTGCAGGAGGCATTGCTGATAATCTTGAGGGAGTTGTCATACTTAGGGTTCATAATCATCACAAACAAGGGGGCATCAGCAGAAGTTGGCAGAGATGATGACCCTCTTGGCCCCACCTTTCAAATGAGCCCCAGCCTTCTCCATGGTGGTGAAGACTACAGTGGCTCCACAACATAGTCAGCACCAGCATCACCCTCTTTATGCTGGCAGAATCTCATTCCTGGAAGATAGAGATAGGCTTTCCACTGATGGCAATTTTCCTATTCTCAGCTTTAACAATGCTGTTGAATTTGCTGTGGGTGGAATCATACCAGAATATGTAGACCATGTAGTTGAGGTCAATGAAGGGGTTACTTTATGGTGATAATATCCACTTTGCCAGATTTAGGCCGCCCTGGTGACCATGTGACCAATATGGCCAGATCAGTTTACTCCAACCTTCACCCTCATGTTTCCAGGATGTGCCTGGCACTGCACCAAAAGATGTAGCTATCTGTGGAATGGGGAGGAGCAGAAGGCTAACTCATATTATTTTTTTATTCATTTCAAATTAAAGTATAGGCATTGGCAACTTTGTCTGTAAATGCTTTGACATACATATCATTAGAATTCAATATTTGTTTCAAGTCTTTTCCTTTGAAATAAAATGATCATTCTAAATTTTGATGGTTGCAAACACCGGTGTAACACAAATCTTTATCAAGATTAGCATTACCCCCAGAAAATTTAACAGTGGAGATTTGAGAGTCTTTGAAATAATTTCTTTACTTCTTTATACAGAAGGAGACTGTTTGAGAATAACTTACAGTTTAAAATTTGGTAGGAACTGGGGCACCTGGGTGGTTTAATCATTAAGCATCGGCCTTTGGCTCAGGTCATGATCCCAGAGCCCTGGGATGGAGCTCCACGTCAGGCTCCCTGCTCCATGGAGAGCCTGCTTCTCCCCCTCACCCTCCCCCTGCTTGTGTTCTCTCTCTCTCTCTGTCAAATAAAAAAATAAACAAAATATAAAAAAAAATAAAATTTGATAGGAACTGTCCACCCTCACTGCTTCAGATCTCACACCATTAAAGATGTGCTTTCTTATATTTGTTTTAGCAAAATCCAAACTCCAAATGCATAGTTGATGGCAAGGGAGAGATTTATGTGTATGTACAACATTAGCTGAAGGTCCAGTGAGTTGGCAAACAAGCAGGGAAGAATAAAGCAAAATTAGGATCCTATTTTCTTATGTGGATTTAAAAATAATAATGTATACAAATAATTTTTGTCAGAATAACAGGTATGCTTTAGGTCTTAATACATGTAAGTATGTTTTCTTTGCACCAGATTTTCTTGGGACATCACGTTTGGGGTGGGGGGGGACAACCAAGGGACCCTCTGTGAAGTTGTACGTGTTGCCAAATTGAATCCAGTGCCAAGCTAAATCCCTACCACATTGTACATATAAGTTGAATCTCTTCCAAATGCAGGGCTCCTTCTTAAGTAGCTGTATTGACTAATTACTTTCATCAGGATAATTGCACCTAAGAAAAGGGTACAATTATTTCTACCGAGTAGAATGTTGACATCGTTTAATGAAGAATTAATGCATGTGGTGACAAACTATGTATTTAGAGAGGAAATAAAGCACTTACCAACAATCTGTTTCCAAGAAAGAATTTTTAAGCATGTCTGGTATGCTCTTAAGTATTCAGAGTGAAACTAATAGGCATTTCCGCAGCACACAAGACTCAGGATCTATCTAAGTCCATGCATGCCAGTGAATTGACATCCACCATGCCCTAGTGGGTTCTACATCGTGGTTGAAAGTCAGAGCTGCAATTCAGTTTGGCTAAGGTAGTACCCACTCACATCATCACATTTCAAAGTGACCTTCCCAGTCACTGTTCCACACAAATAGTAAACCTACATCATCCTTCTTTGTGGGAATGGCAAATTTATAAAACTGAACTGCAGAAGGATTATGGTTAAAACCTCCAAAGTGTTGACTGGGACCTAGAATAGTTACTGATGGACAAGAGCTCTAAAATTTATTCTTTCATATATTAACTGAACACATACTGATCAATCAACTATTATATGGAAGATGCTATGCTAATTATTATATAATAACCCAAAAGGAACCTACATTCCAGAAGCTTGTAACTACAGACCATTCAATCATTCATTCAACATATCTCTACTGGGAACTGTGGTGAACTTTGTGGTCCATCGCCCAAATCCTCCTCTAAGACTGAGGCACCCATTTCTCCAGCTGCCAGGAGTACAGACTGCTGATAGTTCACAACTGAGTTCCTTCCCAGGAATCACTCTAGGATAAAAGTATACACTTCCCACTTACTGGCAGCTGCATCCAGTGATTGGTGGTGCTAGAGTACAAAGGCTCTTGAGGTCTCTCCTGCAACTACATCACAATTCAATTTCTCCCTGTGCCCAGTGAAGCAACTCTCACTCATCACAGGTGTTGTTACTAAAAGCACTCTTCAATTAACCTCCTGCATGCAAATCTCACAGTCACAGTCACCTGAGGAAGCCAACCTAGGACAGTCACTGCCAAATATGATTCTAGGAAGACGACTATAAAATGGAACATACAACCTAGATCACCTAGCTCCAAATTGAGAATCCTATCACTAGTGTGCAGTTATGATGCAACTATTGAAAAAAATCCCACTAATGGAGAACTGAGATGGAAATGAAAGCCCGAGAGTAAAATAATACCAGCATAAGGTGGTAGAGATCTTAAGGGCCTCCACAGTAATATAAAAAAGACTCTCATTTCCTGCAACCAGAGGGCAGAAAAACTGCATTTGGGACCCAGAAAGAGCTACAGAGAAGGTTGAATTTTCCATGCCTCCATGTCTTTTATAATAAAGGCAGGCAGGGTTCTGGCTGGGAAGGAGTGGGACATGGAGACTTGAGATGGGAACATATTGGTCAACGCACTAGAACATCTTGAATCTTTGGGTATATTCAGACTCCCCTGAATCTTCTACCTACTCAAAAGTGGTCCATTTCTCTCTCTTTAAAGGCTTGCACTCCCCATTACACTTTTGCTTAAAGACAGTATAGAAGCTTTTGTACTTGCAAAATAACACACATCTTATGATCTGTCCCATCTTTTCTCCTGGCCACCAGATCATGGAGAAAGTTATAAAAAACCATCTGGTGTAGTTCTGGTCCACTAAAATAAGTTAAAAACTATATGTCAAAGAAGCTGCACTACTAGCCAACATTTCTCAGCAGGAACCAGGAGAGTTTACATGGGATTGCAACCTGAGTATGATGTATCAAGGAGAACAGAATGAGAAGTTGGAAAGGGATAAGTTTACAATATATAAGCAGTCTCCTGTGATCCAAGATTTACACCCCATCAAGGACCCCAGGAGACAGTGCTAATATGCTGCTAGGGTGTTTCTTGGAAGCTTGGACAAAGCAATAGCCCACACCTAATGAAGCAGAAATGGGACAGATGGCAAAGACAGTAATCAAAAGATTCAGAGAAGTGAGGCTGCTACATTAGATATAATACATGAAGCCAGAAAATCCACCCATCTACAGTGTTCTAAGAAAAGGCCTAGAGGATAATCCATTTACCAAAGTGTTAAGTAACGTGCCAATAAGAGGGGCACTAGCATCAATAAGAAGCTCAGTGACAGCCGTCTTTGGTTGTCCAGGGCAATAAGAGATCCTGCTAAAGAACTAGGCTCCCTGATAACAATGGACATGAGAGGATCCCCAAATAAAAGAATCCAGGTAACTGAATCCACTGAAAAGAATCCACTTAACTGAAAATAGCAAGGTGGACACAATTGTCATAATAAATAGAAAGGTCAAAGTAATAATCAAGGGAGCTAACCTGTAAAGAAACTTGGAGATGGTTAATAGAACACGGCACTCCAAATGTCATGATAAATGGGCAGCCTTTGAAAATTGCTCAAGCTGTACAATGAAAAGAAATTAAGGATGAATGATCAAGATGCTGGAGTGGATACCTCAATAAAAATTCACAAACTTGTCCAATATCCAGACCCGAGCCTCTCTCAGACCTGGAATACACTGACCAATGGAAATGTCATGTCTCCAGGAAAAAGAATTCCATGACACCATGAAAAGTTATTTGGTAACGATTTTTCCATAAGGGACCTCTGTCCATTTACTCAAGTAACTTTATACTTGAGAAAAATAAATATCCAAACATTTGGATGAGAATTGTAAGACAGAGTCATACAACCATTAACATTTATATCAAAACATCAAAACACCAAAATGGACCTCTGTTTTAGTGGGGCTAATACGGGTACATGCAATAAATGGAGCTCTGGCCCACACCCTGCTTACTATGGGTCCACTGGGCTCTGTGGACCCACACTACCATCATTTCCCCAGTGTCTGAGTGTATAATTGGAGTAAATATACTTGATAGTTGTTAGGACCTATGCATAGCTTTTTTAGCCTATAGGTTAAGGGCTATTATAGTGAGAAATACCAAATGGAAGACCGAGAAACTGCCTTCTCATTTCCCTCTCCAGCCAAGATTGTATGCTGGGACATCCTCTCCAAAATGAGGGAAAAATTATAGCATCTCATAAACCCCACCACTATGGTGGAAAACATATGCCACAATTTGGAATAGTGCTTCCACCCATTTACTGAGAGACTTGGAAAACTTAGATCTTTGAATGGATCCCAGAGCAGGAAAGAGATCTGCAACATGTCCAAGGTACAGTACAAGCTGCCCTTCTACTTGGGGCATCATACCTAACTGACCAATGGTATTAGAGTTATCTGTGTTGACAACAGATGTGTAGAGTTTATGGTGAGCTCTAATCAGAGAATGGTAACATAGACTTCTAGGTCTATATTTGTAGCAGGGCTCATTCTATTTACTTCAGAGATTCCTACACCATTTAAAAAGAGCTCCCTCATATGCCACTCATTCCTAGCTAAAATATAAGATCATGTGGCCAGAGCTTCCCATCAGAAGCTGGATTTCCAGACCCACAAAAGCATAATATTTAGAGGACTCAACAGCAATCCATCATAAGATAGAAGAGTCACTATCAGTATCAGGCATGAGGAAGTCCAGAAGGCACAAGTAAGCTACAGAGACAGGTGGCCAGACTCTCATGCCATTCTCCACTATTTTGCCAGTACCCCTCCCTTCAACTTATACATATGGCCTCATGGTAGAGGTGCGGAGGGAATGGAGGATGGTATATGACTTGGTGATAAAGAAGAAAAAAGGCCAAATGGATTCTATTAAATGACATATCACAAGCTGCCTTGTACTCACCTCCTCTCCTAAATTATGATCTAGGAAACTATCTTGGAACTGTGGTGCCAGATGCCACCTGGTGTTTAAACCAGGTTGCTATCCGATAAAATAATTAGTTCCACCACTTCTTTTTATTCTTTCATTCAGTAGCTACTTATTGAGGCCAAACTCTATATTATCCTGGGTAGGAAGAGTACAGCAATAAGCAAAACAGACAAAAATCTCTTCCTTCAAAAACTGAGTAGCATGCAAAACAATGAATCTGTACCGCTTTCTTATACCACACACAAATATAAACTCAAAATGGCCTAAAGACCTAAATATAAGGCCTGAAACCTTAAAACTTCTGAAAGAAAACATTGGCAATAAACTCTTGAACACTGGCCTTAGCAGTATTTTTCTGGATCTGTTTCCCAGATCCAGATCCCTTTGTTCCAAAGGGAACAAAAACAAAAATAAATAATTGGGAGTACATCAAACTAAAAAGATTTGCACAGTGAAGGAAAGCATCAACAAAATTAAAAGGCAACAATTCCGATCAAAATCCCACCGGTATTTTTCAAAGAGCTGGAGCAAATAATCCTAAAATTTGTATGGAATCAGAAGAGACCCTGAATTGCTAAGGAAATGTTGAAAAACAAAAATAAAACTGGCGGCATCATGTTACCTGATTTCAAGCTTTACTACAAAGCTGTGATCACCAAGACAGCATGGTACTGGCATAAAAACAGACACATCGACCAGTGGAACAGAGTAGAGAGCCCAGATATGGACCCTCAACTCTATGGTCAAATCATCTTTGACAAAGGAGGAAAAAATATACAGTGGGAAAAAGACAGTCTCTTCAATAAATGGTGCTGGGAAAACTGGACAGCTATATGTAGAAGAATGAAACTCGACCATTCCCTTACACCATACACAAAGATAAACTCGAAATGGATAAAAGACCTCAACATGAGACAGGAATCCATCAGAATCCTCGAGGAGAACATAGGCAGTAACCTCTTCAGTATCAGCCACAGCAACTTCTTTCAAGATATGTCTCCAAAGGCGAAGGAAACAAAGGCAAAGATGAACTTTTGGGACTTCATCAAGATCAAAAGCTTCTGCACAGCAAAAGAAACAGTCAACAAAACAAAGAGGCAACCCACGGAATGGGAGAAGATATTTGCACATGACAGTACAGACAAAAGGTTGATATCCAGGATCTATAAAGAACTCCTCAAACTCAACACACACAAAACAGATGATCATATTAAAAAATGGGCAGAAGATATGAACAGACACTTCTCCAATGAAGACATACAAATGGCTACCAGACACATGAAAAAATGTTCATCATCACTAGCCATCAGGGAGATTCAAATCAAAACCACATTGAGATACCACCTTACACCAGTTAGAATGGCCAAAATTAGCAAGACAGGAAACAACGTGTGCTGGAGAGGATGTGGAGAAAGGGAACCCTCTTACACTGTTGGTGGGAATGCAAACTGGTGCAGCCACTTTGGAGAACGGTGTGGAGAGGTGAACCATGAGAGACTATGGAATCTGAAAAACAACCTGAGGGTTTTGAAGCGGGGGGGGGGGGGGTGGGAGGTTGGGGGAGCCAGGTGGTGGGTATTAGGGAGGGCACGGATTGCATGGAGCACTGGGTGTGGTGCAAAAAACAATGAATACTGCTACGCTGAAAAGATATAAAATAAATAAATAAATGAATAAAACATTAAAAGGCAACCTACTGAATGGGAGAGATATTTGCAAGTGATATAACATTTAGGAGATAATATACAAAATATATAAATAACTTATACAACTCAACACACACAGCAAAAAAAAAAAAAACAACCCACTAATACTCCAATTAAAAACAGGCAGAGTGGGGAGGAGTCAAGATGGTGGAGAAGTAGCAGGCTGAGATGACATCAGGTAGCGGGAGATCAGCTAGATAGCTTATCTAACCATTGCGAACACCTACAAATCCAATGGGAAATCGAAGAGAAGAAGAGCAACAATTCTAGAAACAGAAAATTGATCACTTTCTAAAAGGTGGGACCTGTGGAGAAGTGAATCCAAAGCGATGGGAAGACAGACTGCGGGGGGAGCGGCCGGCTCCTGGCAAGCGGCGGAGCAATGGAGCACAACATCAGGACTTTTAACAGTCTGCTCCACGGAGGGACATCGCTCCAGAGCTAAACTGGGGAGAAGCCCACGTGGGGTCAGCGTAACCCCAGGTCCCGCGGGGTCATAGAAGGACCGGAGGTGTCTGAGTGTCACAGAGCTCGCAGGTATTAGAGTGGGGAAGCCAGCTAGAGCGACAAAGCCAAGGAGTGAGCTCTCAGCTCAGGGTTACCTTGAGCCGGTTGCAGGCTGGGTGGGCTTGGAGCACAGCCAGAGGCCACGGAGACGGAAGCGACCGGGCGCTTTTCTCCAGGTGAAAACAATTGAGCGCTTTCCTCTAGATGCGACTGGAGGCCAGGGAGGCGGGGGCGGTTGGGTGCTTTTCACTGAGGGCCCACTGAGGAGCGGGACCCTGAGCTCTCAGCTCCTCCGGGCCAGAGATTGGGAGGCCATCATCTTCATTCCTGTCCTCCGAACTCTACGGAAAGCGCTCAGCGAACAAAAGCTCCAGAAAGCAAACCTGAGCGGATTACTTAGCCTGGCCCCTGGTAAGGGAGGTGCAATTCCACCTTGGGCAAAGACACTTGAGAATCTCTACAACAGGCCCCTCCCCCAGAAGATCAACAAGAAACACAGCCATGACCAACTTCACTCACCATAAACAGTGAAATTCTGGAGGAGGAGAAAGCAAATCTTATCTGGACAAAATGACAAGGCGAAAAAACTCACCACAAAAAAAAGAACAAGAGGTAGTACCAAAGGCTGGAGACCTAATCAATACGGACGTTGGTAACGTGACAGATCTAGAGTTCAGAATGATGAGTCTCAAGATTCTACCCGGGCTCGAAAAAGGCATAGAAGATATTAGAGAAACCCTCTCTGGAGAGATAAAAGCCCTTTCTGGAGAAATAAAAGAACTAAAATCTAACCAAGTTGAAATAAAAAAGCTATTAATGAGGTGCAATCAAAAATGGAAGCTCTTACTGCTAGGATAAATGAGGCAGAAGAAAGAATTAGTGACATAAAAGACCAAATGACAGAGAATAAAGAAGCTGAGCAAAAGAGAGACAAACAAATACTGGACCACGAGGAGAGAATTCGAGAGATAAGCGACACCATAAGACAACACAACATTAGGGGGGGGAGGAGTCAAGATGGCGGAGAAGTAGCAGGCTGAGACGACATCGGGTAGCAGGAGATCAGCTAGATAGCTTATCTAACCATTGTGAACACCTATAAATCCAACGGGAAATCGAAGAGAAGAAGAGCAACAATCCCAGAAACAGAAAATCGATCACTTTCTGAAAGGTAGGACCTGCGGAGAAGTGAATCCAAAGCGACGGGAAGATAGACCCCGGGGGGAGGGGCCGGCACCCGGCAAGCGGCGGAGCGACGGAGCACAAAACCGGGACTTTTAAAAGTCGGCTCCACTGGGAGACATCGCTCCAGAGGCTAAACTGGGGGGAAACCCAGGCGGGGTCAGCATAACCCCAGGACCCGCGGGGTCACAGAAGGACTGGGGGTGTCTGAGTGCCGCAGAGCTCGCAGGTATTAGAGCGGGGAAGCCGGCTATAGCGACAAAGCCGAGGAGTGAGCTCTAAGCCCGGGGTTACCTTGTGCCGGTCGCAGGCTGGGTGGACTCGGAGCGCGGCCGGAGGCCGCGGAGACAAAAGCGACCCGGCGCTTTTCTCCAGCTCCAACAATTGACTGCTTTCCTCGAGGCGCGACCGCAAGCCAGGGAGGCGGGGCTATTGGGCGCTTTGCTCTGACAGCGCACTGAGGAGCGGAACCCCAAGCTCTCGGCTCCTTCGGGCCGAGAGATTGGGAGGCCGCCATCTTCATTCCCGTCCTCCGGAACTCTACGGAAAGCGCTCAGGGAACAAAAGCTCCCGAAAGCGAACCCGAGCGGATTACTTAGCCCGGCCCCTGGCAAGGGCGGTGCAATTCCGCCTGCGGCAAAGACACTTGAGAATCACTACAACAGGCCCCTCCCCCAGAAGATCAACAAGAAACCATCCAAAACCAACTTCAGTCACCAAGAACAGCGGAATTCCACAGCAGGAGAAAGCAAATCCTACCTGGACAAAATGACAAGGCGGAAAAACTCACCTCAAAAAAAAGAACAAGAGGCCGTACCGAAGGCTGGAGACCTAATCAATACAGACATAGGTAGCATGACAGATCTAGAGTTCAGAATGACAATTCTCAAGGTTCTAGCCGGGCTCGAAAAAGGCATAGAAGATATTAGAGAAACCCTCTCCGGAGAGATAAAAGCCCTTTCTGGAGAAATAAAAGAACTAAAATCTAACCAAGTTGAAATCAAAAAAGCTATTCATGAGGTGCAATCAAAAATGGAAGCTCTCACTGCCAGGATAAATGAGGCAGAAGAAAGAATTAGTGACATAGAAGACCAAATGACAGAGAATAAAGAAGCTGAGCAAAAGAGAGACAAACAACTACTGGAACACGAGGAGAGGATTCGAGAGATAAGTGACACCATAAGACGACACAACATTAGAATAATTGGGATTCCAGAAGAAGAAGAAAGAGAGAGGGGAGCAGAAGGTATATTGGAGACAATTATTGGAGAGAATTTCCCTAATATGGCAAAGGAAGACAACACAACATTAGAATAATTGGGATTCCAGAAGAAGAAAAAAGAGAGAGGGGAGCAGAAGGTATATTGGATACAATTATTGGAGAGAATTTCCCTAATATGGCAAAGGGAACAAACATCAAAATCCAGGAGATGCTAAGAACGCCCCTCAAAATCAACAAAAATAGGTCCACACCTCGTCACCTGATAGTAAAATTTGCAAGTCTTAGCGACAATGAGGAAATCCTGAAAGCAGCCCAGGAAAAGAAGTCCATAACATACAAGGGTAAAAACATTAGATTGGCAGCGGACCTATCCACAGAGACCTGGCAGGCCAGAAAGAACTGGCATGATATATTCAGAGCACTAAATGAGAAAAACACGCAGCCAAGAATACTATATCCAGCTAGGCTATCACTGAAAATAGAAGGAGAGATAAAAAGCTTCCAGGACAAACAAAAACTGAAAGAATTTGCAAACACCAAACCAGCTCTACAGGAAATATTGAAAGGGGTCCTCTAAGCAAAGAGAGACCCTAAAAGGAGTAGGTCAGAAAGAAACAGAGACAATATACAGTTACAGTCACCTTACAGGCAATACAATGGCACTAAATTCATATCTCTCAATAGTTACCCTGAATGTTAATGAGCTCAATGCCCCAATCAAAAGACACAGGGTATCAGAATGGATAAAAAAAGAAAACCCATCAATATGCTGCCTACAAGAAACTCATATGAGACCCGAAGACACCTCCAGATTTAAAGTGAGGGGGTGGAAAACAATGTACCATGCTAATGGACATCACAAGAAAGCTGGGGTGGCAATCCTTATATCAGATCAATTAGATTTTAAGCCAAAGACTATAATAAGAGATGAGGAAGGACACTATATCATACTCAAAGGGTCTGTCCCACAAGAAGACCTAACAATCTTAAATATCTATGCCCCTAATATGGGAGCAGCCAACTATATAAACCAATTAATAACAAAGTCAAAGGAATACATTGACAGTAATACAATAATAGCAGGGGACTTTAACACTCCCCTCACTGAAATGGACAGATCATCTAAGCAAAAGATCAACAAGGAAATACAGGCCTTAAATGACACACTGGACCAGATGGACATCACAGATATATTCGGAACATTCCATCCCAAAGCAACAGAATAAACATTCTTCTCTAGTGCACATGGAACATTCTCCAGAATAGTCCACGTCCTGGGTCATAAATCAGGTCTCAACCAGTATCAAAAGATTGGGATCGTTCCCTGCATACTTTCAGACCACATGCTCTGAACCTAGAACTCAATCACAAGAGGAAATTTGGAAAGAACGCAAATACATGGAGACTAAACAGCATCCTTCTAAAAAATGAATGCGTCAACCAGGAAATTAAAGAAGAATTGAAAAAATTCATGGAAACAAATGATAATGAAAACACAATGATTCAAAATCTGTGGGACATAACAAAGGCAGTCCTGAGAGGAAAATATATAGCGGTACAAGCTTTTCTCAAGAAACAAGAAAGGTCTCAAATACACAGCCTAACACTACACCTAAAGGAGCTGGAGAAAGAACAACAAAGAAAGCCTAAACCCAGCAGGAGAAGAGAAATCATAACGATCAGAGCAGAAAACAATGAAATAGAAACCAAAAAAAAAACCAATAGAACAAATCAACAAAACTAGGAGGTGGTTCTTTGAAAGAATTAATAAGATTGACAAACCCCTGCCCAGATTTATCAAAAAGAAAAGAGAAAGGATGCAAATAAATAAAATCATGAATGAAAGGGGAGAGATCACAACCAACACCAAAGAAATACAAACAATTATAAGAACATACTATGAGCAACTCTATGCCAACAAATTCGACAATCTGGAAGAAATGGATACATTTCTAGAGACATATAAACTACCACAACTGAACCAGGAAGAAATAGAAAAACTGAACAGACCCATAACCAGTAAGGAAAATGAAACAGTCATCAAAAATCTCCAAACAAACAAAAGCCCAGGGCCAGGCGGCTTCCCAGGGGAATTCTACCAAACATTTAAAGAAGAACTAATTCCTATTCTCCTGAAACTGTTCCAAAAAATAGAAATGGAAGGAAAACTTCCAAACTCATTTTATTAGGCCAGCATCACCTTGATCCCAAAACAAGACAAGGATCCCATCAAAAAAGAGAATTACAGACCAATATCCTTGATGAACACAGATGCGAAAATTCTCACCCAAATACTGGCCAATAGGATCCAACAGTACATTAAAAGGATTATTCACCATGACCAAGTGGGATTTATTCCAGGACTGCAAGGTTGGTTCAACATCTGCAAATCAATCAATGTGATATAACACATTAATAAAAGAAAGAATAAGAACCATATGATACTCTCAATAGATGCTGAAAAAGCATTTCACAGAGTGCAGCATCCCTTCCTTATCAAAGCTCTTCAAAGTGTAGGGATAGAGGGCACATATCTCAATATTATCAAAGCCATCTATGAAAAACCCACCGCAAATATCATTCTCAATGGAGAAAAACTGAAAGCTTTTCCGCTAAGGTCAGGAACAAGGCAAGGATGTCCGTTATCACCACTGCTGTTCAACATAGTACTAGAAGTCCTAGCCTCAGCAATCAGACAACAAAAGAAATTAAAGGCATCCAAATTGGCAAAGAAGAAGTCAAACTATCACTCTTTGCAGATGATATGATACTATATGTGGAAAACCCAAAAGACTCCACTCCAAAATTACTAGAACTTATACAGGAATTCAGTAAAGTGTCAGGATATAAAGTCAATGCACAGAAATCAGTTGCATTTCTTTACACTAACAACAAGACAGAAGAAAGATAAATTGAGGAGTCAGTCCCATTTACAATTGCACCCAAAACCATAAGATACCTAGGAATAAACCTAACCAAAGAGGCAAAGAATCTATACTCAGAAAACTATAAAGTACTCATGAAAGAAATTGAGGAAGACACAAAGAAATGGAAAAATGTTCCATGCTCCTGGATTGGAAGAACAAATATTGTGAAAATGTCTATTCTACCTAAAGCAATCTACACATTTAATGCAATCTGTATCAAAATCCCATCCATTTTTTTCAAAGAAATGGAACAAATAATCCTAAAATTTATATGGAACCAGAAAAGACCTTGAATAGCCAAAGGAATATTGAAAAAGAAAGCCAAAGTCGGTGGTATCACAATTCCAGACTTCAAGCTCTATTACAAAGCTGTCATCATCAAGACAGTATGGTCCTGGCAAAAAACAGACACATAGATCAATGGAACAGAATAGAGAGCCCAGAAATAGACCCTCAACTCTATGGTCAACTAATCTTCGACAAGACAGGAAGGAATGTCCAATGGAAAAAAGACAGCCTCTTCAACAAATGGTGCTGGGAAAATTGGACAGCCACATGCAGAAAAATGAAATTGGACTATTTCCTTACACCACACATGAAAATAGACTCAAAATGGATGAAGGACCTCAAAGTGAGAAAGGAATCCATCAAAATCCTTGAGGAGAACGCAGGCAGCAACCTCTTTACCTCAACCGCAGCAACTTCTTCCTAGGAACATCACCAAAGGCAACGGAAGCAAGGGCAAAATGAACTATTGGGATTTCATCAAGACCAAAAGCGTTTGCACAGCAAAGGAAACAGTTAACAAAACCAAAAGACAACTGACAGAATGGGAGAAGATATTTTCAAATGCCATATCAGATAAAGGGCTAGTATCCAAAATCTATAAAGAGCTTAGCAAACTCAACACCCAAAGAACAAATAATCCAGTCAAGAAATGGGCAGAGGACACGAACAGACATTTCTGCAAAGAAGACATGCAGATGGCCAACAGACACATGAAAAAATGCTCCACATCACTTGGCATCAGGGAAGTACAAATCAAAACCATAATGAGATACCACCTCACACCAGTCAGAATGGCTAAAATTAACAAGTCAGGAAATGACAGATGCTGGCGAGGATGCAGAGAGAGGGGAACCCTCCTACACTGTTGGTGGGAATGCAAGCTGGTGCAACCACTCTGGAAAACAGTGTGGAGGTTCCTCAAAAAACTGAAAATAGAGCTACCCTAGGACCCAGCGATTGCACTACTGGATATATATCCTAAAGATACAAACGTGGTGCTCCAAAGGAGCACGTGCACCCGAATGTTTATAGCAGCAATGTCCACAATAGCCAAACTATGGAAAGAACCTAGATGTCCATCAACAGATGAATGGATAAAGAAGATGTGGTATATATACACAATGGAATACTATGCAGTCATCAAAAGAAATGAAATCTTGCCATTTGCGACGATGTGGACGGAACTAGAGGGTATTATGCTTAGCGAAATAAGTCAATCAGAGAAAGACAACTATCATATGATCTCCCTGATATGAGGAAGTGGAGATGCAATGTGGGGGGGTTAGGGGGGGTAGGAAAAGAAAAAATGAAAGAAGATGGGATCAGGAGGGAGACAAACCATAAAAGACTCAATCCAAAAAAAAACAATCTGAGGGTTGCTGGGGGGAGGGGGGGACAGGAGAGGGTGGTGGGGATATGGACATTGGGGAGGGTGTGTGCTATGATGAGTGCTGTGAAATGTGTAAACCTGGTGATTCACAGACCTGTACCCCTGGGGATAAAAATACATTATATGTTTATTAAAATAAATAAATTAATTTAAAAAAAAAACAGGCAGAGGACCTGAATAGACATTTTCCAAGGAAGATATACAGATAGCCAACAAACACGTGGTAAGATGCTCTCACTGAACACCAGGGAAATTCAAATCAAAACCACAATGAAATATCACCTCACACCAGTAACAATAGTTAGAATACAAAAACAAGAAGTGACAAGTGTTGGCAAGGATGTGGAAAAAAGGGAACCTTGTACATTATTGGTTGGGAATGCAAACTGATGCAGCCTTTATGGAAAACAAAATGGGGTTTCCTAAAAATTTAAAAATAGAAATACCATATGATCCAGCAATTCCACTATTGGATACTTACCAAAAGGAAATGAAAACACTAATTTGAAAAAAATATATGCATCTCTATTTATTGCAGCATTATTTACAATAATCAGGATACAGAATCAACCAAAGCATCCCTATAGATGAATGGGTAAAGAAGATGTACCATGTATATATGATGGAATATTACTCAGCCATAAAAGGAATGATATATTGTCATTCACAACAACATGGATGGACCTAGAGAATATTATGCTAAGTGAAATAAGTCAGAGAAAAACAAATGCCATATGATTTTATTTACATGTGGAATCTAAAAAATAAAACAAAGAACAAGGAAACAAAAAATAGAAACAGATTCATAAACAGAAAACTGGTGGTTGCCAAAGGGAAGGCGGGTGAAGGAAAGGGTGAAATAAGTAATGGCGATTAAGAAGCTTCCAGTTATAAAATAAATAAGTCATGAGAATGAAAAGTACAGCCTAGGAAATATAGCCAAACAAATGTCTACTTACATTTAAGTGTAGGGTACAAAAAACACAAACAAGCAGAAGATACAGTATGTAAGGTGATCATTTCTATGAGGGAAAATAGAGAAGTTAGAGGGACTGGAGGTGTCTGACTCATATTAGAGGTCAAGTTTTGATCGAGATGGTTTGGAAAGGTCTCCATGAGAAGTTTTAACTTTTGAGCAAAGGACTAAAGCATTTACCTTTGGTATTAGCATTCTGAGCAGGAAAAAAGCAAAGGACCAGAGTCAGTGGGCATCCCTGAAATTTCAGGTAGGAAAAAGGAAAGTAGGGCCACAATCTAGTGAGGAAGAATACGTTGTTGGAGGTGAGCTCAGAAAGTAATGAACTACCAGATTTTGTAGGTTTAGAAGCCATTGTAAGAACTTGGAATTTTGCTCTTAGTGAAATAAGGAGCCACTGGAGGATTTTGAGCAGAGGATGGACATAATCTTATATATGAAAATAATTTTTCCAGTCTCCATGTTGAAGATAGACTGTTGGTGGGATAATAATGGGAGCCCCAAATTGCCATAACCTAGGAAAGAGATGATGATAGCTTATACCAAGATGATAATGATGAAAGTCATAAGAAGTTGTATGAATTTGGATTTTTCAGATCAAAAATAATCTGCAAACAAATTAAACATAGGGTGAGAGAAACAGACAAGTCTAAATGTTTTTGGCCTGAACCAAAGTGGATGGCCTTTCCATTATCTGAGAAGGAGAAATTGAGGGAGAAGCAACTTGGAGAAGAAACATGAGGAATTTGCTTTTGTGCGTGTTAAAACTGAGATCTCTATTTATTAGATACCAAGTGGAGATGTTAAGACTCAACCAGTCTGGAGTATGTATTTGAGATATGCATTTGGCTGAGGTATGTATTCAAGGATCGTTATCATGCAGACAGCATTTAAAGCCATGAGGCAGACGAAACCCCTAAGGGAGTACAAGTCGGTAGAAAAGCAAAGAAGCTCAAGCAAACGAGGCTTGGGATCACTCTACCACTAAGACTGAGGGAATCAGGAGTAATCTGTAAAAGAAGCGGAAAAGGAGCAGCCAGTAAGGTAGGAAAACCAAGAATGTGTGGTATCCTGCAAGCCAAAGTATTTCTAGAAGAATGGAATGATCACCTGTGTCAAATGTCTGACAACTGATCTGAATTCCCAACGTGAAAGACATTGGCTTTGATAGAAGAAGTGTCTTTATCATTCTCCGTCAACAGTCAGATCAGGATTACACATATAAGTGTATCTCCCCTCCTCATTAGTTCCAACTCAGCAATCTAGCTTTCATAGCCTTTGTAAAGATGAAAAATCATCTTTCTTTCTTTCTATCCTTTCCCTTTTCTGTTTCTCTATCCATCTCTCTCTTCTCCTTTCACTCTATATTTTGCATCTTCCTAAATAGAAAAACAATATAATGGCTCAAAACCTTTTTTAAAATGCTAAGTAAACAAGTACCATTCACCTCTAAATTTCTAACAGTTTCTCAACATTTTCCTTCTGAATACTGACAACCATCAACATCCACTGATTATCTTTGCTTATCCACAGGAAACAGGTTTCAGGATAAAACATGCAACATGAAACTCTTTTTTCTGTAATCTAGAAGGTAACTGCAAATTATATTTCCACTATGTTTTCATTTCAAATGCACTATATGTTAAATAAACATTAATGGTCTTTCCTGGACTTTTTGGAAGCAAGATCTGTATCTATCGTTCCATGTGCCCTCTTTCCCATGTGCCTTGCATAGTGATTTGCGTTTGGTAGGACTTCAGTTAATATTTGTAAAATTGAATATAATATTTTCCTATGGCTAAATGGGTCTAGTTCCAGAAAACTGACCTACAACTGAATTTAAAATAAAATCTACTTACAAGATAGAGATATGCTTATGTGCCAAACCTTGCATCATAAAGCAACAAGAGAGGTGGGGGACAATCATACATAATGTCTCCAAATCAGGGGTTAAAAACCAACTGAAGGAGGACATAAGTGGGCCAGGTCAGGACCTAGGGAAAAAGATCAACATGTCCAGTCCAAGAGGGAGTTGCCCCTCCATGCCAAATAATCATAGCACATGCAAGAACACAAGCCTAGTGCAGTTGGGCTATTTCTTAAGAGAAATTGGAAATTCAAGTGATATCTTAGTTTTTAAATGTTGGTTATGAATCCAGTCTTCTTTTTTTTTTTTTAAAGATTTTATTTATTTATTTGACAGAGACCACAAGTAGGCACGGAGGCAGGCAGAGAGGGAGGGGGGAAGCAGACTCCCTGCTGAGCAGAGAGCCCAATGCGGGGCTCGATCCCAGGACCCTGAGATCATGACCTGAGCCAAAGGCAGAGGCTTAACCTGCTGAGCCACCCAGGCGTCCCTGAATCCAGTCTTCTTAAATGGAAGTGGAGAGGGGTCAAAAGCAACAGAAATGTTCATCAAAGGCTTTTCTACAGATTTGTCACCTCTGCCCTAAGTAGGCATGAAGACTTTTGAGGAAAGGAACTAGTTTTATAGCTCAGCTTGCTGCCTGTCATCCATCTAAATGTGGCCCTAGGACATTTCATAGATGGTGGCGAAATAGAATTGTTACCATCCTTCTAAAAGATTTAGATTTAAGGAGGCTACATTAAATTCCATAAATTACATCATTCGGTAGGAACTACACCCCCATCTATATATTTGTAGATACAAAGTACTTCCCTAAATGAGATAACCGTTCAGATGGCCTGAGATGTCCCCAGTAAGCAATCTACATGCATGTTCTATTATTACCTCATAAATACTCAGCATTGTGGAAGGCTGTCCTATTTTTAGTTCTTTCATAGATTATTCATGAAGAGTTGTAGACTGTCTGTGAAATTTGACTAACCTTTCTTCAATTCTCCCAAAGCAGTGGATTCCTTTCGGTGTACCTCTGTCTCCTGGAAACTGTTTCCTTCCTGTTCTGTTTCATTTAGCTGGAATCATCCTGGATGAATAATAGGCTGGTATCTTCAAAATACCAGTGTGTGTGTGTGTGTGTGTGTGTGTGTGTGTGTGTACGCACGCGTGCGTGTGAACGTGTGTGCATTTTGCAGTCATCACTGTGGGGCTGGAAACTAGTTTTAAAACTTGTCCTAAAAACCAGGGTCATAAACTCAAATCTAATTATTTATCTTCCTCTTAAACAAGAGAAAAGCTTTTTTAAAGCTCCCTAATGCATTTATTGGCTTTGCCCTGATGGAAGTAATTTGAACATATCCCTAAAGCATTCGCCCCATTTCAGGCAGAATGTGGTTCTGGGATTGGGCAGGAGCCTAAGTACAGCATGGTTTGGTGCTAAACTATACTGACAAGTAAGAAGGTCTCTTCCTCCCTACCGTTCCAAGGAATAATGTAATACTGAAACACATTCTACTCTCCCCTAGCATTTTCCTTTCACAGGTCCTAACCTGTTTTCTTAAACTAACACTAATACCTTTATCCTGGGGGAGGGCAGAGGACAACCCATTTTGGGTTTTTGTTTGTTTGTTTGTTTGTTTTTAATTTTCCAGCACATGTAAGCAAATGAACCGGAGTGAAGAAAACTTTAGTGGGTGATCCTCTGGCCTCTGCAGGAGATCAGGCAGCTCTCCAGCTGTCAGTGGTTGTTCTCATCCTAAACTTCAGCTGGCTAGAGGATTCCTTTTAGATTTTCGGGTTGTTTTCACATACATTATATGATCCAATGTTTCTGCCTGTCCTGTAAGTTTGGGAAACAGAAGAGGCACTGATTACACCCATTTAACAGGTGAAAAGAGTTGAAGAGCAGAGTTAAATGGTGGTGGCAGGAGAACAAGAAATAGTTCTCCTGAATCATGCCATAGATCTCCTTTGTTATTTGTGGCTGCCTTTCCTAGACCAATCCAGCTGCAAACAGCATATTCCAGCTTGAAGGCTTGTCCTTTTTTTTACTGGAAGGCTCTTCACATGGAGGGCTGTCTTCACATCATTCAACATCAACTCGGATGCCACTGTGCAAAGAGGCCTTTCCTGATCATTCTGTCTAAAGTCACTCCCACTTCTCTGCCAGTCAGTCAATCACAAGATATTTTCCTCTTGATAGCACTGAAATTATCTTCTCTATTTACTTTTTAACCACAGGTGTATGTTTTCTATCTTCCCTCATATTAGAAGGTAGGTATCATGAAAGCCAAGAAGGTGTCTCTCATGTTCATTGCTGCATCTCCAAAACTTAAAATAGTGCATGGCATTTTGAAAGTATTCAATAAATATTTGCTAAAAAAATGACTTCCCAAAAACTTGATTTCTTGTACACTTTAATCAGTAAAAAAAAAAAAAAAATCACAATAAATGGGAAAGGTGTTACATGAGAAATCAAGATGGGATCTAGTAGGAGTCCCCACTATTTAAAAGTGGCCATGGCCTAACACATTGGTTCCTATATGGCAGCGTACGGTTGAAACATCCTAGGCCACATGCATTATTACTTGTAGCCTCCCCTTTGAACTCTCATGTCTCATCAACCAATTCTCTTCCTAAATTAAGCACATTACCCTTTCCTCACAGTGAAGAATTCTAGTGATGCCCATTCTTAACCATAGAGAAAAGAGAAAATAGCTTTACCAAAATCATTGGCTCAAATATTACACACTTAAGTAGCCCATGAGGTAACATATTTCCCTAATTCCTTAATCTCAGAGTCCTGATCCTGGGTGACTATACAAAGCCCAATATTTTTCCAGGTTTCTTTGTCCACATCTCTCTAGGAATTTCCAGGAAAACTTTGTATGATTCTCGTCTATCCTACCTGTGGCTCACTACTGCTGCCGCCAGCTGGCCTTACGCCACTGCTCTGCTCCTCCACAAATTTCCTCTTATCATCTGAAATCATTTTCTGTCTGGCTGCTGTTGCCCAACACTGGGACATTTTGCCTCTACTTTCATAACAGACCTTACTTTCAGGTCTCCATGACTGGGGAGACCAAGATGTAGCTCTTAGCACGTGCTGGAGACAGGAGAGAGAAGACAAGAATAGTAACAATAAAGAACTTAAAGGCAATATAAATTATGGTTATTCTCAGAATTCACAAAGTCTTCCTCTGGAAACTTCATTGACTTCTTCTCTTTACAATTTCCTTCTTTTTGCTTACTTTGGCTTTGCTTTATTTTTTTCTCCACCTTTTTCAAGTGGAAGCTTAAATAATTGATTTTAGACCTCTTTCACAACATAAGCTTTTAAAGACATAAATTTCCCTTTAAGTAGTGCTTTCACTGTGTCTCACTAATTTTGAGATGCTGCATTTTCATTCAGTTAAAAATGTTTTTTAATTTCCCTTGTGATTTCTTCCTTTATAAGTTAATTAGAAACGTGTAGCTTCATTTTCAAGTATGGGGGGATTTTCCAAATAGCTTTTTTGTTATTTATTTCTAGTTTAATTTCAAAATCTTTTAAGTTAGTTGAGGTTTATTCTATCATCCAGAATAGAGTCTATCTTGTTGAATGTTCAATGTGGACTTTCAAAGAATATGCATTCTCTTGTAGCTGGGCAAAGTGTTCCATATATGTTCCATATATTCAATTAGGTAAAGTTAGCTGATGGCATTGTGTTCTAAATAACTATCAAATGTCCAATTGTATATGGACCACATCTTCCTTATCCATTCATCCGTCGAAGGGCATCTTGGTTCTTTCCACAGTTTGGTGACCGTGGCCATTGCTGCTATAAACATTGGGGTACAGATGGCCCTTCTTTTCACTACATCTGTATCTTTGGGGTAAATACCCAGCAGTGCAATTGCAGGGTCATAGGGAAGCTCTATTTTTAATTTCCTGAGGAATCTCCACACTGTTCTCCAAAGTGGCTGCACCAGTTTGCATTCCCACCAACAGTGGAAGAGGGTTCCCCTTTCTCCACATCCTCTCCAACACACGTTGTTTCCTGTCTTGCTAATTTTGGCCATTCTAACTGGTGTAAGGTGGTATCTCAATGTGGTTTTGATTTGAATCTCCCTGATGGCTAGTGATGATGAACATTTTTTCATGTGTCTGGTAGCCATTTGTATGTCTTCATTGGAGAAGTGTCTGTTCATATCTTCTGCCCATTTTTTAATATGATTATCTGTTTTGTGTGTGTTGAGTTTGAGGAGTTCTTTATAGATCCTGGATATCAACCTTTTGTCTGTACTGTCATGTGCAAATATCTTCTCCCATTCCGTGGGTTGCCTCTTTGTTTTGTTGACTGTTTCTTTTGCTGTGCAGAAGCTTTTGATCTTGATGAAGTCCCAAAAGTTCATCTTTTGCCTTTGTTTCCTTCGCCTTTGGAGACATATCTTGAAAGAAGTTGCTGTGGCTGATACTGAAGAGGTTACTGCCTATGTTCTCCTCGAGGATTCTGATGGATTCCTGTCTCACTTTGAGGTCTTTTATCCATTTCGAGTTTATCTTTGTGTACGGTGTAAGAGAATGGTCGAGTTTCATTCTTCTACATATAGCTGTCCAGTTTTCCCAGCACCATTTATTGAAGAGACTGTCTTTTTTCCACTGGATATTTTTTCCTGTTTTGCCAAAGATTATTTGACCATAGAGTTGAGGGTCCATATCTAGGCTCTCTACTCTGTTCCACTGGTCGATGTGTCTGTTTTTATGCCAGTACCATGCTGTCTTGGTGATCACAGCTTTGTAGTAAAGCTTGAAATCTGGTCCATATACACTATGGAGTATTATGCCTCCATCAGAAAGGACGAATACCCAACTTTTGTAGCAACATGGACAGGACTGGAAGAGATTATGCTGAGTGAAATAAGTCAAACAGAGAGAGTCAAGTATCATATGGTTTCACTTATTTGTGGAGCATAACAAATAATATAGAGGACAAGGGTGGTTGGAGAGGAGAAGGGAGTTGAGGGAAATTGGAAGGGGAGGTGAACCATGAGAGACTATGGACTCTGAAAAACAACCTGAGGGCTTTGAAGGGGCGGAGGGTGGGAGGGTGGGGGAACCAGGTGGTGGGTATTGGGGAGGGCACAGACTGCATGGAGCACTGGGTGTGGTGAAAAAACCATGAATACTGTTACGCTGAAAATAAATAAAATTTTAATTTAAAAAAAAATGTCCAATTGTTCTAATAAGAAGGGAGTTTTAAAATTTACTATTACTTTGGATTTTTCAATGTATTCCTTCCAGTTCTATCAACTTTTACTCCATGTATTTTATAACATCTATTATCAGGGCCATATATATTTAGGATTATTAATATTAGGATTATTTATAAGAATTATAAATGAATTCATTCATTATTAAAAATTCCTCTTTATTATGATTCTTTGTTCTGAAGTTATCTTTGTCTAATAATATATTAATTTATATTTCTTATACTGCTCGCATGCTATATCTTTTTGTGGTGTTTTTTTTTTTTCATTTTTAACCAATCTCTCTCTCTCTTTTTAAAGATTTTATTTATTTATCTGAGAGAGAGAAAGAGCATGAGCGGGAGGGGTAGCGGGACAGAGAGAAGCAGACTCCCCACTGAGCAGGGAGCCCAATGCCAGGCTCTATCCCAGGACCCTGAGATCATGCATGACCTGAGCCAAAGGCAGAGGCCTAATCTACTGAGCCACACAGGCACCCCTTAATCAATACCTTTTTATATAGTTAAGGTGTTTCTCAGAGACCACATATTTTTGGTTCTAACTTCTATCCAGTTTGACAAAAATTTCTGCCTTTAAATTGGAGTGTTCAGAACATTTAAATTGAATGTAACTATCAATAGGTTTGGTATAAATCTACCATGTTCCTCTTAGTTTTGTTTATTCCTTCTGTTCCTTGTTTCTTTCCACCATTTTCTGCCTTCTTTCAGGTCGGGTAGGTTTTATGACTTTATCTCCTCTATTTGTTAATTAGCTCTACATTTTATTTTTGTTTTAGGCTGGCTGGCTCTATAGTTTACAAATACATCTTTAACTCATTACAGTCTACCTTCAAATATCATACCAGCTCACATAGAATGTAAAAACCTTACAGCAGTGTACTTTTAAATGCTCATTGAATACTCTGTGCTATTGTTGTGAATCATTTTATTTTACAAAAATTATAAACCCCACAATATATTGTTATTAATTTAGCTTTAAACAGTAAGTTCTCATTAAAAATCTTTGAAACAATGGGGGTAAAACTCATATGTATATACACATATTTACTACTTTAAACATTTTCATTTTTTGTATAGATTCAAATTTTATCTGGTATATAATTTCAGCCTGAAGAACATATTTTAACATTTCTTATAGTGAAGGTCTTCTGACAGTAAATACGCTAAGCTTTGGTGTCTCTGGAAAGGTCTTTATTTTACCCTCATTTGTGAAGAACAGTTTTTGTGAATATAAAATTCTACATTTAACACTATATAATTTCAGCATTTTAAAGATGTTATACAACTACCTTCTGGCATACTTCATTTCTCACAAAAAGTCAGAGATATTTCTTATTGTTAGTTCCTTTATATAATGTGTCTCTCTTATCTGGATGCATTTAAGATTTCTCTTTATCACTGATTCTTTGCAATTCATTGTGATATTGCCTTGAGGTGTGTGTATGTGTGTGTTCTCTGAGTGGTGTTTATTTACCTTCTTGAGTCTGTGAGTTAATAAGCTGCATCAAATATAGAACATTTTTTTCATTATTTTTTCAAAAATTTTTGTTCTTTCCCTCTCTTCTCTCCTTCTGAGACTCTACTTAATAGTTTGTTAGGTTACTTGTTGGCCAATCGGTTCTGAAGCTCTGTTTACTCTTTTCATCCTTCTTTCTTTCTTTGCTTCCCTTTGGCTAATATCTTTTGCTATATCTTCACATTCATTGATCATTTCTACTGCAGTACTTAATATGGTGGTAATAACATCCAGTAAAATTTTAATTTCAGATATTTTTCACCATTAAAAGTCTTATTGGTTTCTCCTTTATATCTTCCTTTTATCATCTGGCCATACCCTATGTTTCCTCTAAATACTTGAGTATACTGGACATATTTATAGTGAGCTTTTTAATGTCCTTGTCTGGTAATTTTGGCATTTCTGTCATTTTTATGTCTATTAATTTTTGCTGGTTTTTTTTAATTTGGGTTTTTTATTTCCATAGAACCATCTCTCCTCCCCCACAAACATAGAAGAAACATAAACACTTGAAAAGGGGGAACAAATATCCTTTGCACAGCAGCTTGTGGAGCAATGCTCAGCTCTGGAAAGAAAAAAAGGGCAAAGAATTCAGGATACAGAGAGGTCAAAGCCCCTCATCCATTAAAGTGATGCCATAGACCTCAAATTTATATCTCTTGCAGACCAGGAGACAGGAGGCCATTATCTTATAGTACTTTTGGCCCAACAGTGAGTCAGTCCTTCATCTCTTCATATATCTAACCCATGAACACCACCAAAGGGGTCTTTGTAGTCAGGGAGTGTTTCCATATAGGGCTTTCGTTCTTCTTCTTCATGTCCCACACATTCATCAAATGAGCCTTCATCATTTGTTTTAAAGTGCCTTTCTTAACTGGATTGAGAATGAGAAATTTCTTGGCCAGGTTTTCATATTCTATGGACAAGTAAAAGGGAATATGGTATTTTCTGCTCAGTGCCCACTCCCACAGCACCTTGAAGTTCTGTCCCTCAAAAGGCAGCGATCCCCTGAATAATTTATATAGGATGACACTTGGGATCCACAGATGCACCTCTGGTCCATGGTGTACTTTTGAACCTGGAAGAGTTCTAGGGCAGCATGGTGAGGAGTTGGGGGGCAGGGTGCTGTCATAGAAGTATCTAGCTCATTGCAAAATTCATTTCTGAAGCAAAACTTGATGTTCATGTGAGCATCCAGAGCAAGTTTTCTGCCTTTAGGTTTCTACAAACAATATATTTTGGTGGCAGTTCTGTATATCAGACACTGACAAAGTTTCCTTCAGGCCTCTTCCTCTTACACGTTGCTAAAGGAGTTCTACCAAATTTCATCAATGATCTTCTCAGCCAACTCTTTTCCAGTCGGGATGTGTTAGACAAACTTAGCTTTTACCAAGATACCATTGCTGATGATCTCAAGGCATCAGCAGTTGCAATGTGGGTCTCCTCCTCAGTAGAGATGACAGAGAGGCCTGGCAACATTATGCCAAGCTTGGAGTTAAGGTATCCAAAAATCAGCTTAAAACTGACCTAAGTTGACAAGAGGTTTTGTCCAATTCACTTAAAAATAAAGTCACTTCTAAAGCCCATCCAACAGATTGATCTTTTCATGGAATCAAAACACAACGCCAAACAAAAATAAATAAAATAAATACAAATTAAATTTTAAAAGACTGAGAAAAAGTATATAAGTAGAAAAAGTGAAAAAAAAAGAAAAGAAAAAACGAGAAAATAAAGAGTGAATGAAAAAGAAAAATTAACAACAAATACAATACATTTTAAAAATACACAATGACAAGGAAGAAAGTTAAATTTGGTCAAAATCCCTGTGGAGGCTCCCCACTGAGCCACCCTGGATCCCAGAACTATCATTATTTGTAGATGACATGATACCATATATAGTAACCCCAAAGACTCCACCAAAAAATATTATAACTGATAAATAAATTTAGTAATGTTGCAAGATACATGGCACCTAGGTGGCTCAGTTGGTTAAGCATCTGCCTTTGGCTCAGGTCATGATCTCAGGATCCTGGGATGGAGCCCCACATTGGGCTCCCTGCTCAGTGGGGAGTCTGCTTCTTCCTCTCCTTCTGCTCCTCCCCCCACTCGTGCTCTCTCACTCTCTCTAATAAGTAAAATATTTTTTAAAAAAGTTGCAAGATATAAAATTAATATACAGAAATCTGTTGCATTTCTATACATTAAAAACAAAGTAGCAGAATGAGAAATTAAGAAAAACAATCCCATTTATAATCACTCCAAAACTAATAAAATACCCAAGAATAATCTTAATGAAGGAGCTGAAAGATTTTTACTCTGAAAACTATAAAACATTGATGAAAGAAATGGGAGATAACCCAAAGAAATAAAAAGTTATTTCATGTTTGTGCATTGGAAGAAAAATGCTGCTAAAATGTTCATACAACAAAAAGCAAGCTACGGATTCAATGCACTCTCTATCAAAATACCAAGAGCAATTTTCAAAGAACTAGAACAAACAATATGAAAATGTTGAACTACAAAAGACCCTGAAAAACCTGAGCAATTCTAAGAAAGAACAACAAAGTTAGAGGTATCACAATTCCAGATTTCTGGATATACTTCAAACCTAAGTAATCAAAACAGCATGGTACTAGCATAAAATTATATGCAAACAATGAATCATGGAACAATACATCAAAAACTAATGATGTACTATACGGTTACTAACATATTTTAAAAAATAAATAAATAAATATTTATTTATTTATTTATTTATTTATTTACTTATATACATACATAAGTACACACACACACACACACACACACACACACACACACACACACAGATTGATGGACCAAAACAGATCCTAGAAATAAACCCATGCTTATATGGTCAATTAATTTTGACAAAGGAAGCAAGAATATACAATGGAGAAAAGATAGTCTCTTCAATAAATGACACTGGGAAAACTGCACACTACACACAAAAAAATGAAACTAAACCACTTTTTCATACCGTATGCAAAAATAAACTCAAAATGGATTAAAGATCTAAATGTGAGACCTGAAACCATAAAACCCCTAGAAGAGAACATAGACAGTAAACTCTTGGATATAGGTCTTAGCAATGTTTTTCTATATATGTCTCTTCAGGCCAAAAAATTCAAAAGCAATAATAAGCTATTGGCATGACACCAAAATAAAAAAAGCTTTTGCACATTGAAGGAAAAGATAAGAGGGAAAGAAAAAAGAAAGAAAAAAAGAAAGAAAGAAGGAAAGAAGGGTAGCTTACTGAATGGGAGAAGATATTTGTAAATTATATACACAACAAAAAATTAATCTGCAAAAGATATAAAGAATTTACACAACTCAATACCAAAGAAACAAATAATCCAATTAAAAAATGGGCAGAGGACCTGAATGGACATTTTTCCAAAGACATACAAATGGCCAACAGACCCACGAAAATGTACACAATATCACTCATCATCAGGGAACTGCAAACCAAAACCACAACGAGATCGCCTTACACATGTTAAAGTAACTATATTCAAAAAGATAGGAAATAACAAATGCTGGTGAAGATGTGGAGAAAAAGAAACCCTTATGCACTGTTGGTGGGAATGCAAATTAGTGTAGCCATTGTGGAAAACAGTATGGAGGTTCCTCAAAAAATTTGAAACAGATATGCCATACAACCCAATAATTCCACTACTGGGAACTTATTGAAAAAGTATAAAAATGCAAATTTGACAAGATATATGCATCCCTATGTTTATTGCAGCATTATTTATAAAATATGGAAGCAATCCAAGTATTTCCATTGATAGATGAATGGATAAAGAAGATGGGAAATTTATATGTATATAATGGAATATTACTCAGCCATAGAAAACAATGAGATCTTGACATCTGCAACAACATGGATGGAGCTAGAAGGTATTGTGCTAAGTGAAATAAGTCAGACAGAGAAAGACAAATATCATATGATTTCACTTACATGTGGAATTAAAAAAAATGGAAAAATCAAATAGACTCTTAAATACAAAGAATAAACTGCTACTTGCCAGAGGGAAGTGGAGGGGGGATGAGTGAAATAGATAAAGGAGATTAAGGGTTAGAAACTTCCAGTTATAAAATAAATGTCACAGAGATAAAAAGTACAATATAGACAATATAGTCAATAATATTTTAATAATGCTGCATTCAGACAGATGGTAACTATCCTTACTATGGTGAGCACTGAGTAACATAGAGTTGTTGAATTGATGTATTATATTCCTGAAACTATATAACACTGTTGTTAATTTTACCTCAATAAAACTGGTCACAGCTGGGAATAATTTATAGAATCATGCTCGTTTTTGGCCTTAAAAACCCTTCAATCTTTTAAAAAATTATTGAGGAATCAAAAGAACTTTTTTCTTTGTGGGAAATGGCTATTGATATTTAAATTTTTAGAAATAAAAACCTATAGGATGCTTCAGTAGCTTTTTCATTTCTAATATGAAAACCTCCAGGAATTTGGGGATTTTAAGACTCCTAATGTCTACAATTTCAATTACAAATTCAATTCCTTTTTCCTTTAAACTCTGAATAAATGGTATCAAAATGATGCCACAACTTAATTTGCATCATGATGCTTTACAAAAATGTTCTGTTGCACAGACACAATAAGGTACAATATTACTATCTATAAAGCTGAGAGGAAACTAACTTTCTCCATATTTTAATTATTTAGGGCTTTGCCTAGCTTTCTCTGGAATACATTCCTCCCTTCTTACACTCGTACCTCAGGCCTCTACAATAGCTCCCAGGTCTGCCCAAGTCTCTTTCCTCAGAGAGAAACAAAACTCCTTCCCCACCTCCTTCAACTTTGGTCAAAATGCCATTTTCTTAAGTGCTCTATTTGGTCTTGCCACACTCCCTGCACAAGCTGTCCACTACCCCCATCCATTGCCTTCCATTTAAAAAAAAAAGTATTATAGGAATTTTTCAAATATACAAAAAATTAGATAAAATAATATAAAGACCCTTCCTCACATATTTATCATCCAACAACAAGGATTATCAAATTTTTGCAATCTGATTCTATCTTATCCACAAATGCTTAAGTCTACATCTTTAAATGACAAATACTTTTATTTCTTTGGAAATGCAGCCACAATGCCATCATCAAATCTAATAAAATTAACAATACCATACAGTATCAGTCCATTTTCTAATTTCCCCTTGTCTTAGAAGTGTCTTGGTACAGCTGGTGTCTTTGAATAAAGACCCAAACAAAATATACCACAGAATAATATCACCATTCAAAATACTATATATTTTACTTATTTATTTGCTTATTGTTTCTCAATTTCTCCCATAGAATATCAATACCACAATATCAATTATCAATATCAATTATATTTCCTTTTTCACTTTTTTTTAGAGGCTCGTTTTGAATTTGCAATGTACATTTACAACTAATATAAGTCCTCTTTCATTTATTTCATGTGTAGTATAATTACCTTATTACAGAGTTTATCTAATTCCTCTTTCATAACATTGCTGTCACTCACTTCACTTATCTATACACTATAATCACTGAATATACTGTTGCTATCATTATTTTGAACAAACCATTATTTGTTAATTAAAAATAATAAAAATATTAGATTTTATTTTACTTTATTTTTTCCTTTTCTAACACTTTTGTTTTGATAGATCCAAATTTCTGACCTATAGTACTTTTCTTCTTTCTGAAGAATTTCTTTCAACATTTCTATTCAGGCAGGTCCTGGATTTCCCCCTAATTTTTTGCTTGGCTGAGAAAGTTTTCATTTCTCCTTTACTTTTGAAGAATTCTGCTGGATACAACACTCTTGTATCATTTGGTCATTTTTTTTTCTTTCAACACTTTATTTCACTCCATTCTCTTGTTTTTCTGGTTACTGAAGTGAAATCTGACACAATTTTATTTTTGCTCCTCTATAGGTCATGTATTTTTTCCTCTGGAAAAAGAGGAATTTTTCCTTTGTCTTTGATTTTCTGGAGTTTGAATATGATGTTCCCAGGTTTTCATTTTTTAATATTTGTCCTTCTTGATGTTCCCCTAACTTCTTGTATCTACACTTCGGTTTATGTCATTAAGTTTGGAAAATTCTCAATCATCATTTCAAATATTTCTTCTGTCCCTTTTTCTCTTTCTTCTTCTGGTATTCTTATTACACACATATTACACCTTTTTTAATTGTCCTACAGTTCTTGTATATTCTGTTCTTTGACATTTTCTTTTTCTTGTTGCATTTTGGTTTTGGTTTTGGAAGTTCTGTTGTCATCTCTTCAAGCTCATTGATTTTTCTTCCTTTGGCCATGTCTGATCTACTGATGATCCCATCAATGTCATTTTTTTCACTTCCATTACGGGTTTTTTATTTCTAGCATTTCCTTTTGATTCTTTCTGATATCTTAATGATACTAGTTTTCCACATCTCTGCTTACATCACCTTTATATTAAATATTGAACCCCTAGCATATTAATCATAGATTTTAAAAATTCCTGCTCTGTTAATTTTAATACTTCTGACATATCTGAGTCTGATTCTGATACTTATTCTGTCTTTTCAAACTTTGTTTTGTGTTTGAGTATGCCTCGTAAATTTGCTGAATGTTGAACACAGTGTACTGGGTTTAAAAAAAAAAGATAAGGTAAGTCAGCCCTATTGATATGATGAAGAGAAAACAGTCTATAGTCCTATGATTAGTTCTCAGTCCTTTAGTGAGCCTGTACTTCTGAGCTGTTTCCTTCATAAATGCTTTTTAGGTGTTTTATTTTGTGTTCACTCTTCGATGAGGGAGGCTAGAGAGGGATATAGTTGGGTATTTTCCTTTCCCCAGGTCAGTTAGGTTCTGATAAAACTCCAGTTTGCTAGGTTCTGGTAAAACAGTTTCTCTTAAAGGCAAGCCTTTTTAGGAAGAACAGAACATTCTGTGCATATTTCAAAATTGCCACTTTTACCTTCCCTCTGCTGAAAGCACAGATGATTTTTCTTCAGTTTTCACTGGATAACCTGTAGGGTTTCCAGAGATAAAAAAAAAATAATGAAAATATGGGGACCCCCTAATACAACCCTCCCTGGAGTTTTAACTCATAAACTTAACTTCACTGAGCCTCCAGCAATTCATCAATTACAGTTTAAGTTTTTCTACCTCAGTGCTAGTTCTCACAGAAGTTTCTGTTACTGGGTTTCTGCTCTAATAAGTTTTGATTCTCTCTGTCCTCCAATTTTGGAGTAAGTGGTTTGTCTTGTGATCTTAATCGTCTGAAAGACTTTAATAGTTGTTATTTTCAATTTGTTTGGCTTTTTTCTTGTTGTGAAAATAAGAGTGACAACTTCCAAGCTCTTTACCTGCCAGATCAGAAACTGGATGTCTCCTCAGTCATTTTTATTTTTCTAAATTTTTTGGGTATACACTAAATTTTTCTAATTCTTGTCATGCTTAATAATTTTTTATTGGTTCCTGGAGACTGTGATTTTATTTTTTGGAATGTTAGATTTTGTTATATTTCTTTAATGAATGTTGAACTTTGTTCCTGCAGATATTTAAATAATTTACATATCAGTTTGATCATTTCGAGTTTTGTTTTCAAGTTTTTTTGATTGTGAGTCTAGACTAGTTTTCTCTGTATAAAACTTTAATGAATGTTCTTTGTATTCATTTAAGGCTTCTCCACCAGACTTTGGGATTTAAATGATTCCAAGTCCTGTGTAAATTCTGGGAGTTGTTTGGTTGACAACTCCTACCCTTATCCCAGAAACTATTTTTATCCTCAGAAGTTGTTTTTTGTCCAGCTTCATGAATGTTACTCTTGCACATGCATATGGTTATTCAGCCAAACCTCAAGGACAGACATAAGCATAGTTCTGGAGCTATTTCCATGCATATATCTCTCACAAATTCTAGCCACTCCAGCCTTTCTTAAGGTCTCTAGATCTCCAATCCATAAGACTGCTGGGCTGCTTGGATTTCCATTTCCTGTACCGTGGTTTGAAAATGTTTTCAGGCATAGAACCAGGGCAATTGTACCACTCACTTCATGTGCTTATCTTCTTTCAAAAATCACGTTCCTTCATTGTGTTTAATGTCTGAAAACAATTGTGTCATATATTTTGTCCAGCTTTCTAATTGTTAACAATAAGAGATACAGGATGGGAAGATAATGGCAGAGTAGGGGGACCCTAGGCTTACCTCATTCCATGAATACAATTAGATAATTATAAAATCATCCTAAATATACTGGAAGTCAGCCTGAAGACTGAATGAACAAACTCTACAACTAAAGGGAGAGAAGAGACCACATCAAAGAAGGTAGGAGGTATGGCGACATGGTTTAAAGGAGAAATGGATCATGGGTGCTGTGGAGGGGAGGGAGTTATGGTCACAGAAAAGGGTGAGAGAGAGAAGAGCACACAAGGGAATGTACAAGGAGAACATTTCCAAAGTGACTGGCTTGGAAAAAAAGAGGAGCTGAATTTTGTGAGCTCTTGCAACCAAAGGGGATTAAACCTATAGTTTTAAAGGTCAGCAGGCTTGACTGAGATAGAGTGCAGAGGGCACTGTCCTGCGTCTGTAGAGAAGGCAGGAAAACAATCTGGGGGGCAGACAGCATGGAAACAGTGATCTAAAGAATGCCTGGGGCACACAGTGGAGAGTTAACTGCTCTTCCCAGAGTGCATCCCTGAGAAGCAGCATTCCCAGAGATGCTTCTCCTGGAACAAAGGAGTTGGCCAGTGCCATTTCCCTCCCCCACCCCTCAGCATGAACACAGAGCCAACTGCAGGCAGCAGCCCAGCACTCTCTGCCTAACTTGCTTACACCAAGCCCCATACCCCTTTGCTCTGGTGGTACAGCCCTTCTCAGTCAAGCTTGTCTCGGTCCCAGCATGGCAGGCCCCTCCCCCAGATGACCAGCACAAAACCCTGCTCACATCACATCTCCCAACCACAGAGTTCTGCAGGGACTCAGCTCTGGTAGAGTTGATGTCAGGTCTCATTTCACAAGCAGACCAGAGCACACCTAGTTAAAACTCACCACACTCTGGCCAAGGACCAAATACTGCCCATAGCAGGAAGGACAACCTCTCCATATGACTGGCCTAAAGAACAGAGTAGCTGAAAGACAACAACAGAGTGCATGCCTCACACAGCAAACACTCCCTGAAGTGCCAGGTCCTGGGCACTACATGACCTCATCTTCATAAACACATTACTTTTAGGAGTAAGAGACATAACTGGCTTTTCTAGTACACAGAAATAGGCAGAGACTTAGATAAAATGCCAAATGGAGGAATTTATCCCAAATGAAAGAACAAGATGAGTTCATGGCCAGAGATCTAAGAGAAACATAAAAGTAGCATGCCTGATGGAGAATTTAAACCAATAATCAAGAATATTTGCTGGGCTTGAGAAAAGAATAAAAGACACAAAGGAGACCCTTAAAACACAGATAAAAGAGTTTAAAAAGAATCAATCAGAGATGAAGAACACAATAAACGAGACTAGAAACAGGCTTGATGCAATGAACAGCAGGCTGGAAGAAGCAGAGGAATAATTACTGACCTAGAAGACAAAATAATGGAAAATAGTGAGGATGAATGACAAAGAAAAAGAAGAACTATGCAACACAAGAACAGACTTAGGGAACTCAGTGACTCCATCAAATGTAATAATATTTATATTATAGGAGTCTCAGAAGAAGAGAGAGAAAAGGGGGCAGAAAATTTACTTTAAGAAATAACAGCAGAAAATTTCCCTAATCTCGGGAATGAAACAGACATCCAGATCCAGGAGGCATAGAGAATTCCCATCAAAATCAACAAAAGCATTCCAACACCAAGATATATTATAACTAAATTTGCAAAATATAGTGATAAAGAAAAAAAATTAAAAACAGCAAGACAAAAAGAAGCAAAGTACATACAAGGGAAAACCCATAAGGCTATCAAGGTATTTTTCAACAGAATCTCTGCAAGACTGAAGGGAGTGGCATGATATATTCAAAGTGCTGAATGAGAAAAACCTGGAGCCGAGAATATGCTATCCAGCAAGGCTGTCATTTAGAATAGAAGGAGAGATAGTTTCCCAGACAAACAAAAACTAAAGGAGTTCATGACTATTAAACAAGCCCTGCAAGAAATATTAAAGGGGACTCTTTGAATGTAGAGGAGAGACCAAAATGACAAAAACAAGAAAGGATCAGAGAAATCTCTACAACAATGACAAAACAAGTGATAAAATGGCAATAGATATATACCTATCAATAATTACTTTGAATGCAAATGCACTAAATGTTCCAATCAAAACACATAGGGTGTCAGAATGTATTTTTTAAAAAATCTATATGCTGCCTACAGGAGACTCATTTTAGACCTAAAGACATCTGCAGACTGAAAGTGAGGGGGTGGAGAAATATTTATCATGTAAATGAATGTCAAAAGCAAGCCTGAGTAGCAATACTTATATTAGACAAACTAGACATTTTGTTCTTGTGTTGTTTTTACCTGTTTTGGTGTCAGGGTAATACTGGCTTCATAGAATGATTTTAAATTTTTTCCTCTATTCCAATATTTGTAAGAGTTTTATAAAAGCCATCAATTATTTTTCTAAGTATTTGGTAGAACTCACCAATGAAACCATGTCATTTGGGCTTTTCTGTACTGGGAGATTTTTTATTCCCAATTCAACTTTCACTCTTGTTATTGATCCGAGGAGATTTCCTATTTCTAAGATTTTCCTATGTTTTGGATTCAAGACTGATGATTCAGTCATGGTAACTTGTGCATTCTTAGGAATTACCTGGGTTTTGTTTTGTTGGTTTTTTTTTTTTCCCTGTTATCTATTTATAGTAATCTGTTATCACACTATGTATTTCTGTGGTATCTATTGTTTTGTTTCCTCTTTCAATTCTCATTTTGGTTTTTGAGTCTTCCTTCTTTTTTCTTAATGTAGTTAAAACATTGTCAATTTTGCATATTTTTTTGGAAAAACTGGTGATTACTTTCAACATTATATTATGGTTTATTCTGGTCTCTATTTTATTTATTTCCAATTTTTCTTTGTTATTTCCTTCCTCTACAAATTTTTAGCTGTTTGTTCTTTCTCTAGTTCCTTGTGGTGTAATGTTAAGTTGTTTATCTGAATTTTTTTTCTTAATACAAGTATTTATAGCATCAATTTCACTCTAACATCTGCTTTGCTGCATCCCATAGGTTTTGGAATATTATTTTCTTTTTCAGTTGTTTTGAGACACATTTTGATTTGCCATTTTCTTATTGGGCCCATTGTTTATGCAGTAATATTTTGTTTAATATTTACATACTAAATATTTAATATTTACATTGAAAAAAAGTAATGAGAGGGTATATGTAGATATATCTGGGCCATTTTACTCCCTCATGGGAAGGCAGCCTTTCTTCCAGGAATGACTGACAATATGCAAGTCCATTCATTTCAAGGACAATTTTCACTGGATCCCACAGAAATTTGGTCTTAATATCTGCATCTCCTCATCTCTTGACATTAGCACTAAAGACAACCTTAATATATTTTCCAAAGTCTGTTTTATTTCTTCTGGAAGACACTGCATGTAGTACTTCTATAACAAAGTCAATCCAATTCCTTTCAGGATACCACCAACAGCATACACTTTCAATCTTCAAGGTATTTCTTTTTGACCTCTGCCCAATTTATAGGACAAGATCTCAGACCCATCTTCCAGGTATGATCAATATTTTTCAGAGATGAATCAATCTAAATCTTAACATGAAAAATATATTTTTTCTTAAAGAAAATGTAATATGATAAGATGAGATGCTAGCTAAAATGGAAACAGCTTTTTTCTATTATTATGGAGAACTGTTCAGCTTTTGGGTCTACATTGTCTTGAATTTCTCTATTTTCAAATTTTGCTTTATCTCTGAAAAACTTCAAGGTTTATCAAAGTGGTCTTTCAGTGCAAAGAACATCTACATAATGACTTTATGTCCACAAACTATATAAAAAGAGAATCAGAGAACAGCCTGATGCTTTTAAGTTGTAGTTCTTTCAGAATCTAATATCTCCATCGGTTTTAGAGATTCACAGGGCTTATTCTAAGCCCTGGATGAAATTACATTTTCCCACTCCTCCAGCACTCTCTGTGAAAGGGAATCTTTTCAAAGTTAGCGACCTAAGAAAGGCTGTCCAGTTATGAGACAGAGTCATTTGAAGGTTTCTCCCTCTCCCTCAGGTTTTCTCCTTGCTTCGGTTGTTTGGTTCAGAGATATATACGTTACCTGGATCTAATTACACTGCCACGTAATCAAGGTTGGGGGAAATCATAACTATAGATGCATGATATTGAGCAAATATTCAGATCTCTTTTTCTCATGTACAGAGTAACAGTACTGCATAGCTCATGGGGTTGTTTTGAAATAACATCCAATTATTTTTTAAAGAGACAAAAAAGATAAACATATATCTCTGTTTTTTATGGTGTTCCTAATTTAGTTTTATTCAGTGTGATATTCATGTACTCTCTGCATATATATGTTCTAAGAACCATGTGAAAAAGTGTATCATAAAACCATCTAAGATGTAAGGACTTTAAAATTTTTAAGTCTGGGTGCCTGGGTGGCTTGGGGGGGTAAGCATCCAACTCTTGATCTCAGCTCAGGTCATGATCTCGGCCCTGCATGGGGCTCCATGCTGGGCATAGAGTCAGCTTGCGATTCTCTCTCTTCCTCTCCCTCTGTCCCTGTTTGCTCTCTCGTCTTAAAAAAATAAGAATTAATTTATTAAATTTTAAAAAGATTTTAAGTCTTCCCTCATGGCAGGTTTCTTTTTGCCTTAAAAAAATCACCAGGTAAGTGAGCTAGATGTGGAGAGAATAGACTTGATTGTGTTCCTATCTCCTAAGATGAGAGCTCGGTTGTAATTTTATAGATCAAAGTGTCTTATTACACAAAAGAATGAGTCTCCACCCCTTCTATGATCAATAGCCTCTTCCCTCTCTGAGTAAAGAAAGGATACCAGCAGAGAGTAATTCCACCATTAATTTCTCCTATTTCTTGAATACTTTGCCCCAAAAGACAGAAGCTAGAAATAGAAACCTTGAAGATAGCCCCTGTCATTCCTGTCTTCTGGTATTCACACCCTTGTGGAATCCCCTCCCTTGAGTGTGTGGGTTTGATTTAGTCATCCACTTCTAAGAATGGAATATGGTGGAATGACAAGATGTCATGTTTGAGGTTGTACTTCTGTCTTGTGTTTTCTCTCTTTCTCCAGAAGTCATTTGGAGCAGCTTAAGGCAAGAACCTGAGACTGACCAACAAACATATGAATGACCTTGGAAATGGGTCCTCCTGCATTTGACTCTTTAGATGAGACCACCTCTTGCAGCAACCTCATAAGAGATCTTGGAACAAAGGCACACAGCTAAGCCATGTTCAGATTCTTGGCCCACAGAAACTGAATTAATAACTATTGTTTTAAATTGTTAAATTTTAAGGTAATTTGTTAGGCATCACTAGGTAACTAATACAGGGATCTACAAAATTTGTGATAAAAATAAACACCCCCTCACCCCCTAAAAAAGGTCTATAGGTCAGAAAACTTAAGCACTAGTCCTGCCTCTGTCACTAACCAGTTGATGTCTGTGCAAATCTCATTTCTGTTCCTGGCTTCTGTTTCTCCATTTTTAAAAATAACTGATTGGATGAGGTAATTTTTTAATATTGTATAATTTTATATATTTTTAGGATCTATACAGTGTAAGCAATGTATATGTGTGTATAAAAACATAAAAGTCACAAAATTCTGATGAAGAAATCAAAGAATATGTATATATTTATATGTAAATATATTTATATATTATATATTATTTATATTTATGTATTTATATAATATATTATATACATATATATAAATCAAAGAAAAAAAACTAGAGAGAGAGGAGAAAGACATCAGGCTTATGGGTAGGAAGACTCAATATTGCTAAAGTATCAGTCTTCCAAAATTGACCTATAGATTCAACAGAATCCCAATCAAAACTTCAGTAATTTATTTTGTGACTATCAACAAATTGATTCAAAAGTTTATAAGGAAAGACAAAATACTCAGTATAACCAACAAAGTATTGAAGAACAAAGTCAGGAGACTGACATTGCCTGACTTAAAGATTTACGGTAAAGCTACAATAATCAAAACAGTGCAATATTTATGAACAGACAAACAGATCAATAAAACAGAATAGAGGGCCCAAAAATAAACACACACAAATATAGTCAACTAATCTTTGACAAAGAAGCAAATGCAACACAATGGAGAGAGGTAGTCTTTTCAACACATGGTGTGGAATGACTGAACATCTACATGAAAAAAATTCTAATAATAATTTAGACTTACATGTCTCACAAAAATGAACTCAACATGTATCATAGACCTATATATAAATTACAACACTATAAAACTCCTAGAAGATAACATAGGAGAAAATACAGATGACCATCAATATGGAGATGACTTCTTAGATACAACAGGGCCTGATCCATGACAGTAGTCATTGATAAGTTGAACTTTATTAAACTTAAAACTGCTTTTTGAAAGACACAGTTATGAGTTAGAACAGACAAGCCACAGACTGGCAGAAAATGTTCGCAAAGCCCATGTATGATAAAGAACTGCTATTCAAAATACACAAAGAACTCTTAAAACTCAACAGTAAGAACACAAACAACAATTTTAAAAATGAGCAAAATATCTGAACAGATATTTTACCAGAAAAGATACATAGATGGCAAATAAGTATATGAAAAGATGACCCACATCATATATCTTTAGGAAGTTGCAAATTAAAACTATGAGATACTAGTACACACCTATTAGAATAGCCAAAACCCAAAACACATAACACCAAATGTTGGTGAGAATGTAGAGTACAGGAACTCGCATTTCTTGTTGGTGAGAATGAAGCAGGGCACAGCCACTTTGGAAGACAGTTTAGCAGTCTCTTACAAAGCTAAACACAGTCTCATCACACAATTCAATAATCGTTCTCCTTGGTATTTATCCAAATGATGTGAAAACTTATGTACACACAAAAACCTTCAAGTGAATGTTCATACAGCTTTATTCATAACTGTCAAAATGTGGAAACACCAAGGACGACCTTCAACAGGTGAATGGATGAACAAACTCTGATACATCTGTGCAACAGAATACTATTCAGCAATAAAAATAAGGAAGTTATCAAGCTATGGAAATACATAAAGGAATCCTAAATTCATATTACTAAGTGAAAAATGTCTGAAAAGGCTATAAACTTTATGTGTCATATATGAACTATATGACATTCCAGAAAAAGGCAAAACAGTAAAAAGACAGTAAAAAGATCAGTGATTGCCAGGGGTTTGGAGAAAAAAAAAGAGAAGAATGAACAAGTGGAACACAGGGGGTTTTAAGGCAGTGACACTATTCTGTATAATATTCCTACAGTGCATACTTGACATTATACTTCTGTCAAAACCCATAGAATGTATAACATAGGGTAAGCACTAAGTAAACCATGGCTTTAGTTAATAATAATGTATTTTTTTTGTTCATGCATTGTAACAAATGTACCACACTATCACAAGATATTAATAATTGAGGAAACTGTAGAGTGGGAGAAGGATGAAGGGGAGATACAAGGAAGCTTTCTGCACTTTCTGATCAATTTTGTTATAAACCTAAAATTGTCTTGAAAGAGTACTTTTAAAATACAGTTGAGGGGTGCCTGGGTGGCTCAGTTGTTAAGCATCTGCCTTCGGCTCAGGTCATGATCCCAGAGTGCTGGGTTTGAGTCCCACATCGGGCTCCCTGCTCAGCAGGAAGTCTGCTTCACCCTCTCCCACTCCCCCTGCTTGTGTTCCTTCTCTCACTGTGTTTCTCTCTGTTGAATAAATAAAATCTTTTTTAAAAATACAGTTGATTTTATATTTTTATATGTGTGTATATATGCATGTGAGAAAGATATAGAAGATGATAGATAGATAATAGATTATCAGGAGACTATGTGGTTACTTTCTGGATATAAGTAAGTCTTAAATGTATGATATCTACTAAGGATATACAAATTAATTATTAATACACTTATTATATATGTGATGTGGTGATTAAGAAGGTTCAGAGGGCGCCTGGGTGGCTCAGTTGGTTAAGTGACTGCCTTTGGCTCAGGTCATGATTCCTGGGTCCTGGGATAGAGTCCCACATAGGGCTCCCCCTGGTCTGTGGGTAGCTGCTTCTCCCTCTCCCTCTGCCTGCCACTCCTCCTGCTTGTGCTCTCTATCTCTGTCTCTTTCAAATAAGTAAATAAAATCTTGAAGAAGAAGAAGAAGAAGAGGAAGAGGAAGAGGAAGAGGAAGAAGAGAGGAAAGAGTGGTTTAAATCTTCTTTGCAATACTCCTAACAATAAATTGCTAGTAAAGTCACTAAACCCATATACTTTGATTCCCCCATTTATATCATAGATGTAAAAAGCGTGAGATTTAAATAAGCTAATAACTGTAAATCACAGAAAAATTCTTGGCAATAATAGGTACTCGATAAATGATAAATACTATTTTGGTTATGTATTAACTGTTTTGGTTTTTATATGTTGTCTATATGTTTGATTCTCTGTTTTAACTCCCCAACCAGGCAGTAGATCTATATTTTAAAGATCTTAAAAGATATAACAAAAATGTGCTAGGTGCTTAGTAAGTATTTGTTGGTGATGTTTAAATGAATATATAATAGAGGAATGGATGGGAAGATAAATAAGTGAGAATATTTTCAAAATAGCCTTCTATTTGACACACCAATAAAAATAATCCTATTTTTCACCAAACTGTCTGGAGAGACATTTTCATCCACACCTTTGTCCCAAAAGAACTTTTTTCTATCTCAGTGTATTTATATATCAGAAGGGAATGTCAGTGAGATTCTTTTCCTAATAACTTTTAAGCAGAGCTAGAAAGAAGACAAATCAGCCTCACAAAGAAAATGTACTCACCAGGAACTCCTTGATGGAACACAACAGATGTGCTAACAACAATTGAAGGGATGAATTTTTAAAGAACAATCCTGAATCCCAGTTTCAGAGTGCCTTATTTCAAAGATCACTGATGGGGGAACATTTCATTGAATTAAATATTGACTAGTAACAAAACCTAGGAAGCACAATATAAGTGATACTTATCTTTCCTAAACTCCAAAAAGAGATGGTCAAAGTTGAATTGTTTCAAATTGAAGAGGTTATACAAGTATATCAGCCACAAGATCCATCGATTTTCTAGGCAAGGAAAAGAATCCTATTATTTCTTTTGAATGATGTGATACATTCAAAAGTGAAGATGTTTAGACCACAATTTTTGAGTGGCATGAAAGACTGAATATCAAAGACAAAGAATTCACTTTCTTCTCCCAACAATGTCCCCTTGAGTCTCCTTTGCTCAGCAAAACCATATGATCCATTGGTAAATAACTAACTGCCTTATTTTCGGCTGTACTATCCAAAGGACTGAATTAATAAAAACAAAAATAATAGCTAATGTTAATTATGTCTTTTCTCATTTACTTCTTAAAACTTTATGGGGTAAGATAGTTTTATTATCTTTCTTTCACAGATCAAAAACAAAAGCTTAAGGGAATAAAACAACTTACTCGAGACATAATTACTAAATGATAAAACAACTTGAATATGCCTCCATTCATAGCTTGAATCTCTCCTGGCTACCTGAACCTCACACTGAAGTAGCAGTAGTCTTAACTCTGCATTCCCTTCTTTCTCCTGCATGTAATCAAAGCTTCTCTCTGCTGTGTCCTATTGTCCAAAAACTTGATTGGTGGTGGGCAATGAATTAGTCACAGCAATTTGTCCCAACTAAAATGTAAGCTACTTAATTCTTGCCTCTCCACAAAAACATACTGCCTTTTATTCAGATTAGATATGGAAGAGCCTACAAATAGTAACAAGGGAATATCAGAAATCAAGACTAATCAGAGAGAGAAATATCTTAGTTTGGGGTTTCGCTCTGAGAAACAAAGACCATCCCTTCATCATATTAATAACACATAGGAAGTACTTTCTCTACCTATGGTTTTTAAAGACATTGATACATAATTTGGGTGCCAACTGTCTATCTGTGCCTCTTCACAAAAGTCAAACAGTGAAGGCTAACTACAGGGAGATGTAATAGAGTAATGTAGAGGCAGGAAAACTCATGTAGAAAGACCTGTGCCGTGAATCTAACTGTCTAGAATTGTCTTAAAGTATACTTCATAAGAAGTTAATAAAAAGAAGATGCGATGTGATGTAATTCCAAAATATGCTTGAAGAATACTTCTTGTTGTAGTCTCTCCTAGAGACTCAAAAATATAAAGGCTCTGAGAGATCCCACAGTAAATGAACAAGTTAGTCTTTTTTCAAGCCATGTTATCAAATGTAATATCTATTGACATTTTTAGACATTAGGGTTCCACAGAACACATTTTGGAAAATGTGAATGTAATCAGTGAAGAAAAAGAGAAGAAAAGGGAACAGTGATGGATGGATTCAGATCACAAAATTCAGATTCCACTTGGAATCTGGATTGAGTGAAGTGAAACCACGGTGCATCTGGATGGCATTTTAGTCCTCATAGACTGCAGGACCATCCCCCAAAATCTCAATGGATTTACACAAAAGAAGTTGATTTATAACTCATGTGTCAATTCAATGTAGTAATTTAAGGGCCCAGGATTCTTGTATCATAAGCTTCCAACATCCCCTTGGGGCCTCGAGTCATCTTCTGGATTCTCATGGTAAAGAGAAAGAACTCGGGAGTGATGTGCTGCACTTCTTCTCACATTCTATCCCCTAGAACTCAGTCACATGGCCATCCTTTACTACAGAAAAGTCGGAGTAATGTAGTCTAGGTGTATCCCACATAAGAACATCATACAGGTGACTAGTCTCTGTTATAGAAGGAATTGGATTCAGAAGTCAGAAAAATTCGGAGAAAACCTCAGCCCCAGAACCTGGGTTGGATCTGTCCTTCAAACTGTCAAACAAATTTCCCATGGAGAGGAGAGTTTATATTTTTACCTTGGAACTGAGAATCCTGCATTAATGGGCATTAACCTATTTATCCACTTCAAGAAGAAACAGACTATGCTTCCCAAATTATAGAATGAAAGAGCAAGGTCTCCTAGAGATGAATAAACAATGAAGCTGCACCAACATTTAAGGTTTCTCATCTCTTTCTGGTCAAAGAATAAACCCTTCTTAAAAACCTAAGACCACAATATAATGGGAAGAATATGAGCATGTCAATCTCTGGTGTACAGAGTTCTCTTTTTGCTTCCTTGACAAAGGTGTTACTAAATATGCCAAGAACACTTATTAGCACAAGGGACTAGCAGAGATGGTATATAAATGGACTTTGAAGTGACTGATGACTCACAATAATGCCTTACATTAATTTCAGTATGTATCATATGTCCAAGTCACAGCCTTCACATAATTGGGTATACTTGCACAGCTATTATAAGACTGAGTGCTACAGGATGAAGTGCTTATGAAAGAATTGCCGTTAATATAAATAGACATTGGTTCACCTACACAGGGAAGAAATATTGCCAAAGCTCTGCCAGTGGCCTGACATAGCAAGGGACTAAGTAGTATGACAGTCTTATTCACCAGTATGAAATTCAAGTATCACAGGGACAACTCACTTGCTGGAGGTTCCAGGCACACATTAGTTAGTAGGTAAGTGAATGTCGACTTATCAGGGAGGGAAAAAGTAGGATTTGGAAGACAGACTTTCATCAAATGCTGCCGTTGATGAGAAAAATGCTACAGGAACCTCCAAAGCTGTGCTTCAGTTACTGCTCCAAAGCTCTGGGATGGAGACAGTATCACTCCCATCTTACAGATAGGAAAATTGGGAGATTAAGAGGCTTATCCAAGGATACAAAAGAAAATGATGGATAAGAAGCTTGACTCTGGCCTTTCTGGTTCTAATACCTGCCTTTTGCCTACTGCATCGTTCTGTTTATCTCCTCTAAACTGACTGAAAGAATCCATGTTGACATGTCCTAATTTCTGAACTATTTCCAACCAAAGATACCATTTCCAAAAATATGTCAATGAAAAGCTATCATATTTTGCTATCTCAAAGAGTATTTTCCTTTTAAGATACTGAATTTCTTTTTGCTAACTGACAGACTATGCCCAGACATTGCCACTTTACTTTACTTAAAGTAATTTCTATAAATTTACACTTTTCTGAAGATGTATTTAAAAACTCTCCCTGTTTTCTAAGCTGTTGTGACTATGTCATAGAAAATCAGATTGAGAGAATTATATCAAACATCTATACAATGGGTTGAAAATGAATCTGTCCTATGTCATGCAAGCCTTATATATGAGAGATATAAACAGTATTTATTGAATGAAATAATGACAGAGAACTTTGTAAGGCATTTGGAAAATACATGTAAAAGAGAAAAAACCTTGCCGTTATTTAATTCTCTCCATTTTTCTGGCTGCATGATATCAAATAAGAATCAGTAAAATTCACTGGCCATAATAACAGACAATGATCTGGTGTGATAACAGGTCATCATTTTCTCTGTGGGTACAAAAAATGTGACCACAATATGAGATACCTTTTGAATGACACTCTAAAACAACTTATCAGAATGAGTATTATCCTTAAATTAGTATATTAAGAGGTTATACTATCATTTCAACAATGATACCATGTTTTCAAGCATTGTGGGATTATCTCAAGTGAAACTGCTTTCATAAAATCAGGGATCAAAGGATAGTGTGGCAGGAGGGAATCCAGTGAATCAAATCCCACTTGATTCTCTTGGGACATGACCCAGGGCCTACCACGGCAGACAGCTCTCATAAGGGAATCTCAGCAGTTGGAGAATGGGAGCAGCTAGCTCCAACTAACACGGCCACAAGGACAAATATGTAAAAACAAACAAACAAATTTAAAAACCACTTTGGCATGTAATAGAGAATCAGCCAAATAGCCGCTTCTTACTGTTCCTCCTCCTCGATCTCTATAAGGATAAAGTGGACCTGTGATCTGCCAAAATAAAACCACAGCAAATTTAAACTCTTCCCTAACCCATCAGCTGGATCTGAAATATTCTGAGCACATATCCACATAATCTTCCACAAAACTCACCTAGATTCCTAATATTTAGAAAATGTAGAAATTTTCTTATTTTCCTAAGAACGAATAAACAAACAAGTCTCCAGGTATATTAAAAAACATACTCAGTAGTTATAAAGAAAGAGGAGAGATAGACACATATAAATGTATGGATATGTATATATGCAATATATATACATATATATGCATTTATATATATGTGAAATTTTTCTAAAGAAATAGATTTTTTTGCAAGAAATAGGGAAAAAAGTATATACCTCTCTCAATTATGTCAAAGAAATTCAGAAAAACATTCAATCTAAGTAATGAAAACAACATGAGATCAGCAAATTTTACTTTCAGATTTTAAGATTACATGACTGTAGTCATTAAAATTATAGTGGTGAAAGACAACAGAGAATTGCAAGTTTCAGAAGACAGAATTAGAAGATGAACATTTTTCCCATTAATTCAGAAGAGTTGCAGATAATAAGAAAATGAACAAAGGAAGAGAAGAATGAATGACACCAAAAGATAATATGCATACAGTAAGTAAGAATAGAGTAAGTGGATGAAAGCAACCACCAAAGAGGTAACAGAAGAAAAGGTCCTTGAGATAAGGAAGGACTAATTCTCTAGATCTAAGGACTTGCTCCAAGTATAAGGCAAAATTAATAAAATGCACATTCATCATGAGTCTAAATGTTTCTTATATACAATTCATGTATAAGGAAAATAATGGGGAGCTAGGGAGAAGAAATCAAACCTTACATGATGGTGGAGAAAAACCCTTATTGGCACCAAGATATCCTTGACATAAAATGACAGCGTTTGAAATCTATAAAATTTTGAGAATAAAGATTATGACCCACAATTTCGGTACTCAGTCAAACCATTTTATATGAGGACAGAAAGACTTTCTCAGACATACAAACATTTCCTTAGTATTACATAAACACACATTTCCTTAAAAAGTGAGAAAAAATTCTCAAAACTTTAACAATAATACATAAAATTATCGTGAGAAGAAGAATTAGGAAAAAAATTGAAAGTAAAAGAGAAAAAAAGAGGAACTCGGCCAGTTATTGTTTAATACATTTAAACATAATGCTTTCTTGATTTTACCAAAATATCATGTTCTCACACAGGTTTGTCATGACCCTCGCATGAATAGCAAGAGTTATTGATTCCAAGATGAATCCTGATTTCAAAGATACTGTAATGTGAAGAAAATCCATCTTCAAAGTGGAGCTGGCAGACACCACTTCCCTCCCCCACACCCAGCATAAACACGGCCACCTGCCAAAATCAGCACTCTGCCAACATTCACTGCCTAACTTGCTTACAATATGTCCCACCCCCACCCCCAGGCTTTAGGGATCCAAACCCTCCAGCCAAGCTTGCCTCAGTCTTGATGCTGTAGGTCCCTTCCCACAGAAGACCTGCACAAATCGTTCCAATACCACATCTCCTGATCGTTGTGCTCTGCAGGGCCTTTGTCCTGGCAGCAGCTATAGGTCCCCTTATGGGCAACCCATGCACAAATATGTTAAAACTGTGCATCTTAACCTTAATCATGTTGTGGATCCACTCCCCCCAATACACTCTTGCCCGGAGCCATTTCAAACCTGGGCCACAACCCTACAAGCAGATCTGACAGGGACCAGCACCTCTGAAGTGACTCCTTCCCTTGGGACACAGAAAGATCACCACACACCCCAATCAGACTGCAGCCCCAGCAGTGAGCTGGGGGCAGACAGCTGGTCTGATTGCAGGTCTGGTCCACCAACAAAAGCTTCTCAGAGGACAACACAGAGAAAGCACCTGCAGTTTGTTACTACTGCATCTCAGGAAAATGCCTGGTCTGACACAACTCAAGCCCAAGGAATCCGCAGACTGGCCCACCAACACCACAAGGAATAAACACTACCCCCAACAGGAAAAAAGAGCCTCTGCAGATGACTGAACTGAAGGAAAAAGCCACTCAGCCAGAACAGCACTGTGCACACAAACACACAGGAAATATCCCTGAAATATCCCTGAACACCAGATTCCAATAAACAGAAGACACTGTACTGCAGCGTTCTACAGGACTTCTTCTTTATAAGGCCACTACTTTCAAGAGTAGGAGATACAGCTGATTTTCCTAACACAGAAAAACAGAGAGTTAGACAAAATGAGGAGACAGGAATATGTTTCAAATGAAAGAACAGTATGAAATCACAGCAAGAGACCTAAGCAAAATGAAGATAAGAAATATGTCTGATAGAGAATTTAAAGTAATGGTCATACAAATACTCACTGGACTTGAAAAAAGACCTCAGTGAGACCCTAGCAAAGACTTATGAACAAACAAAAGAACCAATCAGAGATGAACATAAATTTGAAATTAAAAATACACTAGATGAAATAAATAGCAGACTTGAGGAAACAGATTAACAAGTTAGCAACCAGAGGACAGAGTAATGGAAAGTAATTAAGCCCAGCAGGTGAGAAAAAAAAATGCAAAATGAGAATAGACTTAGGGTATTCAGTAACTCCTTCAAGTATAATAATATTCACATTATTGAGATTCTAGGAGAACAGAGAGTAAAGGGGGGCACAAAATATATGTGAAGCAATAATAACTGAAAACTTCCTGAATCTGAGGAAGGAAACAATCATCCAGATCTAGGAGGCACAGTGATCACCCAACAAAATCAACCCAAGGAGATCCACAAGACACATTAGTAATTAAAATGGCAAAAAGTAGTGATAAAGAGAATTCCAAAAGCAGCAAGAGAAAAGAAAACAGTTACAAACAAGGGAAACTCCATAAGGCTGAGGATTTTTCAGCAGAAACTTTGCAGGCCAGAAGATAGTAACATGATATATTCAAAGTGCTGAATGGAAAAAATCTGCAGCCAAGAATACTTTACCCAGCAAAGCTTTCATTCAGAATAGGAGAAGTAAATAGTTTCCCAGACAAACAAAAGTTAAAGGAGTTCAAGACAACTAAACCAGTCCTACAAGTAATATAAAAGGTAACTCTCTGGGTGGAAAGCAAAGACCATAAGTAATAATAAGAAAAATAGAAAGCAAAACATCAGTAAAAATAAGTAAATTTGTAAAAATCAGGCAAGGGACTCACAAAATAAAAGAATGTAAAGTACAACACCATCTAGCTAAAATGTGGAAGGGAGAGGAGTAAAGAATGGGTTCAAACTTAAGTCACCATCAAGTAAATATAGACTGCTATACATATATATAAGATGTTATGTATAAACCTAATAGTAACCACAAATCAAAAACCCATAATAGATATGTAAAAAATAAGGAGAAAGAAGTACATGCATGGAAAGCCAACTTACTATGATAGAAGAGAGCAAGAGAAGACAGAAACAGAATAACTACAAAAACAACTATAAAACAAGTAACAAAAATAGAGCTACCATATGACACAGTAATCACATTACTGGGTATTTACCCAAAGAATATGAAAACACTGATTTGAAGGAATATATGCACCCCTATTAGTGCAACATTATTTACAATTATTTACAATAATGACAATCATAGAAGTAGCCCAAGTGTCTATCAATAGATGAACAGATAAGGAAGATGTGGTATATACTGGGACACCTGGTTGGCTCAGGAATAGCAAAAATTACTTTTAAAATAATATATAAAAAATTAAAGGCAGAAAATGTCAGATCTCACAATAAATATAAATGCAATAAATTTATTTTATTAGCTGACAAAATTTTCCATCTATATTAAAAAAAAAACAAAATCTACCTATTATTTACAATAGACACATTCCAAACAAATTAATAGAAAAAGTTTTTTTTTTTTTAAAGAAAGGAAGATTAGAAAAAAGAAGACCTTTATTAGGGTATTAGAAATCAGAAAAATGCCACCTGACATAATTTTTTCAATTAGTCCCACATCGGGCTCCCAGCTCAGTGGGGAGTCTGCTTCTCCCTCTTCCTCTGCTTCTCCCCTCTGCTTGAGCTCTCACTCACTCACTCTCTCAAATGAATAAATAATATCTTCAAAAAAATGTCAAGAAACAAAGTAGAGGGACGCCTGGATGGCTCAGTTGATTAAGCTGCTGCCTTCGGCTCAGGTCATGATCCCAGCATCCTGGGATCGAGTCCCACATAGGGCTCCTTGCTCTCCAGGGAGCCTGCTTCTCCTTCTGCCACACTCTGCCTGTGCTCACTCTCTCTCTGACAAATAAATAAATAAAATCTTAAAAAAAAAAAAAAAAAGAAACAAAGTAGAATCAACAAACTATATCCATTAACAATAACCACTTTCAAAGAATAACCTTCATATATACACATTTATAGTAATTTTGAAGTGTAAAATACTCTTGAATAAGTCTTGAATTAAACAGTAATAGAATTTAAATTATAAGCTATTTTAGAAGTTAATAAAAGCAAGAACACAGTTTATCTACATCTATAGGAAGTCTCCAAGATGTATTTTTTAAAAATTGGTAAATTAAAATGCCCATATTAAATGCATATATAGATAATAATTATTTTAAATGGATTATATTTTAGAATAGTTGCAGGACACAAAATTGACACACACAAAATCAGTTTTGTTTCCATACATTAACAATGAAAAATATGAAATTAAGAAAATAATCCCACTTATAGTAAGATCACTGAAAAGAATAAAAGACATAAGAATAAATTTAAAGACACAAAAGTTGTGTACTGAAAACTACAAAACAGTGATGATGAAAATTAAGGAAGATACAAAAGGGAAGCTTGGGTGGCTCAGTCAGTTAAGCATCCAATTCTTGATTTTGGCTCAGGTCATGATCTCAGGGTTGTAAGACTGAGTCCAGCTTCGGGCTCCATGGTGGGCATGGAGCCTACCTAGGATTCTCTCTCCCTCTCCCTCTGTCCCTCCCCCAATCCCTTCCCTATGGAAAAAAAAATTACAATAAGAAAAATTAAAGAAAATACAAATAAATGAAAGACATCCCATGGTCATGGATTAGAAGACTTTGTATTGCCTCAATGCCCATACCACCCAAAGGGAGCTCCAAATTCAAGGAAATCCCTATTTAAATCCCAATGACATTTTTTGCAGAAATAGAAAATAAAATCCTAAAATTCATATGGAATTTCAAAGAATCCTAAATAAAGCTGGAGATGGCACAATTCCTGATTTCAAAACATACTACAAATCTATAGTAATCAAAACAGTATGGTATGAGGATGTGGAAGAATGGAACTTTTGTGATGGTGGATGGGAATGTAAAATGGAGCAGCAACTATGGCAAATAGTATGGAGGTTTATCCAAAAAAATTAAAATAGAATTATCATAGAATCCAGCAATCCCACTCCTTGGTATATATCCCAGAGAACTGAAAATACAGTCTTGAAGAGATATTTGCACACCCATGTTCACTGCAGCAATATTCACAGTAGACAAGTGTGGAAGCAACTTAAATGTCCATCAGTGAATCGATGTATATAAAAACCAATGGTATATACATATAACAGAATATTATTCAGCCTTTAAAAAGATGGAAATTGTTCCATACACTACACTATGGATGAATCTTGAGGACATTATTCTAAGTAAAATAAGCCAATGACAAAAAGACAAATACTGCATGATTCCACTTACATGAGGTATCTAAAATAGTCAAACTCATGGAAACAGAATGTAGAATTGTGGGTATCAGGGACTGGGGGAGGGGAAAGTGGGGAGTTGTTATTTAATGGGTACAGAGTTTTAGTTTTGCAAGAAAAAGTTCTAGAAGCTGTTTTACAACAATGGGTATATAGTGAGAAAGGGAGAAAACCACAGATAAAGACAAGTGGGTTTGTTTGTTTACTTATAAGAAGATCCTATGTTCAGCTGTGATAGATCATGGCCTCTTGAGTCTCTGGTTCAAAGGTAAGTAACAGCATGTGTCCACAGACTGCATTCTGATTAGATGTATGTAAGAACTCATATGTGTGCCTTTGTTGTTTGTAATGTATACTTGTAAATTTATATTTCATATATGATATTTTTATTGATTTTATTTTTATTTTATAATTTTCAAGATAAAATGGTAAGTAAATATATAGTAGTAGATAAATAGAAAATTATCTGAAAAATCTCTACCAAATTGTTAATATTAGTTATTCTAAAGATGATCAGCTCTCTGGTGGAGGATGATGGTCAACGAAGTGGGAATTTTCAGGCTTCTCTCCATATGCTATGATGTTGGAATTTTAAAAAGGTTGCCTTACTCCAGTAATTAAAATTAACATAAAATGGGAAAATCTATACAAAAGAATGGACAAATCTAAACAAGTTAACAGAGAAAGAAGGATACTGCTGATATTAATAGAAAACAAAGCAGACTTCAAGCCAAGGAGCATTTATACAACCAAACTTAGTATCTTCTAGTGCTAAAAAGTACAATTCAAAATGAATGCTATAAATATTATTCATTAAATAACATAATATCCAAGTACATAAATGAAGTAAAAAATATTTAGCCAAATCACAGCCATATTTAGACATATTTACCCAGAGATTGGGGAAATAAGAAATGAGGGTACAATGCAAGATTTGAATAAATTATGTGCCTACCAGTAATAAGTATAATTTGTATCCTTCAAGAGAAGATACACCCTCTTTTCAAATACTTGAAAAACATATGCCAACATTGTCAAGTACCAGGCCATAAAGAAACCTTAATAAACTCCCCAAAGTAGGAACTATAATGTCATTCTCTCCATTCACAATGAAATAATCTTACAAATTAAGAGTAAAAAGCTAAACAAAAACTCATCAAGCCACTTAAAGTTTTTCAAAAGCCCTCTGGATGTTGTCAAAGTGAGTCTAATGTTGTAAAATAACAAGCTGGTGAAAATAGTCAAAGAAATATTGAAGAATACTGAGAGAAATTTGCATGACCATATATTAAATACTAAAAAGCAGAACAACTAAAGCAATGTGATTTTCTCATAGGAATAAACAGACATATCAATTAAACAGAACTAAAAATTAGAATTTAGTGTTTGTTAAAGGTACTTTTGTAATTGATCAATTTCCTAGGATTTCTGTAACAAATTTCCATGAACTGGGTGGCTAAAACAACAGAAATCTACTGTCTCACCGTTCTGGAGATCAGAAATCTGAAATCAAGTTTTCAGCGGGGCCATTTTCTCTTTAAAGGCTGTGGGCAAGGATGTTTCCTTGCCTCTTCTGAGCTTCTGATGGCTCCTGGCAGTCCTTGCTGTTCACTGGCTTGTAAACACATCCCTGCAATCTCCACCTCCACAGTCACACGGCATTCTCCTTGTGTGTCTGTGTCCAAATGCCCCTCTTCTTATAAGGACACTAGTCATTGGTTTAGGGTCCACCCTACTCTAGTATGACCTCTTCTTAAACTGATGACATCCACGAAAGTCCCTATTTACTAAAAAGGTCCCATTCACAGGTTCCAGATGGACATGAAGTTTGGGAGAACACAATTCAAGCAGGATGCTTAGTCAATCTACTCCTTGCATGAAGATAAAGAAAACGTAATTCTAACCTAACACCTGAGCAAGGAGGAAGGGAAAGTTCACAATAAAGCTGCTCTTCGGACACCCTAGGCAGAAACCTGACAGTGACTGGAACAGAGGGACTCCTAATTTTATCCTTCTATTCTAACTCGGGCAATCTGGCCTCTCACCACTGTCTTCCTGTGCACACCTGCTTTTTTTTATTTTCTATCTACAGGCCTTCTTCTCCATGCACATAGGCATCCTCAGTTCCTGCGTAAATGTTCTCAGTTCCAGGCACACACAGGGACTACCTCTCAGTCTCCATTCCAAACTTCAAAGAGAAATATGACTAGCTCAGGGCATGGGGACACAGCGGCTCACTTCTATGGCTTGGGGGCAGTTTCCAGAGAAATGGGATCATCGTGAACTGGACAGTTTCTTCCCAAAGTCTCTACTAGCATAGGTATCATTTTAAACCAATAAGGAAAGGATAACTAATTTACAAAACTCTTTGGGAGAAGAAAATAACAATTTAGAAGGAAAATGATATAGCCCTGCCCTGCATCATAAATCACAGGGAAATTAAAAATTAAATTTAAAAAATTTAAACACAGGAAAAGAACAGGTGAATATTTATGTTAGTTTGTATTTTTTTAAGTATTTTGAATCATTCCTCAAGTATAACAACACATACATTAGTTACATATTATTTTAAAGTGTTAGTTACAGATTTATTATATTACTCTATGTATCTTCATAAAAACATTTCCAGGAATTTCTCAAGCATATGTATTAGTACATATTATTTTTAAAGTTGCAGATTACTCTGGACTCAAAGAATGAAAATTTATTACCAATGATATTTTCTTTTAATGTGCAACGCTCAATTCTTTGAAAGATCTTCACATACTATTTAAGGTAATATCTTTATCATTGGAATTTAGTGTTTTCCAAGATGATTATTTTGAAAGAGAATACAATTATTCAAATGTATAAATATCAGTAAGGCTATTTTTAAAAATAATTACAAAACAGTTTGTGCAAACCTCACCGTTTCATGTTTGTGGAAATTACTGTTTCTCTATCACAGTGGGTTTTTTTTTTTTTTTGAGTGCTCTGTTGTTACTTTAAATAACTATGGCCTCATGAAATGACTCTGCAGTGTTAAAATAATTGCTTCTTCATTTAAATGAGATTGTTCTAGAAAAATGTACACTGTATTCACTTAGTGGAAAAGCTATTCAATACCCTAGTTATAATAAAGCCTCATTTATAATTTTCAGAGGAGAGGAGAATTCTTATAAATTTCATTTCTCATTAAATAAGAGTATCCTTAAAATACTTTCGGATTAGCTTTTATTATTGAAACATTTTAAGAAATGGATTACTCCACCTTCCTAACTTAATAGTTGAGTAAAAATAGACAAAATTATATATGTCTTTGATCATTTAGGACCCTCCAACATGGGACACATAGTAAGCATTCAAGAGTGTTGCCTGAATGGATAAGAGATTTTGCATTATTATTAAAAATGATTTGCATTGACTGGCATTCTGAATAAGGTTATAATAAAGCAGTATTGAATGAATCTATCTTATCTGTAGTATATTCCTCTAAAACTTATTTCTTAAATAGGTACTTTGAGCATATTTCCCATTTTTTTTCTCTTTCCTGTAGGTTGAGAACAGAAAACTCCAGTTAAATTGAAATACTGGGTTTTTTTAAATTTCCATTAATTAATACTTTATAGCATTTAACTCATTTTTCTACATTTGAATCTGAACCAATTAAATAATCCCAGCAGAGAACCATTTTTTTCCTTCAACTTAAAGCGTCTGAAATAATAGATGCAAAAGTATGCAGTAGATTGTAATAATGGTGTAACACAAAAAGGTATTATTCAAAATATTATTAATAATAATACTTAACCTTTACCAGGTATTTAATAAATTCTAGGTATTGAGCTAACTGCTTTACATAGATTGTCTTATTTACTCCACACATCATCCTCGTAGATAAATAGTATCATTATCACCATAAGGAACCTGGAGATTAAGACTAAAGTCCTGAGAGTCTAAACCCTGGAGGCAAGGCTGTAGGAAATAAACGGCCAGTCTATTTATGCACGTCTGTTTCTTTGTACCCTTAGGGCTCCAGAATCAGCTCGATGTGCGAGAAGTACTAAGAGCCAAACCTCCCCTGGTCTAGATAAATCTGTACAGAGATAACAACACAAGCCTTGGCCCATCAAACCGCAAAACTAAATGAATCGAAAACACGTTTTTTAAGACATGTTGAAGCTTTCATAGAAGGTTTGTGGTGAAGAAACATGGGAATCCACTTGGGACTGAGTACACTATGGTGACTGTGCTTTCAGTTCCATGGATTCAAATATCAAAACTAAAAATACAGGAAAGCAGAGGACGTGTAAAACATTCCCAGCCAACTGTTCCCTGACTGCTGACAGTAGGAGGGAAAGAACTTCCCGTGAAACAACTTCTTGTTGTTCAACAAAATAGCTCTTGATTCTGTGAAGAGAAAAACAGCATCCTCTCTCTACCGTGATGAAACTGAACCAGCAAAGAGGTAGGTATTTGCCCGGGTTTTCTTCTCCAGGTCACCTGAACACATTTCACAATCTCAAAAGTGAAAAGGAAAGTAAACCCCCCTTTGACGAGCTCCCGCGCCATCTATGTTGATTTAACATTTGGAAACCTTATTATATTTTGCTATTTCATTCATTTATTACCATTATATTAATTTTGGAGGAGGCTGTCATATTCTATTTTCACCCAATAAATCACAATGAAATGATTAAATATCTTATACTTAGCAATTAACAAAGGACTTTGATCTTTTCTGAAATCGTTCAGAAACTGCCAGTATAATGATAACACACACTTGAGTGCTTTCAAATCAGAAAAGTCCCTGAAAGAAAAGAGAGAGAGAGAGACACAGACAGAAAAGAACTTCTGTTTTAAATTAAAATGAGAACTGGATTTCTGAGGGCATGTGCACATTAATTTTAAAAGGCCTTGACTTCTTTATCAGGTGGCATTATTGAAGCCACTGACCTGTTTTTAAAAAGAAAAGGGAAAGAAATAGCACACGTTTGGGTGCTCTGGAATTAACAGATTGGTTTGATAGCCTAGGCATGCTGCATTCATTTACTTTTGTCTGCTAAATGGCTAGATAGAACTAAATAGAGTGAGCAATTTGGTAATCTCAACTCCTTAGACTACCATATATACGTAAATGTATTATCACATTAGAGGAATATTTCTTATCATGCCTGTGTGCTTCACAGAGTACAGGTGAAGAGAACCATTGTGCTCCCAGAGAAAGGTGAATCTTGAAAGCCAGGCGGTAGCCTTGGAGTGTTTTCCTCTAAAATCCAGGAAATTGTGACTTGATTTGCTTTTCCTACTGTTCAGGTCCCGTGGAGCCCTCCCTTCAGTGCCATCCAAGTTGGCAGATTCAAATATCAGAAAGACATTCTCACTGCAAAGGCATTGAGTTTGATTCTAAACATATCTAGTTTCAAATCCTGCATATAATTACTAACTATTTACCTACAGGAAAATTTCTTAACCTCTTTGAACCTCCCTTTGTTTTGGGAATTGTAAACCTATTCTGCAAGGACTAGAGATGTTGGGTAGTACATGTATAATATATGTACAGTAGATAGATGTGTATGTGTGTGTATGTATATGAATGTATATGTATGTGTGTATATATATATGAATGTATATAGATAGATGTGTATGTGTGTATATATATGTATGTATGAACACACAAATATATACATATAAATATAGATAGGAGACTTTGTTTAATGTGCCTGACCTAAGTCAAAATCAGTAACTAGCAGCCAATAGTAGTAGTAGCATGAGACAATACTGTAGAGAAGTTAAGTTTAAGTTCTGAAATCAAGCAAACCTGACTTTGAATCCTGACCCCACTACCTAATAATCTTGTAACCATGAACAAAGCAATTTAACTATTCTGTGTGTCAGTTTTCTATCCTATAAAATGGAGGGGAAAAAAAATCCCTTACCAACCAGGATTTTGTGGAGATTAAATTAAATCATGCACATAAAATATTTTGCATAAAGCCATCAACTGATAACTTTTTAAAGAAATAGCTACAGATTCTGGGTTAGAATAATGTTTTACCACTTGTTCTATCTCTATGATTCCCTGACCTGAAAAGAATGTTCAGTACACATTTCCTGAATGGTCCTTTAATTGATAGATCATGTCTCATGGATCAGATATGAGGCACCAGCATTCTTACTCTCAGCTTCCTTTTTTCCCCCATATATCAGATCAGCAGTGTTAATTTACAGCCTGACTCTGTATTTTGATTGATGTAGTAGCCTTAGATTTGAATGCAGACAATAAACTGTCACAATTGGTCTTGAGATACCATCAGGCTCCCCTGACACTGTTAAGATTAGCTTTCTGGAGAATCCTAAAATATAGGAGGAAGTGAAAAGAGAATACAAGATATTCTCATCAAGATACACTAGCGGGGTGGTGTTGGGCAAATTGTTTATCTTTTTAAGCTAGTTTTCTCATCTATTATGTAGAGAGAATTGATTATAGGGCCTTTTCAGTATCTAAAATCCCCATGCCCCTCCTTAGGAATCCTGAACACCACTTAGCTCTCATTTACTTCGGAGTTACAACTTTCTCAGCTAGGTCTGTAATCCATCTCAAATTAATTTTTTAGTATGGTGTGAGGTAGGGAAGGAGGTGAATTTTTGTTCCATATCCAGTTATTCCAGCTCATTTGTGAAAAGTGCTTTCCTTTTTTTTTTTCATTGAATTGTCTTGGTGCCTTTTTGGAAATCAATGACCACGTATGTGGATGTCTATTTCTGGATTCTCTGTTGTGCTCCTTTGATGTATTTCTCTGTTCTTCCATCCATACCGTGCCATCTTGATCATAGTAGCCTTCATGGTGAGTCCTGAAATCAGGTACTGATTGCTCTGTCTATTCCGTATCCTGTGGATTTCTATATGCATTTTTAAATCAACTTGTCAATTTCTACTGAAAAATCTGTTGAGATTTTTATTTAGATTGTATTGAATCTGTAGGCCGATTTAGAGGAAATTGACATCTTAAAAATATATAGCCTTCTGATTCAAGAAATGATGTATCACGTATGTTGTCTTTTGTTTCTCTCAGCAACATTTTGTGGTTATCAGTAGAGAAATCTTTTATATTTTTGTTTAATTTCTAAATGTTTCGCTTGATTGCTGTTATAAATTGATTTTTCTTAATTTTATTTTTCAATTTTATGCTAATATGTAGAAATCCAATTGATTTTTGCACACTTGTCTTGAATCCTAGAAACTTACTATCTTATCTTACTAATTCTAGTAGGGTTTTCTTCCTTCCTTCCTTCCTTCCTTTCTTCATTCCTTCCTTCCTTCCAAGGTTCCTTGGTAGAGATAGTGCTACTTCTTCCCTTCTAATTCTTGTGATTTTACTTTTTAAAACTTATTTTGGTGCACTGGCTAGTATCTCCAGGGCCAACTGTGTAGAAATAGCGAAAGCAGAGACTCTTGTGAAGTTTCTCACCTTAGGAAGAAGCACTTAGCTTTTCACCACTAAGTATATTATTGCCTGTTTTGGTTTGTTTTGTCTCACTGTAGATCCCTTCATTAGACTGAGAACAATCCCTTCTGTTCCTATATTGAGAGGGGTTTTCTTCATGAATTAATGTTGAATTTTGACAAACACTTTTCCTGCATGTATTGATTTCATCATATGGCTTTGTTCTATTATTCTGTTAATGTCATGAATTACATTGATAGATTTTTGAGTGGTAGAGTGGTAGCTCAGTCTTGCATTCTTGGGAGAAAGCTTACTTAGTCATGTTATATTATCCTTTTCATATATTTTTGTATTCGATTTGCCAATATTTTGTCAAGGATTTTCACATCTATGTTTATGAGCTCGTTATTCTGTTATTCTTTTCATATATTTTTGTATTTGATTTGCCAATATTTTGTCAAGGATTTTCACATCTCTGTTTATGAGACTTATTATTCTGTTATAGTTCTGTTATTTTTTTGTACTATCTTTGTGAGGTTACTATTGGGGTTATACTACCACAAGAAAAAAAAATAGAGAAGTGTTCCTCTCTAAAAAGAGTTTGCATAAGAATAATATTATTACTTCTTTAAATATTTGATAAAATTTAACACTGACACCATCTGGGCCTGTGGTATTCTTTCGGGAAGCTTTAAAAATAAATTCCATTTTTAAAACAGATACAGAAATATACATATTTTCTATTTCTTCCTCTGTAGTGTTGGTAATATTTACATTTTAGGATAATTTAAATTTAATCTAAAGTTGTTGAATACATAATCTCTTCTTATTATCATTTCCCTGGTGGTTTCCTTCTTGACCCATGGGTTAGGTAGAAATGTGTTTTTTAATATTCAAATATTTGGAGCTTTCTGGACATGCTGTTACCACTATTTCTGGTTTAATTGTGTTGTTATCAGAGGACATACTCTTATTAATTCATTTTTTAAAATTTATGTGACTTGTTTCATAGTCTAGCATATGGTCTATCTCAGTAATAAACATTCAATATGCACTTAACAAAAATGTTTAATATGCAGTTGTGGAATGTTGTACAAATTACATATATCCTTGTTGATTTCTTTTTCATTATATAACTTACTGAAAGAAGTAATTTAAATTCTCCACCTATAGTTTGCATAGGTCTTTCTTCTCCCTTCAAATATGGTTGCTTTTGCTTCATGTATTTTTAATCTCTATTATTTGGTGTATCCACATATAGGATTACTATGTCTTCCCAAGGAGTTGACCAGTTTATTAATTGCATAATGTCCTTCTTTATCTCATAATATTCCTTGTCTTCAAGCCTACTTTGTCAATATTAACATAGTTGTACTAACTTTCTCATGTTTATTGTTGCATAGTATATCTTTTTCCATCCTTTTAAGTTCAAACTCTCTGCACTTTTGTATTTAATATGTATCTCTTGCCAATAGCATAGAGTTGGGTTTTGCATTTTGTTTACCCAGTTTGATCATCTCTGTCTCTTATGTGGCCCTTATGCTTAATGTAATCATTAATATGATTGGGTGTAAGTCTACCATTTTGCTCTTTGTTTACTACTTAACACATGTCTTTGTTATGGATCATCCTCTGTTGCTAATTTTATGCCTTCTTATTGGTTAATTAAATTGATTTTAGGGGTGCCAGAATGGTTCAGTCAGTTAAGGGTCTGCCTTCAGCTCAGGTCATAATCTTAAGATCCTAGGATCAAGCCCAGGGAACAGGCTCCCTGCTCAGCACAAAGTCTGTTTCTCCTTCTCCCTCTGCCCCTATCCCCCGCCCAGCTGGTGTGCTCTCTCTCTGTTTGTGTCGCTCAAATAAATAAATAAAATCTTGGGATGCCTGGGTGGGGTGTGTGTGTGTGTGTGTGTGTATATATATATATATATTTCTCCATTATGGCAGAGACATTTATTCCTCACAAAATATCTGAGACCTATTCATATTTCTCAGTTCTCTTGCAATTAGTCAGGTCATAAGCTTGTAAATTTGTTATTTCCAGGTAAAACATTCAAGATCAGGTATGAGGCCTCGATTAGCAATCTTGCTTTGCAATCATGAAGGCCATATATTTCACCTATAAGATAGTGGAGACTCTGTCAACCTAGATCCATAAATGACTCTGTAGAGCAAATTTCTTTCCCCTCCTCATCCTCTGACCTGCACTGGACTACAGACGGGGCATGATATAAACTTATGTTTTATTAGTCTAGTGAGATTTGACAATAATTTGTTACTTCACCTAGCCTAGCCTAACAGACCTGCTGATTTGAAATTATATACCAAATTATTACAGAATTATATGCTTTTTAGGATATTCTTTCTATTTTATTGATCTATATGTCCTGATACCAATACCAAACTTCTGATTTTTGTAGCTTCATAAGAAAATGTGAAGTTTGCTGGTGAAAAAAAAATTGTCATTATTCTTCTTTTCAAAAATGCTAGTATATTCTCATATATATCATCCTTATAAGTCACCTTTAACTTTAAACATGTTCCCAAAGAGTCCAAATGGGGCTCAACTTATCCAACTATTTAACTAAATTGAGACTTCTTATCTATGGACATATTAGATATATTCATTTGTTGGCCCTGTTTATATCCCATAGTTTTATAGTTTTATATAGCTTTATATAGCTTTTATATAGCTTTATAGTTTTCTCCATTTAGATTCTGCACTTTATATAAGTTTTTTCCTGAGTTTTTTAGTACTTTTTCTTACTATAGTAAACGATACATTTTTACCATTGTATATTCTTATTGGTTATTTAACATAAGTATTCTTGACCAGAACCTGTATATAGCCTTATTTACTACATTGGAGTTTTCCTCATGGCTAAGTAACATCCTACATGATGTACATACAATTCATAGAATTATGCATTCTGTATGCCTCCTTGGGTAAGGCACCAGAGTATAGAATAATTTTTGAAAGCATTTTGTTGTTGTTGTTGCATTGTTTAAAACTTGAAAGGGACTTTAGGATCACCTCATCAATTTCTCTCATTTTTTTATGTGAAAAAATAAAGTCTATTTCAGAGAAAACACTTCAGTATCAAGGACATACTGATTTCAATTTAACATATATTTACTGAGCACTTGCCATATATCTGATATCTTGATTCTAGGGAACCCAAAGTATGCCACAATGTAAACTGAGAAGGGCACGTAGTAGCAACACAATAAATATTTGATTTGACTGCTTTATTAGAAAAAAAATGTCATTGCTAGAGGTCATTGCACATCAGATTTGTGGAAGACAAGCACTACAATCTTCAAAGTTATTTGAGTGAGATTCTGCGTCATTTCATAGTCCCCACAAAGTCCTCTGTGAATTTCAGAAGGGAAAAGCTACCATTGTAAGTGGAAAAATATATAGCTGGATGTTTGGAGCTCCTGCAGGAAGTAGGTGAAAGGATTTCTTTTCCCTCTTAGGCTTCCTGAAGTATTTTCCATCTTGCAATAAATTACACATGGTTCTCTGGCCCCAGGAGCCTACTTTTCTAAGTTTGTTTTTAAACATGGCAGGGGTTTGCAGACAGCTGCCACTAGAAACATCTATGACTTTATTCCCTTCAGTTAACAGCTGAGTACATTAAGACATAGCAGTACTTTCCCAGGGGTTATATCCAAGTCAAAGGAGATTAGGACAAGACTCCAAGACTCAACTAATGCACACAAGAGTTAGCACAAGTTATAAATAGAAATTAATTTGTAAGAAGCTAAATTAAGAACCATGGATAAATAAGACAGTGTGGGTTGGGGAGGAAAACTAGGATATACCAAGCAAAATCTCTGTCCTTAAATTTATTATGTAATCAAGGCTAAGACCACATCCTTAGTAGTTCAAGTCTCAACTCTTCCATTTGCTAGCTATGTGATCTTTGCATTTTATTTAACCTCTCTGAGCTCTGCTCTCCACATCTGTAAAATGAAGATAACATTATACCTACTTTAAAAAAGTTTCTACGAGGGTTATATATGACCCTTGGCAAATATGTGCCATGGTACACAGTAAGCCTCAATTAAGTAACAGAGACCTAAGGACAGCAATTGAATACTGACAGATAACAGTCCAACCCAGGAGAGCAGTGATTATGCTCCTGTGTTTTTAAGCCAATACTTTGAGGGCTGGTTTTAAATCAACCAAAATGAGAGCTTCTTCAAGCATCATTCATTTTAATTCTAACTACTTATAAGATAGTATGCTAGGCAGTGTAGATTACAAGGATGAAGAAGACACAGTTTCACCTTCTAGTATGCACTAAATCTAAGAGGGGGAAAGGACGATCACTCAGGAATACAAGGAATTGTAGTAAGTACCATATGACCATAGATGACAATCTCAGAAGGAGAGTGATTATGCTGGTTGATCTGATCAGGGAAAGCTTCAAGGAGGAGGAAATATTTATAGTCTCAAAGAATCAATAGGGTTTTGGGAGATGGAAATGACTGCAGGTAGTTGACTGAAAAAAATGAATGGTAAGAAATAGGGCCAGAAACAAGAAATGAAGACTGAGTATATATTCATTCACTCACTTATTCATTCATGTGATAAATACTGGATATTTTGGGATCAAAGAATTTTTAGTTTTGTTAGAATATAGAACATGTGTGGAAGTCAGGAATACATCCCTGAACAGGGATGTTGGACTCTAGGTACGGAGGACATATGGTATCCACTAGGCTATGGTCCCACATATGGGAGGGTCGGAGGATCCTTGTGAATAAGAGAATAATCAGAAATGATTGGATTTCTGCTTCTGAATAATTACTCCATAGTTTGATGTTTCTTAAAGGAACCCTGGTAAGAGGTGATAAATGTCTAGGTTTGAGGGTGGCAGTAAGAATATTTTGGAGGACAGTTGGCACACTGATTACTAGCTGGAGAAGGGCATAAACCCAAAGTAAATTAAGTTCCTCGCATGTGAGACTCATAAAATAGTCTTGTTATCAAGTTTCAAGTCAGAAAAAAAAGCTGATGGGGGGAAAAGATGGAAGGAGTGTTGATGCCAAAGTCAAATGAACACAATAGTTCTAAGGTTTTCATCGGGAAACCTGAAGACGACTTGTGATAAATAGAATCACAAGGAAGGAGAGAAGGGGAATGAGGACAGAAGCTTGGCGGATGCCTATTCCGCCCAAGTATAAAAAAAAGAAGAGAAATCAGTGGAGAAGCAGCTAGAGACATCAGAGGGAAACTTGAAGAGCTCAGGGTCCCCCAAGTAAAAAGAAATTTCAAGAAGTAGATGATAAGCCGTACCACAGCTGTCAATGGATTGAGGATGAAAAATGATGAAAAATAAACATGAAATTTAGTGATTAGGAATTCATGGGTGACCTTCAAGAAAACGATTTTAGAAGACAGGAGAGGTCAAATGCAGATTGCAAAGAGTCAGTAGGTCAATATGCGATTAGAAAATGGTGCTTGAGAATGGACTGGTTTTGTGAAATTTGGCAGCATGCCCCAAATGGAGTTACAAGAAGAGCCCACGGTCAATTTTATCTGCAGTAATAATTCTTTAATATGTTAACTGCTTGCATCATTTTTGTCCAAAGTACTTTAATTCACATTACCTAATTTTATTCTCACAACCACTTTGTAAGGCCAGGAGGTCAGGCACTAGTTTCCTCATTCATGGGCTAGATGGGTGGTAGGTGTGAAGGAGGGCACTTGTTATAATGAGCACAGCGGGGGGGGGGGGGGGGTGTAATGTAAGTGACCAATCACTGAATTCTACTCCTGAAACTAATATTGCACTATATGTTCACTAACTAGAATTTAAATATAAATTTGAAAAGAGAAAAAATAAGCAAAAAGAGATCAGAGATATTAAGCAATTTATGCCAGGTCACACAGCTAATAAACAGGGGCAGGACAAAGACCCAGGTCTTCCGTCTCTTGGTCTGACACTATTTCCGTTGCTCCAAACCAAATGTGCGGGGACCTCTTGGCAATATGTTACCTGGCAATGAAAGTTTCAAACCACATATAAAGCCCATATGAAATGAAAAGCACACAGTACGTCAGAGACAAGGTATGTTATTCTTTTAACAGCACCCTGGAGAGGGTTACCTTGAATTTGACTTGCCTAGCCAGAAACCTTTTTGCAATGAGGTCAGGATTTGAGATTATCTTTCTCTCATCTTTTCCTCTTGAGTAGCCAGCCAAGGATAACCATCACTTGGTCAGTGTCTTGATTCATCTGCTGCCTTTCCATCATCCAGGAAGTTGATAATGACTCCAACTTCCTGAATGCCTCAAATCCCATTTATTTGTTGCTTAATCTACATTGGAATCCTCACTCTTTTCTCTGATATCTGCAAGACGCCTAAAGACATGTATTATTGGTGATGACAATAAAAGTTTCTGGATATTCAGTCAGGAGGAACGAGTTGGCAGTGAACTTTACTAGGATGTTTTCCTTAAGAAAGGAGGCCATCTAACTTTTCCACATTGACGCATGATTTCTCAGTTCCTCCCACTGGCATCCCTTCTCCCTTATCCTCTAATTCTTAGCCATGATTACTAGTTGATGCATAATTTTTTTTTTAATTTTTTTTATTTTAATAAACATATAATGTATTTTTATCCCCAGGGGTACAGGTCTGTGAATCGTCTGGTTTACACATTTCACAGCACTCATCATAGCACATACCCTCCCCAATGTCCATTTCCCCACCACCCTCTCCCATCCCCCTTCCCCCCCGCTGCATAATTTTTAAAACAGGCAAATGAACCAAAATATTCCATGGACACCATAGCCCTCTTCTTCATGGATAATCTCAGAGAACAAGTACCTTTGGCTAAAACAAGGCCATCATATACTAGATTCTTCTGGAAATTCCTGAGTCATGAGATAGAATTACAGCATCTATGTATTTCTGAAGATGGTCTTTCACGCTCCAGGAGCCATTGGTTCACAACAAATTATGAACTGTATTTTCATCATGGATCTCAGTACTATGCAGATATTTGTATGCTCTCATTGTCTTGGCAGCCCCATTGTTGTCACGGACTGCTCCCTCAGTGAGTCAAAGTTTAAGGACTTTTAGTGGAAGCAGTGACCTACTGGCCCAGGAGAGCACCTAGTTGAGTTGTGGGGGAAGGTGCTGGTGGATGAGACTTCCAGACAATGGGGTTCCCTTTGTTCTTTGTTCATCATCTGCCATTGTGCTTCAGGTTTCTGAAGAACATACACCTTGGAGAAACATGCTACCCTGGATACACATACATCTATTATTCCTGAACATGGACTCTGACCTGTATGCTTACCAATTCACCTCCCCAGGGAACCATGTGTGACCCACCTGGGTTCTCCTCTCCTTACTCTTCTCTTTTAAGGCCACCAATTAGACTAAAAGGCTTGTTCCATAAAATTGTCCTCAGTATCCCATCCCTTTCCTGCTAGTCCTTTACTAATGGCGCAGGAGTTAAAATGCTAGCTTTTCAAAACCTATTAAGTATCTACTGTGTGCTTAGTCTGAGCACACTAAATGAATAAAAATCATTTAGCCTTGGGATGCCTGGGTGGCTTAGTGGGGTAAGGGTCTGCCTTTGGCTCAGGTCATAATCCCGGGTCCTGGGATCCAGCCCTGCGTCAGGCTTCCTGCTCAGCTGGGGACCTGCTTCTCCCTTGGACACCAAACCCAATTGTGCTTGCTCTCTCTCTCTCAAATAAGTAAATAAAATCTTTTAAAGAAATCATTCAGTCTCACAAAAACCTCATGAGGCAGGTATTTTCCCATTGAACTGATGGAGAAACCAAGATCAAATGAAATAAAGTAGCTCGTCAAAGGTCCCAGGGTCAGTTGTAAGACAGCCTATATTCATAGCCAGGTCGTCCAGTCCCTGAGCTCTCTTAAAAACCATGCTCTTTGTCAGGTTAAAGTATGGGTTTGGGCAGGGACGCTGGGGTTGTGCAGTCTGGACAGCACACAGAAGTCTTTGTAGAGGGGCCTTGGGGAGCTGAAATCCAACCTGCCCTCTGCTCACACAGCTGGGAGCCACGGGGCTGCATATACTCAGAGCAGGAAGCAGCAGCCGAATCTAGGGATCAGCCACATCTGATGTTGGATCCTGGCTCTGTCCTCGCTAGCTCAAAAAAGAGAATAACTATAAAGTGCTTAGCATGGTGCTGGCAAAGAACACGTGCTCAATAAATTTGTTTTTATGTCAGGCACTAAAATGCCCAATGATATTACATTTCTGCTTTTTCCCTTCTCTGCTCCCTCAAAAGCAGAACTACGTAGGTGGTCTTTAGAAAGGCACATCACTTTGAGGCATTAGTGGTCGTTCCCTCCCCCAAGCAGAGGGACCGAGAACTCCCCTGGAGTTCTTGCCATTAGAAGAGTGAGAAGGTAGTGATAATGTTAGGGAAAGAAGGCTTCTTTGGGCTATTCATTTTCACAGACGGCATCAGCATAGCCACCCTTAAGAGAGGAGGTTGTGAACGTCACAGCTATGAAAAGGAAATGCAACAAGATCTTTCTGTGTTTGGACTGTTGAAAACTACAGTCTGTCTGACTCCTAGGAGGGAAAGGAGACTAGGATCCAAATGGGTGCAGTGGCCCAGCTACCTGGAGACTTAAGAGATAACTCTGGACAGAATAAAACTGCTAAGAACCAAGAACCATAACTGTGGGACCCTAAGTAAAGCAAGGGGCGCTTTTGAAAAATTAGGCACTGAGGAAATAGGTTCAACTCTCTCAAAGGAGCCAAGACCTGGTTCGTTGGCTTCCAGAATCATTTCCAGACTACTCAAGACCAGCTGTCAACCCCATAAGCAACCCCATAAGGCAGTGATAAGCAATGATCAGAGTGTCCCCTCTTACATGTAAAAGTCTGAATAACCTTCCCATTCTTCCTGCTCCTAGAATCTAATTTGTGGCTCTTGGAAATGTGAAGAGATAGTGACTTCAAAAAAAAAAAAAAATGCCAAACTTCCTACTATTCTGACAGAGAACTCAGACAGGATTTGGATGAAAAATAAAAGAGAGGTAACCATACTTCACTCAAGGTTTGGGGAATCATTCTTATTATTTATGACTACTGTTATTATTTGTAAGGATGAAGAGGGGCTAACAATAGGTGCCTCATGAAGAAAAAGCCCAACCCGACTTCCTATTTTCCAAGAGAAATGAGAAAAAAGAGCCAAGCCAGGGTAAGAACTATTATCCCCTTCATGTCTTCCTACTGGAGGCTCCACCAGTATGGTGGCCTGGAGTGTCCATGAGGAAACGAGGGGAGACTGTAAGGTTAATGAACAGAAGAAGAAACTTCAATCTAGGAATAGTTGTTTCTGAAAATGTGCCAATTCAGGCAACAAAGCAATGACTACCTCTCAAGCTCTATTCACATTAATAGAATTACATTCAGAGGTCCTAAATGAAACAGTGTCCACTCTCATCACTGAGAGAATTAAATTAATGCCAATAAGGGTAATTAAATGTATAGATTTCTCCCATAGAAGACCCCTAGGTTTCCAGCACAAATCAGTGATTTTCCTTCTGCGCTCCTCCCAGAGTGCTCTCTAATTAGAGACAGTCGGTCTGAGTGAATTCCTCAAGGAGGTTTCTGCTATGGATCCTATAAGCACAAATTGAGTTTATAAGACTCCAACTTTTCTTTCAAAGTCCTTCCTCAGCTATTATTTCTACTAGTTATAACAACTGTGTGATGTGGGCCAGATGTCTGATGAGGACACTCGGGCACAGAGAAGTCACACCCTTTTAAAGAGCCTGCACAGCTTCAGGGTTTAATGATAGACATGAAATTGGAACCCAGCCCCTCTCTTGCCAGCCCCGCCTTCTGATGGCAGCACGCTGTGTTTGCAAATAAGAAGAAAGAAGTGAAGAATGACTGTGTTGTTGTTGCAATAGAATATTTTTTCCAATAAACAGAGAACTAAGGTGCCAACCACAGAAGCGGGATAAGCATGTTGTTCGGAGGCTCTACAAATCATTCATTATTTATAAAACAAGGCAGAGCACAAACAAATAAATAGCTACATCTTTACCATTTATTAAACGCTTCCTGTATGCATTGCAATGCAATATACACTGTATGTATTTTTTCTCAATACTTAACCTCGTGAGGAAGCTATTACTCTCCCCACATTACAGATGAAGAAACTGAGACTCCAAAAGCTGAAATAACTTGCTCTAATAGAGAAGTAAACATTGTGTGTTTGAGTCTTGGGTATCACATAGGATTCTGCACTCATGCTGGACGGCACCCCTCACTTAGCTTGGGAGTAGAGTCATTAAGAACCTCGCCCCGCCTGCCCAGAAAGAGCCGCTGTCAAGCTTCCACTGTCACTGAGCTGTCACTTCAAGACCAGGAGCAAATGGCCTTCACAGTGTCTGGCTGTTGCCTAAAAGCTCCCGTAGGCTTTGGCACAATTGCAGAGCATGTTCACGGCGTGGATTCTGCATCTGGGCATACCTGTGATGTGGCAAGTCTGCCACCGGGGCTCTTGGCCTCTGGTCAAGTGTCCCACTCCCTCCCTTTGGGTACCAATGACTTCACACAAGATGTAGTCTCCTTTGAGCTTGTTTTCAAGAAAGGCTCTACTTCCATCCTAATTAAAGTATACAACATCCAAAAGGAATGAGGAAAGTTATTCTTTTCGGGAGCATATTTAGGGAAAAGGACATAAGCTCCAACATACAAAATCTCAGAGGTCCAAGTGGCCACCTTGACCACCTGAAATTCCATACCGGATGTGAGGGGGAGATAATCATGCTGCTCCTCCAATGGATGGGGACATTTTAGGCATCAGGAGGAAAATCCATTTCCTTTATTTATCATTAATGACATTGCCTTGAATGCCTATCTGTATGTAAGTAACTTGAAATAGTCCTAACCCCCACCAAATGTTTTTGGAATAAACACCACTAAAAACTTGAACTCTGAACTGAACCAAATTCAATGATTATATTTTGTCAACTAATAGAGAACACTTTAAATGCTTAACTTTTAAGGGGTCATTTTTTAGGTCATTCAGAAAGATGGCCCCTCTGCAGCCATGTTTATGACTCGCACTGATTCAATATTGCGGTCATCTGATCCAATAGGAGCGAATCAGATCCCATCTCCTGGTGAGTTGCATCACAATTAAAATTCTATTGGAATACAGATTCTCTCCAGGCCTGTGAGCACGCTATCTTTCCACGCATGAGAAAGTCACCCTGCAGGGAGAGGGGAATGGAGGAGAAAGCAGGAATGAGACACCGACACAAGCCCTCCCTGTGTTCTGGGGCTTCCTTTCTGGGTTCCAGACCCTTACTGAGACCAGGTTCCAGGGCTCTGAAAGATGCTCCTAGTTTTGCATAAGAACCAACCAAAATATGGTGGAAATGGAGAGTAAGAGGTAATTTTCTTACACTGGTTTTGTCAGGTAAGTTTTGAAGTTTTGATCACAGAACGATAGTGTAAGAAAGTGATTAAAAATTTGTCATGTTGGTAAGTTTTGAATCCCAGGGCTGTCACTAGGACAATTTATTCCCTTTGAAGTCCAGGATCCCCATTTATAAAACGAGAATTATGACTCCAACCTCATAAGATTGCTGCAAGAGTTACCTTACATATAATATAGTGAGTGGGTTTTGCTTCAATAATTAGACCACAGACTATTGGAGAAAAGCCCCAGAAAGGGGAAAGGTCATATCATGGAAGGTCTTATGTGTTATGCTAAGAAGGTGAGACTTTATATTTCAGTCAACCAAGTAAAGGACTTTGTAGTGGGACATATAAGGTCAAATTTACATTTTAAAGAGATCACAGAGAGAGTACTGGGTAGGGAGATTTGGAAGAGAGACAAGAAATAGGGCACCCGAGTGGCTCAGTGGGTTAAGCTTCTGCCTTCGGCTCAGGTCATGATCTCAGGGTTCCTGGGATCGAGTGCCTCATCGGGCTCTCTGCTTGGCAGGGAGCCTGCTTCCCCCTCACCCTGCCTACTTGTGATCTCTCTCTGTCAAATAAATAAATAAAATCTTTAAAAAAGAGAGAGAGAGAGAGACGAGAAATAGATAAAAAGAGCCCAGAGTAGTGAGACCATTGTGGTCAAGTCCAGGGGATAAGGATGAAAGCCTTGGTAAACCAGCTGACATTGGGTTTAGAAAGTAGACGATAGTGTATTGTCCCAGCTCTAAGAGCAGACAATTAGATTTATGAATGGAGTGAAATTAGTTCCTCCTGTTGCACTACACCTGTGGAGAGGGTTGTTTTGGGTTTTGGGTTTGGGTTTTTGTTTTGTTTTGTTTTCAAGTCACCTGTCCACAAAGTATACCACAATAGAGAAAGTGATCTATATTTCAGGACCATCCCAAATAGATATCATAGTATCAGGGAAGCTTGAGTTTCTAACAATATCACTACTGCTTTTAATCCCCACAGTCATACCCCAGGATGGCAAATCTCTTTATTTAAAATAACCCCCAAATAAAAACCTGTATTATCCATTATAGCACAGAACCAAAGTACCACTGTTCTTTATCTAAAAAGGTATGATATATCAAAACCAGTAAGCCAACAAGTAGAATAACAATGTTAAGGGTCACTGTTCGGGAAAAATCATAGGGAATCAGTGGCTTTATCTTTTGGGCCACACATGAAGCAGGCTTAGAGCCCCTGCTTTGCCAGATACCAGCTCTAAGCTCATTGCTTGAATGTGGGCTGGCCAGACAGCATCAAGAGGACAGATGAAATGTTTCAGTTGCCCACAATTAGTTTAGAAACTCAATAAACATATATATGTCAGGCATGTGACTAGCCATTTCTTTTTTTGTCTGTGCTTATTCTAATTATAGTTGAGAGTGGGGAGCACAGAAAGAAATTAAGTTTTATAGAAATTAAGTTTTATAGAAATTTACAGGATACAAGTGAAATCTTTATAACAATCTTGGAATTAAGACAAAAGATCGAGTCTGTTCCATGAGTCCTGTATTGCAAACTGAATGTATCCATTTAATATGGGCCCCTACCCTCTCTAACAGTCTCTTCCTTTCTCTGGCCCACTTCGCACCTCTGCCTTCCTACCAACACACACACACACATCATTTCTGACACTGTGTTTAACACTCCAGTTCCTCTTTTGGGATGAAGTGAAAGGGGCACCAGCCTCTTTCTGAAATCCAACAATTCTAACACCTGGGATTATTTTCTCAAGGATAATAAGATTGAATGGTGTAATTTCTATGTGAATGCCCTGTAGATGGCAGATGTTATGTATATATAGAATATTCCTTAGAATACAATCAGGAAGAAGAACACATTTTAGTTTCTGTGGCTTTTAAACCAGTGCCTTGACACATAATAGATTTTGCAGAACAGCTCTAAGAATTTGGTGTCTTTTGGCTTTGGTATTTGTAAAGTGTACAGCCTGGTACAAGTTCCTTAACTTGCTCTCTGAGCATCAATTTCTTCCACCTAATGTGGGGGTAATAATAGTATCTATGTCAGAGTGGGGGGTGAGGGTTATTTAACAATTCAAGAAAAGCCCTCAGCGCCATGCCACACACACTCAGTAAATGCTAGCTGTTACCACTATTTTAATTATTAACATAATTATTTTTGTTGGTCAGAAACAAAATTATAATGAAGATAGAGGAAGTTATTAAGGTTTCTCCAAAATACAATTCACCCAACATCTGTTGTTCCTTTGAAGTGTCTGGCCCTCTTGGCTTCCTGAGGGATCATGGCTCTCTCCCTCCTTCCTTCCCCTTCTGAGTGGGTCAAAGCTGAACCCAAACTCCGTGCACAGGATATACTGAGAGGGGGAACAAGACTGTACTCGAGGCAGACGATCTGAACCCAAATCCTGCCTCTGCCACTTGGACAAGTTCCTTAAGTGCTCCAAATCCTTACTTCCTCTTTCTCTAATGCAGGGACAAAAATATCCACCCACAGAGTGGTTGTGATTACTAGACTGAATGAAAGGATACACGTAAAACAAATGTAGAATATGATCATGGAAGGAAACAGGGTGATGGGTTTCCTTCCCAGGGTGACACTTAAGGACATATGTCATAAACTCAAAGAATCCCTCCTTCATGAAACTCTCAAAGTTGACAGACTCCTATCAGGACACAACAGCACCCATGGACATGCTGGACTATTATGCATATTACACATCCTGACCCAGGGCAGAGTGAGCATCCACAGGCCAGGAACCAGGTCATGGCAATGTCCTAAACACCATCTCATATACTTGGCTCCCACTAGCTCTCTCTTCCTTCAAGACTTGTCGGTGTGCTTCACTTTTTCATGAAGCCCTTCCAAATTTAAGAGAGAAGGTAAGTATCCTGCCTCTTGTCTGATTATCTAAAGAAACCTCAAGCCTAAGTTAAGACTAGTGGAAGAAAATCATCCAGTAACAACGTAAAGGTGTGGGTACTTGTTGATTTTTTTTAATAAATGTGAGCTTTGAAGGCCGTAGGCTGCCTCTTAAATCTTCATCTATTTAATTATTGCCTGTCTTTTGTTAGAATACAAAGAATAAAGTTGGGAAAAAATTATTTAAAAACAATATTGTAGCAAAGAGAAAAATAAGGATGAGAAGTTAAAGGGAAGTTGGAGTAAGGGCATAAAAAAAGGAATAGCAAAAATTGTTAGAGGTAGATCACAAATTTGATTTCAGACTTCCCAATGGGGAAAAAAAAAATCATCAACTGTGAGATTTATGATGTGCATGATATGAAAAGCCAAAAATTTTGGGCCTGGGACTAGAGACAGATTCTGCCCATGAGCCTGTATGAAGGAAGACCGAATCACAGCTTCCAGCTAGTCTAGGAAATCTGTCGTCCACTCAAAAACTAAAATAATCTTCCCAATGAACAAAGTTTATTATATCACTTCCCAACTCAATGTCTTTTTGTCCTTGGGAAAAAGACACTCTGAGGAGTGCTGTACCTGTATTTAACAATCAGCTCTTGGAAGGAGACACAGACGCTGACTTGTAGCACTTGCTCGTCACTGTGCTATGAATAGTCCTACCACGGCCAATTTCAAGCTACCAAAGTGATGTCACTGAAGACAAATTGGCATGTAAGTAGTAGGTTGTAACACTGAACAAAGGGAATGTCACTTAAAATGGGATTTGGGGAGTGCCTGGGTGGCTCAGTCAGTTAAGTGTCTAGCTCTTGATTTCAGCTCATGTCTTAATCTCAGGGTCATGAGGTCAAGTCCCACACTGGGCTCTATGCTAGGCATGGAGACTACTTAAAAAAAAAATGGGGTGGGGGGGGAACTTGGGAGAATAGAAGAGGGAGGGTCTCATGCCCAACCACTTGTCATCAGTTGCAGATCCCTGCAGGAATTGCACTCCCAACAGGAGCCAACTTTACTGCTCGGGCAGGAGGAAAGAAGAATTTCTTTTGGCCCAGCAACAATCTCAGCTGATAAGAAAACACCACAACTCAGCCAATGAGAAATCATCGTCATCCTGAACTCTCACTTTCCTTCAAAGCAGTCCCTCCCAACTTCTTCCTTTTTTCTATAAAGTGACATTCCTCTCCTTTGATATCCAGAATTGACTACAGTTTGCCATAGCTTGTTTGTCCCCAATTAGGATTCCTCTTCTATTCCCAAATAAACCCATTTTGCTGGTAAAATGATTGGCTGTTTTACTTTAAGGCTGACAACACTCTTGTATAGAATTTCCACCAGGCAAATAAAATAGACATAGATAATCTCAAGAACATAGATTATAGCAAAATGTAGTAAAATAATTAGCAAGTGATGGGTCTTAAGTAATATCTTATTAAAATACAATCTAATCATAAGTTTATATAATTGGATTTTTAGTAAAAACTGTGTTAAAAATTAACTTGCAAAATTCTAGAATAGTTAGCAGTTGACTCAGTCAAAGCTGACTCCAACATACCACTACTTTTGAGGCATCATGAGACATGTCCCCAGCTGTCTTCTCCAAGCTCATGTCTATCCACTTGTTTCCTCACTCCTGCTGCAAACATCCTGAGGTGCCGCAAATCATCTCATCTTCCTCCTGTTTCAGACACCTTATTTCACTGTTTCCTTTGACTGGAGGGCCCCGGCCAGCTTTTACTTGCCCTGCAAATCTCCATGTACACATTCTTCCCTCCAAGATATTCTCTCGGTCACTGTAAACTGGTGGGCTGGCCAACAGCACTGTTGTCTGGGAGTTGTAGAGTGTAGACCTACCTTGCCCAAACCCAGTCTTTATCCTTGTCTCCCTGGATATTGCAATCTCTAAGCACTTGGAATATCCTGTCTGATAAGTGTCTTTGTTTATTTGGAGGAATTGGGGCACAGCCAATAGCACACAGTGACAGTGGTGGAGGATATCAGCTTGACTCCTAGAGGGGCTGGAAATGAAAATCAATCACGGATGGTCAACCATATCTACGTAACTGAGCCGCAATAAAAACACCGGACACCAAGGCTCAGGTGATCTTTCAGAACACCAATACTCTATATTGTTACACATCACTGCTGGGAGATGTTCACACTGCCCGTGACTTCACTGGGAGAGGCCAACTGGAAGCTTCATATTTGGAACCTGCTGGGCTCTGCCTTATGGACCAGTTCGCTTGGCTGATTTTGATGTTTACTGTCTGTTGTAATAAGCCATAATTATGAGTATAGTTAACCCATACACAACATGAGGGTTAGGGGTGCTGACCTCCTGTGCAGCCGAAAATCTGCATATAAGTTTTGACTCCCCAAAACTCAATTACTGATAGCCTACTACTGACTGGAAGCCTTACTAATAACACAGTAAATTAACACATATGTTGTACATTATATGTATTATATACTGTGTTCTTACAATAAGTTCAGCTAGAAAAAAGAAAATGTTATTAAGAAAATCAAAAGGAGGGGCGCCTGGGTGGCTCAGCGGGTTAAAGCCGCTGCCTTCAGCTCGGGTCATGATCCCAGGGTTCTGGGATCGAGCCCCACATCGGGCTCTCTGCTCAGCAGGGAGCCTGCTTCCTCCCTTCTCCCTCTGCCTGCCTCTCTGCCTACTTGTGATCTCTGTGTCAAATAAATAAATAAAATCTTTAAAAAAAAAAAAAAAAAAAAGAAAATCAAAAGGAAAAATTTACAGTACTGTATTTCTTGGGAAAAAACTCTGCATAACAGAGGACCCACACGGTTCAAACCTGTGTAGTTTCAAGGACCAACTGTATAACCACTTTCAGTGAGTTTCATGATTCCTTCCAGGAAGTTATTGAACTTAAGGTGGTCTTAGAGACCCCAAACTTGCAGTTGGTGTCAGACGTGAGGGTAGCCTGGGGGATTCCAAAACTCTCAAGTGGCCCTTTGAAGGTGCTTTCAGTCACTATGACATACGTATCGCCCTCTGCAGGTTTTGCCTGTGTATCTGTCTGATAATAGGGCCTGACTTACTGTTCCCCGCTGCATCCTTAGATCTAACCCCTAGTAAAATGGAGCCTCTCAAACAGGGTGGAATGAATTCAATAGGCAATATTCTCATATTGATCTTATAGCACATACTTGTTCCTAGGATTATTTTTATTATAACATGAATCAATTAAACTGAGGACAATAACGTCCGAAGGACATTCAATAAAACCATTTCACAAACAGCCAAGAAGCCTGTCTTTATGAATCTCTCTCTCTGATCATTTCATTTGATCTAATAATAATATTTAGACTATAGAGGAATGGAACATTATTCTTCAGATAACCTTCTATCATACTATTTCTCTAACTGACCTTCTAAGGAAAACTACACTGAAAAATATGAGGGCTTATTTCCTGGGACACATCTGGAAGGCAGATAAGAGGGTTGGTCTGGAAGCTTCCTAGGCTAGGGTAGTCCAGGGTAGGATAGACACAGACCTGAGTAACGAACAAACATCTGACCAGACCACCTGCCTGAGCAGAAGGCTACCACGAGGCTGGAGAGCGATAACAACACCTCTCTTATTTATTCCTCATGAGAGTAAAAATAACCTGAGAACTTAAGCTGGGTCTACTGCAAAACACACGACAGGTCAGGTTTCTTCACCCCTCTGAACCACAGTCTACTCACCTGCAGAATGTGGATAAGAACACCACTTTATTTCACAAAGATGTTGCAGGAATCAGAGGGGGTAATAAGCGTAAGAGCTTTGAAAATACCAGTGCAAATGTGTACTAGTGTTCTTCTACTACTATTAGTATGCTAGAGACAGGTCCTACTTGGATGCTTATTTAATGGTAGGTATTTGAGATGGTTACTTAGTTGAAAAGAAAATGCAATAAATCTTCAAGGTCTACCGGGTAGCAGGTCATGGCCTGATAGCAGCAGCTAATTTTTACTGAGTACTTAACATATGCAGGACACTAGGCGCATACTTTTATATCATTTTCTCCTCACAGCTCCTCGAGGTGAATCTATTATTAGCCCCATTTTACAGATGAGGAAACTAAGGCTGAAACTCGCCCAAAGTCACGTGGTAGGTAAGCAAAAGAACTGAGCCTTGAGCCCAGATCCTCCTCTTTGTAAAACCAAACTCTTAGCACTACACAGCCCCGTCCCTCTGTGGAAAGGCTAGAAGAGGGACTATGTGAGACGCTTTTGATCAGTGTGCAGCTCTGCTTAGGGCTTTTGTCACAGCTGTCTCCAGCATTCACACCAGGGATGGGTGGGCTGAGGAGGAGTGGTGTGTGGACATCGTAATGTGAAGAGTATTGCCTGCCACTAACTATCGTGAATATTACAACCCTCATTTCAGCCCGAGCCCCAAAGACAAGATAAGATTGCCCATGGGAAGCTCGAAATGTAAGTCTATTTTATAATCCATTTGAACAGGGTGCTGAGATAAAATTAATTCATGACAACTTGTTCTCAAACTGTGAATTTTTGGGAACATTTCCAGTATTCATTAGCTCTCAGATTCACACTTCCACCTGTGTGTTGAAGAGTTGTTTTATCAGTTCCTAGAGCAAGAGGATAAAATATATAGGGGAACTGACTTTGTCTCATTTTTTTTCTCTTTAATTTGCAATTTTTAAATGTCAGTAGACAAAGTCTAAAGAGGCGGTCAGGAGTCCTCTAACTCCCACATCCTTCTCCTGTTAAATCTTTAGTTTTGTTTACATCCATTTGTTCTTCATACCCTGGGTTTCTCTCCAATAGGAATCTAATTTTAACTGAATTATGTATAAAGCAGGCTTTGTTCTAAAGAGGCTCCTCCTGATAATCTATAATAGCTTTCTTGGCCAATAAATACTATAATGGACCTTATTTAAGGCTACTATAACCCAAACGCCTCTGAGCTTAATGCTATATCAAGAATGTCAGTAAATTCTAATGTTCTGAATGAAAACTTAGCTAGAGAGAAAACAGCTATCATCTGGACAGTAAAATCACAGATCTTGTCTCAATAACAGAGTTTAGCATTTCCAGTGCAACTGGCTGGTTACACTGAAGTTAAAATTGATTTCCTAATTCTTCCTCTACAATGCTTACCTCCTCACACACTAGACCTACTTCTTACTTAGGACCTATGACAACCTAGCGCAGTTTGATTAGCATCTCAATAAAGCTAGGAATATAATTTATAGACGTTTTCTTACATGAAAGCTGTAACTTCTCCCACCCCGCACCCCCCAACCTCCCAATCATGGTCCCTACCAATGCATTTGAAATTTCACAACCTTGGTAATTTTGAAGTATCCTATCATTTCCCTCTGCTGCTAATTCGCGCTCGGGGAAAAACAAACCAGAACAGATGTTCTCCACTTCGTTTTCCTGCCTCTCTGACAGAAAGAGATTTTGGCAACAGTGACATCAGACAGGAATACTGAAAAGAATTCTTGCAAAGAGCGGGAATTGGACAGATACTGTGATCCAAGGAGAGGATGATGTCACTGACCCTCTACATCTCATCTGCCCCCAGTGTCCCACCTTTTTGTCTTTGCCTCTACTTCCTAGCTCCCTTCTTTCCCTTTTGACTCATACCAATTTTTTAATTGAAGTATAATTAACACACAATATTATGTTAGTTTCAGGTGTACATCATATTGATTCAACAGTTCTATACATTATTCTGTGCTCATCACCATAAGGGTAGTCACCATCTGCCACCATACAACCTTATTACAATATTATTCGCTATATTCCCTATGCTGTCCTTTTCAGCTCTGTGACTTATTGTGTAAGTGGAAATCTCAACCTCTTCATCCCCTTTATCTATTTCAACCCCCCACCCCGCCCTCCTCCTCTCTGGCAATCACCCGTTTGTTCTCTGTATTCGAGTCTTTTGTTTGAGGTTCCCACACCTCCCATCAAAATTTCCCCATCTTTTGCTAAATATATTTGAAAAAAGAAAGAGAGTCAAGGGTGTGAATCATCCAGGTGCTTTTTTTCAATTATCTGTTTGCATGCTCAGTAGACACCAATTAATGTATAGCTGTGTCAGTAAAAACAGGAACATATGAACTACTAAAGACATTTCTAAGGCGAGAGTTGGCTGGCTAGATCGACAAGCAGTTGTATTCCTTAAATTTAAAAAGACTTGTCAACTAGGAATTTTTTTTTTAAACGCTCTGATTTGATGAGCAAGGGAATAGCTTCAGAGAAATGTATGAGAAAGTCATATTTATATCATTGTAAATTTTCTAAGCAGCAAGGATCTGAAACATGCTTTTTAAAATAGCCAGATAGAGAAATCTTAGTGTGAGCAATTTACACTTGAAGTGACTGTTCTGTCTTTAGAACACTGGGAAAAGCGAGGTGTTTAATGTATCTTCCAGACAATTACAAAGCAGTCCTTGATCAAAACCCTCTGCAAGGGATATTGACAAATCTGCCCAGCTCCAAGAATCTCCTGTAGAGAAAATGATCTATGAGATTACCTGCTGGTGAGTTCATGGGTCAGATTGTCAATATCTAGAGAAGGATCACAGAAATAAACATTTAGTGTTTGCTGTCCTGACGTCTTTATTTATGGTCCTGTTAAAGCAGTTGGTCAATCAAAACCAGTTAAAGCAATTACAATTTTCCCCAGCTACATGCAAGAGAAAGAAATGGAACTCATTGTGACGAGAAGTCAATAAAGCAAGATAATCCAAAATTGCTTTTTATTCATGTGGAGGGAATTTGGTACTATTATATCTTGTCACTTGTAATTGTCTGATTAGATGAGTACACTGAAGATGTATTAATGTAATGAAGTCAAATACTCAATTAGATTTTATTTTTTTTCTTCCCTTCCTACATTGTTTGAGGTCCCCACAGAATTTGGAACAGAATGTTCCTTTCCCTTTTGAGTTTGACTCCTTTATATTTGGCAAATATTTATTCTTTTATCTGTGTTTCAATTGGAGCTGCAGTGAATGGGTCCATTTTTTTCGTGGATTGACTCCCGCTGTCAAACAATATAGGTGACGTTGTTAGGCATAGAATTATTTTGGAGATGACATAAACCACTAATGTGAGACAGAATGCATGCTGGATTCTAACAGCAAACTTCTGCGAAGGACTAAGAAAAAGAATAAATGGCAACATCTGTAGGAAGATGTGATTTCCAAAATGTTGACCCAGAGCCTGAAAACAACCTGGAAAAAGATGCATCAAATTGTAAATCCTCTGAAGGGTTAAAAAGAAACACAGGTGTCATGAACCGGCATCTGTTTTGGTAAAACTTGCTATTCAAATGCTTGAATGGGAGTTAATAGAATTTCTTTTTCTTTTTCTTTTTATTTATTTTTTAAATTTTTTTTTCTGTGTTCCTGAATTCATTTCTGATTAAGAGCTCAGGTTCTATGAGGGTTGCCGGGGGGAGGAGGTTAGGGAGAGGGTGGTGGGGTTATGGACACTGAGGAAGGTATGTGCTATGGTGAGTGTTGTGAAGCGTGTAAACCTGGCAATGCACAGACCTGTGCCCCTGGGTATAGGTTATATGTTAATATGTTAATAAAAAATTAAAAATTATATTAAAAAAAAAGAGCTCAGGTTCTAGGACTGGGTCCTCCTTACAGATCTTTGGGACCTCAGGCAAGTTAGCATTCCTCTCTAAGCCTCGATTACCTCATCTGGTAAATGAAAATAATTGTACAACCTGCTTCAAGGAGTTTGAAATTATACAATTCATGCATGGCTCTTGGCATAGACTGCATCGTAATAAGCACTCAATAAATGTCAGCTATTGTTGGCTAATTGTTAGATATCGTTAGCTAAGGCAGAGTCTATGGTTTCTATTAGCAGCAAGCTGACTGGTATTCAACTCAACACACACTTACGTAGGGTCTACAATGTACAGAAGAAACTAGATGGGTCCAAAGAGAAATAACACATCATCCCCGTCCTCCGTGTAGGGGGGTCAACCCTGGTATTCACCAATCTCTTAGAAGGCTGACTAAGGTGAGTGTCTAAGAAACCGTAAGACACATCTGAAAGGCTTCCAATTCCCTTCAGATTCTTACTCTACTCCTGTCTCTATGCAGGAGGAGAGGATCTCTGTAAGACTTTTCAATGTCCTCCTATTGAACGATCAATAATCCAAAGTACTTACTCTGGGCTTCTTGGCCCTGCCTCACCTGGCAGCCAAAGACCTCATTTGCTGTCACGCTGTCCCTCTCTCACGGAAGCTCCCTGCCCCCTTCACTCCAGTCTTTGGCTCCGTATCTTCCCTCCACTGGAACTATTCTCCCTCCTTTTCTTTGCTGACTTCACTCTCACCAATTCTTCTTCCGGTCTCAGCTGTCATGTCCCTTTCTGAGGGGCACTTCCTTAACTTCCTCACTGCCCAAGGCCAACCTAAATTAATTTCTCCCGGAACGACTCTCAATTTTCCTTTGTGACCCTTGAATATTTCTGTGAATTCAGAAAAAATTCTGTCTCCCCCATCGGACATCCACTCCTTGAAGTCAGAGACCATGACTGTTTTGATCTATTGTTCACTTGCTAGTCCAAAGCTTGGCATAGAGTAGTTGCACAATAAATACGGAAGAAAGGTGCCAAATGATAATTTTTTTGTTTGTTTAAAAAAATTGTCAAGTCATGATTCTCATACAGATATAAAATGAAAATTGTTAAAGATTTTAGGTCACTATTAATGAGGTAACAAGGAAGATGTGAAACTGAGTCAAAGAAGCACAAGAGCAACAGACACACAGAATCTACTTCTAAATGTGGGGTATTGTAATGAACGTGGAAGTTGAGACAAAGCTAGCTTGTTTCATAGTACAAAGGAAATTTAATTGACCCTTCACCTGACAGAATTCTTGCATCTTTATAGACAAGAATTATTTTGCATTGCTTTTAGTTATCAACAACTTACAGAGTCATGAAATAGCTCAAAAGTAAGGGAAGGCTAAAATCAGAGAACTAAGAAGAAAGCACTCTACAGAGTACGCAGTTTTCTACTATAACACATTTTCCTCTACAACAAATAGATGGTAATGATGGGGGCCCATAGGAGGGTACATTTCATTTTGGGGGTAGGTGAGAGATTTCAGAGAATATAGAAGAATAGTTGAACTAAATCTTGATTGTAGGTAGGATTCCAATAATGGTAACTACTTGAGACTTTTGAGCAGAGCTCTAGAAAAATTTTTCTGGTAGTCATAGATTCCTGCAGGGAGGAACGCAGCCTAGGAGACAAGACATGAGGCTACTTGTAACAGTCCAGGAGAGAAACGGCTAGGAAAGAGAAAGGAACACCCAGTGGGGTGCACCAGCATTTCTTCTGGACTAATTTACAGATCTCTCTGGGCCTAATCCTGGAAATAGTTCGCATTGGGCACCAGGAATATGATGGGGAAGAAAAAAGAGGCATGAAACTTAGATTCTGGAGTACTGATTATCTGCATAAGGAAAGGATGACATCCTAAAGTATTCTTCAATCTCTAAGGTCTGTATGCAGAAGTGTAATTCCTAACGTCATATAAAAGTGAGAAAAATCACCCTATGTCTGGAACAGGATTATTTAGTACATGAATCTTATAGGAAAGACTCTTATCACATGACTAATATTACCGATATTACCGATTGTCTTCTAATACAGGGGTCAGTAAACTTTGTAAAGGGCCAGATGGTAAATAGCTTGGGTTTTGGGTGCTATACTATGTCTTTTGCAACTACTCAACCTCACTGTTATAATTCAAAAGCAGCCACAGACAATATGTAAAGAAATGGACATGCCTCTTTTCCAATAAAACTTTATTTTCAAAACCATGACCTGCAGGCCATAGTCTGTGCACACTTGTTTTTGAAGGTGAATAGTTTAAGATCATTAAAACTGACCAATGGAGGTCAGCTTATTTACCTCCGTCCCAAAGAGTGCCTGGCACAGAAATTCTAGAAAATCCATTGTAAAAGGAAAGTTTTTTTTTAAAGGATCCTCCACTGAACTTTCATAACAATTTGTAACTCTCTCATAGCACTCATCACATCCTACATGATATCAGAATTACCCATGCATGTGTCTCTATTTCTCCCTAAGCTTTAAACTCCTAGAGGGTGGAAACCATGCCACTTTCCATCTTTCTATCTGTTCCTTGATGTATCAGGGCTAAAAAATGTTTCCTGGAAGAGCGAATGAAAACACGGCTTTTTGTTTGTTTGTTTGTTTGTTTGTTGTTTTTTGTTCGTTTGTTTTGCATCGCTCTTTATGGCCTCCGTGAACCGTGAGGTCTTCCCTGGAATGTTCAGCGGTATCTCCAGCAGCTTTGTCCAGGAGGGAAGCATCTCTTGGAACAGGACACTTTGCCTGTGATCATCACTTGTGTGTCACTTCTTCGCTTCTCCCCCTACTCTGGGATGACTCTTGAATGAGTGATTATTTGCCTTCTTAAGAAATGTCCTCTGAGTGGCTAGCCATGACCCATTTAACATAATTCAATGCAGCATTCATATATTTCTCCCCAGGGCTGTCCTTTTCATGTGCACGTTCTGAGAGCTTTTGAGGAAGGCACAGAGTGTTGTTGTGGGTTATTTTATACGCGCCGCAGATAATAAACTGTTAATGGAAAGAAATATCAGCTGCAATCAGATTCCCAGTTTGTTTGGTTTCTTTTTTTCAATTTTCCTTAAGTGTTCCTTCCTTTGTGAGAACACCAAGCCCTCATTTCCCTGCCTACAATAGCTTTTTCATGAAGTGCTTTTTTATTTCCCCCCCCCTTTTTTTTTAAGCTTTTAAGCAATACCAGATGTTGAAAGAAACTTTCTCTGATTGGTGTCCAGAGAAAACAAAAAGCATGTATCACTTCAAGCCTGACCTACACTAGGGGAAAATGGACCAAACAAAAGCTGCCAGGATTAAACGCACTGCAGATGGCATAAAAGGAAAATTCTAAAGTAGTATTTTTTTTTTTTTACCCCTTGTGCTTCCATTGTTCCTCTTCATACCTGATTAAAGAGTTAATTTTTGTTAAGAAGAAAAGATAAACTAGGGAAGAGCAAAGCCACAAGAAAAGGATTTTTATCGGAGGCTCGTCTCCTGGCTGATTATGTGATTCTAGGCCAGGGATCCTAGGGAGATCCACGTTCAACCAGGGGATATTGAAGGGTGGTTTGAGAGAGGGTGGAGAGTTTGGTGACCAAGTAAGTGTGAGCTCTGTTGGGTTAAACAAGTTAAACTATTGGCCAACCGGTATCCTGAATCTCTGAAGGGGTAGAAGTAGGTGGGGCCTTTCCCAATAATCCGCACAGAATCCTTTTACTGCAGAATATTTTATAGAACCAAGGCCCCTTTGGCATACACTCAAGAAATGCCCTCTGCTAGGAAAAAATAGATTTGCTAGAAAAGTTAGGTGCCGTGATCTCTGCTATCGTCAACGCTATGGCATCTACAAAATGCCAGCCGACCTCCTAGCAACCTGTAATGGGCCACGGAAGACTCCTGAGTCCTGGTCTCCTACCTCCAAAGCGGACGCAGCCTGGTTGGGAAAATACGGTGCACACACCTGAAAAGGTACTCAGTGGGACAGGGCCAAACCAGCGGCAGGGAAAGTAACAGCTATGGTGTTTTCTAAACAATGTGTGGCGAAGCCATAGAGAGTCCCTGAAGGTACCACAGGGCCGCCTCTAAGGGGAGAATGGTTAAAAGAGAATGTCAACCAAGCAGGGTTAAGTGCCCCAGCCCCGCATTAGCAAATTAGATTCCACTACAGACAAGATCCTGCTGTTGGAAAATGCCCAAATTACTAATGTTTACATTTCCACTCAACAAATGAAAGGAGGTCAGGGCCGTCCCTGCTGGCGCATATTTCCACCTCTGAGCAAAGGGCTCCTTCCTACACTCGTGTGAGGCAGAAATGGGGACATGGACGGCCAGACAAGACAAGAAACTGAGAAGCAGAAAAGGGAGGAAAAGAGTCACGAAAGAAGTTAGAGACAGCGCCATAAAACAACAACAACAAAACAACAAAAACAGCCGCGGGAAACCTGGAGAGAGTAGGGAGTGGGTGTCAGAGAGAAAAATTCCCCAGGGCAGCCAGCAGAGGGCGCACTGGAGAGGCCGCCTCCTGCGGGAAAGCCTTGGGTGGTGAAAGGCAGAAAAAGCCCAGAGGGGAGAGAGGAGGAAATGAGGGGATTATCAATATTGCTTAAGTGTCTTGGGTAAAGATTGCAACTCCTGTTTTTATTATTATTATTTTTTGGTACTGTGCTTTTTGTGACTTTGGTTCCATGCAGATACTGGATTGCACGGGTTTAGAACTCAGGGCTACACAGATAAAGGCATTATTTTCATTAGGCTTTTTGAAACACTGTCTGCCTTGAGGGCCCATCATTGCCTCTGAGAGTTGAGATGTTCAAGAGTGCCAGGCTGGGAGCTCATTGCTTATAATATGGATAAAAACTGTGAAGGACTTTCCAAAAGTCTCATTTAGGAAGTCCAATGAGATTAAGAGCTTTTATTATTTTATAGAACTGAATAAACAACCTGAAGTGGTTTGCATTTTCCTACTCAGAATCTCCTGTCACCAAGCCTTGTAACTCTTCTGCTTCTAGTTGCTATAGAAATGGTGCACGAAATCTTGACTGATTTGTGCAGAATTCATTTCTCTCTGACACTGTTGCCTTTTAAAAGCAACATTCCGGTTGTGTGGGGAAATTGGGTCACTGCACCGTATGGTAATTATAAATGCTGCCATTTTCATTGCAAGAAATAAATAAGACTTCTGATTTTATTTTGGTGAGGTTGGATGGGCCCTGGGAGGTTATTTTTTAAGCTGGGTATCTAATACAATGCTCAACTTACTTTCTGTGTGTGTGTGTGTGTGTGTGTGTGTGTGTGATCTTCCTATGTGCACTTTTCTTCTGACAACTCTTTCCTCATCTGCTTATAGTTGACTGAAACCAAAGAGGGAATCCTTTATTCCCACCCACGCTACTTTCTGGAACCACTCATCTTGCTGCTAACAACCATTTTATTGTGGGCTGTCTTAAAGGATGCGAATTAATAGAGAAAGAATTCATTGCCTTCCGGAATCAACTCCTATCCTGAATTTATGGCCCTTTGGAGGCCCAGCGCTTTGTTCTGAGGTAATTTTCTCCACACTCTGTGACAAGAATGAACTTACGTGAACCAGGAGTGCTCTTTTCTTGCCATAGTCAGGTGAGGTGGGTCAGAATGTCTTCATCTCTCTTCTGACCTCCAACAGAATGCTGCCTATCCCCTGTCATTAGAAGCATTCAAGGAGGGGCCAGGGTAAGTCAGGTGCAGATGGCCCAGGCCTCATTACCACAGATGAAATAACAATGATTTCTTAAGAGACGACCAAGACATTCTGCTTCCAATGTCCCTCTGCTCCTTCTAGACTTGATTGTGTTCCTCTACTTAAACTACTTTATCATCTTAATATGGGAAAATATGAGGTCAACTCTATGGAAGGTATTGTTCTTCACAGAAGACTATGTCTTAGTTTTGGCTGCATATTTTTTTTCTACATTTTTGCATATGGCAGTCTATGCAGACACATATTTGACTATTTAATATAAAGGGCCATTGACTTGAGGAGAATTTACTTCACACAAAGCCTACAATACTTATTTTCTCCCAAAGCTTTGATCAAGTTGAGGTCATAGGAATGACTGGATTACTGGGGGAGGGAAGGCAAAAGAGAATCCAACAATCTACTTTGGGGAGACTTCTGATTCGTCAGAGTGAGTACCCAGACATCTTTCCTGGACTCCTCCACTTGCTCTCTTCCCCCCTCCCCCCACCCCAAAAAGGTTTAGAAATAGGAATTAAGAGTCTTACTGTTTTTCAGTTCTGCTACTGCCAAACTTAGCACTATCCATATTATTTGGACTAAACAAACAAACAAAGTCCCTTCTTTTTTCTTCAGTTCTCCAGTTGTTTGCTTATAAATGGCTCATTTAGTTGTTCTTCATTTGCAGGAAAGCTTTCTGGGGCCTCATCAAAGCCCCCTTCTCTCACTTTTAAGTCTCCCTGCAGGTTCCTTTCTTGATTGCTTTGAAAAATCTTTTTCTTTTAGAGAGGCTCTGCACTTACTACCTTTCTTTTCTAAAACAATCTCAAACCCATTTCTATATCCAAATTGTTGTGATTTCAAAAAACTGTATTTAGGAGCCCAAACAAGACGGGGGACGTTTAGAAAAATACCGCTCTGTTCTAAGCATGTGTTTGCTTAAAATGAAACCACGCAGAGTGGAAAGGAGAAGTTCGGAGAACTTGCTGAGATCTTCCCGACTCCTCCTCACCACCACTGGGCTGGAAAGCAAAGCGAGAAGTATTTACACACACACATACACACACAAACACACGGCCACACATGCACCCACATGCACACAAATATGCTCAAATACACTCATACGCACCACATATCGGTCTGAATATCTCATCATAATTCTTGGAAACACCCATCAGCAAGCCAATGCTTATTTTCAAATTAACTGTTCAATTCATTCACTACAGAAAATACGCACAAATACTAGAATTGTTCAACCGTATATTTTCCTTTTTCTCATTTTTAAGAAATTTCAACAAAATGCAACACAGCGGAAACACTGGCTTTTCTTCCTTATGCATACATTCTTATTCATGAAACCCAGACAACCTAAATGAGTGAAATATGGCTTCTAAAATAGCCTTTACCAAAACAATCAGGTCAGTCAAAATAACCCATAAACATGTTAGTCAAAACTGTCAAACTGGTTTTGCAAAGGAAAGTGATATTGTCTGTGACGTAGATTCCTGTGGCATTTGCCCCAGATCCAAGTTCACGTTAAATGCCCTTGGAGATAATGAGCAAGCGAGGGAGACAAAAAAGAACTGAGAAAGGGTTTATTATTTTTGAGTCAAAAATCAGTTATTTCATGATCTTAGTCTTCTGTCTCTAAGCCCTCTTCCCACAAAAAGATGTTTTCTTCACGTATATTTTATTCACTGTGTTTGTTAGAGTTGATAGATGTCATATGTTTACCAATTTCACAACAGTTTTGGCTAACCCACCCATTGTATTAGCAAATTTGTAACCGGCTGAGGGGGAGAAAAATGGGTGTTGCTGCTGCAGATACTGAGCAAATCAAGGGCTTTCTGTTTTATACTAATTTGAATCACAGTTCTCAAATGAGGATTTAGAAATTTAGAAATCAGAAATGCTGATTTCTAAATTGTCTTTAATTCAAATAAATACGGACTCCGAGATACCATTCCCTGACTGGCAAGAAGTTCAAACTCCAAAGTTAGAATCGTCGTCTCTTCTTTTCCCGCCGGCTCTCCTTCCAAAAGTGGCCCCAGCTTTGTGCAGGGCTAGGAAAACAGCTCACTGGTCTTCCGTCCTGGCTCCCAGCCCACAGCAGTCTCTTAAAAGCCGGTTGCTTCCTTCCGGTCTACAGGGTTCTCTGCCAAACAAGGAAACCACCCTGCCCCACGCAGTCGTGCCTCAGGAGTTCTCTTGTTCACTGTGGCACTCCCGCCGTCCCACCGTTCAAATCACCTGCAATCACATAAACCGCCTCGCCAAACACTGACTGGAAGCAACAGCAGTCCTTTATATGTTGCTCTGGTTCCTCCTCAAAGCTTTTCATGAAAGTGCACCCAGTTGGGGCTGGTGTCATCTTGCCAGCTTCTTGGTCACCTATCTGGGATCTGGACTGCAAGTGTTCAGAGAGCTGGACGCCGGAACATCTGGAGTTCCTCAGGGCATCTCTGTCCCTGTGGTCTCGCTACGTGATCTCTCTGCACAGTGACCTCACCATACTCAGACCTCTTCGCTGGTTGGTGAAGGTTCCCACGGGGGGTATTCCAAGAGAAACCACCACAAGCGGCATGGTTTTCTTGCCTTAGAAGTCACCCCATTATCGTACCCATCACATTCTGCAGCTTGAGGCAATCACGAAAGCCGGCCCAGTTTCAAGTGAACAGTGTCAAAGGGTTTGTAACACGTTTTAAACCTACCAGACCCACAGGGCGTAATGCTGACCCTGTCCCTCTCAGGTCCCAGAGCTGTCCTAACACTTACCAGTTTAGAGAAGTCTCATCTTTCTCCATTCCTCCTTTCCTGTTACAGTCTTTTTTTTTTTTTTTCCTCATCAGAGACAGCCAGCACTTTTTCCTCAGTGCCTCAGGCCAAGGACAGCAGATAAGATAAAAGAGGCCTGAAAATTTGAACTGTAAACATGAACACCCACATAGAATAAAGAAATAATCCTTTACTATAAAAAAGCCAAAGAAAAATGATCAACGACCACTAACACTAGAGGAACTCATTTCAGAAGACAACAGGGACTGGTGGGAACTGAGGCAATCCCTTAAAGGGGGCTACTGCTTTAGCCAACTGTGGCCATGAGGGACACAGGCCCTATTTTTGGAAGTCATGTCAGTTTTTCTAGAAAAGTCAGAAATCTCAATTTTTAGGTGAAACATCCTGAATGTTAAACGCTAGTTACTAATTCAGATGCCTTCAAAACATCATTGGGGCCAAGCAAAATCTGTCATTGGCCGTATTCAGGCTTCCAAACATCAGTCTGTATCCAAGGCACCAGTCTTGGATTTCAGAATAGGAAGGAAGAAAAGTTGATTTCAGGCAACTTCGGACTTCTACTCTTTCAAAATCCCCAAGTCAAAGAAGTATGAAAAAAACCATCTAATTTCAATGAAGCATCCTGCCACATAGTACATACCAGGGGTAAGCAAACCATGAACAAACGTGATATTTGGCCCACTGCCTAATTTTGTTAATAAAGTTTTACTGGAAAAGAGCCACACTTCTTTAATTATGCATTGTCTGTGGCTTCTCCCTCACCACAATGGAGGAGCTGAGTTGTTGCAACAGATTGTGTGGCCCAAAAAGACTAAAATCTTTATCTGGCCCTTACAGAAAAATCTTGCTGACTCCTGCACAGTATCACTGAGGCTGGGAATCACAGCAATTAAAAACTAAAGGATCTTAAATCTAATTTGGGGGCTACAGTAAGGGTATTTCCACTTTAAGGAAAAGGTTATGGTTTCTCTGGATCACTGGTAGCAACTGACTTTTCCTGTTGGGCTTGGACTGTAATTAGCAGGTGTAGTCAACCTTGACTGCTTTCCCTATGACATGATAGTTAAGGCCTATAACTCAGTAGCTTTCTTCTAGTTAAGAGGAAGAATAAAACACACTGAAAACTATGCATTTCATCCTCTTCCATGGCACCTTTATTTAAAATTCAATGATACTGTCATTTTAGAGCATGACTCTTCCTTTTCAGGAACAGAAAACTTAGAATGAAGATATAATCCCCAAGTTTTCAAGTGTGTTCAAAAAATAAACTCTTTAGGGGCGCCTGGGTGGCTCAGTGGGTTAAAGCCGCTGCCTTCGGCTCAGGTCATGATCCCAGCGTCCTGGGATCGAGCCCCGCATCGGGCTCTCTGCTCAGCAGGGAGCCTGCTTCCTCCCTTCTCTCTCTGCTTGCCTCTCTGCCTACTTGTGATCTGTCTGTCAAATAAATAAAATTAAAAAAAAAAAAAAAAAAACTCTTTAAATATTTTCTAAGAAAAAAATATTAATTTTCTTTCTTACGCTTTTTCACAGAAACAAAAAGCCTGCCATTATTTTATATGGTAGAAACAACCATTGACCAATGCGTGCTACTTCTCCCAAAGCACACAATTCAGAAAGAAGTTAACAAACTGGTGAGGTCTAAATTTGCAGCCAAAAATATCATTGTGGTAGTTTTACTTGGATCCTGTAACAAAACAAAATAAATTGACTGTAAGACTTCTGGTTCAAGACCAAGATAGCCATAATGCACTTCTCCTTACTCCTCACAGTGTACAGCTAAAACTCCTGCACATTATATAGAAAGCAAACATAACTCAATATTGAAAGGTGGCAAGAAGAAGCTAGGCCAGCTAGGAACCTTGGGACCTAAGGAATGACATGATGGAATCAATGGAGGCCAAGTGGGGAACCTAGACATTTACCTCCACCTGCTGGTAACAGACAAGATTCCCCCTTCATCTGTCAGTCTGGTATCAAAGGAGGCCCGCTAAAATAGAAGATCTCAGTAACATCCAGATTTCGTAGCATATTACTCAAAATGTCCAGGACACAACAAAAAAAGTCAACCATCATACTAAGAACCAGGAAAGTCTAAACTTGGACAAGAATAGACAATTAACTGATGCCAACACCAACATGCACAGCTGTGAAAATTATCCAACAAGACTTTTAAAGCAATCATCATAAAAATGTTTTCACAGGGACACCTGGGTGGCTCAGTCAGTTAAGCATCCAACTCTTGATTGGGCTCAGGTCATGATCTCAGGGTCGTGAGTTGGAACCCCACCTTCGGCTCTGTGCTGGGCATGGAGCCTGCTTAGGATTCTCTCTCTCCCTCTCTAAAAAATGTTTCTGGAAGCAATTACAATCACACTTAAAATACATTAAAACCTGGAAAGTATCGGGGAAAAAAAAGAAAGAAAAGAATACAGAGAAAAGAAAGTCTAAAGAGGAATGAAATGAATACTTTAGAACTATACAATAGCCAAAATAGAAAAGTCAATGGATGGGCTCAAAAGCAGAATGGAGAAGACAGGGGGGAAAAAAAAAATCAGTGGCCTTGAACATAGAACAATCAAAGTAACTCAATCTGAACAAGAGACAGAACACAAACTGAAAAAAATGAACCAATCCTGAAGGATAAGTATAAATCCCAGAATAGGAGGAAGATGGTGGGGCTAAACAGTATTCTCAAATTTGGTAATAGACAAAAACTTACAGATTCAAGAAGCTGAGTGGATCCCAAACAGAATAAACTCAAAGAAATCCATGCCAAGATATATTATAATCGACCTTACAGAAACAAAGAAAAAAATATATTGGAATCAACAGGAGGAAAAAGACAACTTACCTACAGGGTAAATACCATTCAAATACTGTGGGTTTCTCATCAGAAACCATGGATCCCAGAAGGAAGCAACACATTTTTTTATGTCTTAAAAGCAAAGTACTGCCAACCTTAAATTCTAAATGCAGGAAAATTATCTTTCAGGAATGAAGAGGAAATAAAGACATTCTCAGATGAAAGAAAATTAAGAGGATTTGCCATAAGTAAACCTCCTAATAGGAAGTTCTTGAAACAGAAAGGAAATGATTAAACAAGGAATTTTGGAATATCAGCAAGTAAAAAACAAAAGACAGAACAAAGATATGGGTAAATACAATACATTCATCTCTTCTTCTTGGGTTTTCTAAATTACGTTCGACAGCTGAAGCCTGAAATGTAATATGTGAGATGTGATTGTCAACATCTGTAAATATGTAAGACAACTACATTATAAACACAGGAGGATAAAGGGCTTTTAAGGGAGGTGAGGTTTGTACACTTCACTCAAACTGATTTGTATTTTGATAATGGTGATGGTTATACAAATTTACACATATGGTAAAATGGCATAGAAATATCTACATGTGTCAAAAAGACAAGAAATAACAAATGCTATAAAAAGTGTGGGGTAAAGTTAACACTGTGCACTGTTGGTGAGAATGTAAATTGGTTCAGCCACTATGAAGAACATTATGGAGGTTCCTCAAAACATTAAATAAAACTATCATATGAATCAGCAAACCCACTTCTGGGTATTTATCCAAAGGAAATTAAGTCACCATCTTGAAGAGATATTTATATTTATACTCCCATGTTCATTGCAGCATTATTCACAATAGTAAAGATATAGAAACAAGCATCTGATGGATAAATGAATAAAGAAAATGTGATATGTTCACAATGGAATATTATTCAGCCAAATTAAAACAGGAAATGCTACCCTTTGCAACAACATGGGTAAAACCTGAGGGCATATGTTAAGTAAAAGAAGTCAGAGAAAGATGCATGCTGTATGATCTCACTTAAATGTCGAATTTAGATTTGCTGAGCTTCAGGAAACAGAAAAGAGTGGTGCTGCCAAGGGCTGCAAGGTGGGAGAGTGGGAAGATGTCAGTGAAAAGGAACAAATTTCTACATATAAGATAATTAAGTTCTGGAGACCTAATGTATGGTGAGTATAATTAACAATACTATATTGTACACTTGAAAGCTGCCAAGAGAGTAGATCTTAAATGATCTACCACACACATACACACACACACACACACACACACACACACACACCCACACACACAAAGGTAAATATGTGAGGTGATGGACATGTTAACTAACTTATTGTGGTAATCATTGCACAGTATATACATTTATCGAATCATCACATTGCACAGTTAACAAACATTTACACAATGTTATATGCCACTTATATCTTAATAAGGGTGGAGAAAATAGACCTATACATACACACTGTATCAATGTCAGTGTCAGTTTCCTGGTTTTGATACTGTACTACAGTTACATAAGCTGTAACCATATGAAGAAACTAGGTAAGGTGTACGCAGGGCCTCTGTATTATCTTTGCAACTTTTTGTAAATCTATCTTTATTTCAACATATAAAGTTATTTTTAAAATGACACTAAATGGATACAAAACTCCTAGTTGAGATGATGAAAATAATCTGGAAATAGATAGTGGCAATGGTTACATGACTTTGTGGATGCACTTAATGCTACCGAATTGTTTGCTTGAAGTGGTTAAAATGGTAAATATGTATATATTTATATTATATAAATGTATAGATTGTAATATAATTTATATTACATATAAACCTTTTATTATATAAAATATATTTCTATTTTATTTGTATTTATACTTTATTGTGTAAATGTAAATAAATATTACATAAATTACATAATTATATAACAGTTACTTATGTTTATATGATATATATTTAATATACTATATATTTATATAGTTTATATCAGTAAATATGTAAATATAATATATATATTGCCACAATAAAAAAGACTCTAGAAGACTCACTTTTCCTGGGATTATCAGATTTAATCTTTTAGAAAATATGAAATAGATGCAGGCCAGGGGCAAAAGAATGTTCTGGAGCTGTTGAACATGGAAACTGGCTCAATTTCTCTGTACATTTCATTCCTTCAGCACTTAGCATTCTAAATGGATTTATTTTTTCAGATGAAACACCAGAAAGTAAACATTTCCATTCACCTCTCTTCTACCTCCTGAAGATGTTTGGTGCCATTTGGTGATGAGGTAAAAAAATGGGATTTCCAGAGGGATTAGTCTAGGCTCTTTAAAGTAGGAAGTTAGCACAGAGGTTTTTAACCCGTAGTGACAAATGGCTCTGGGCTACGATCAAGTTCTACAAATAGATTAAGCCCTTTTTCTTCTTAGGAATAAAACTGACTCAACCAGTCCCAAAAATAGATTACTAATCACCTGGCCTATTTTCCTACAGTTATTTGAAAAGGAGAAAAAAAAGGAAAAAAGAAAAAAACCTCTTTTGGCCAGATCTCAGTGACTCTTATTCCCTTAATTAAGAATTTAAATACACAATTTTTAATAGGAGTTTTTCTGATAAACTGTCTCCTTAAAAAATGTTAATGATTTCTTATACCAAAATGGACAACTGCGAAGGAAATGAAATATCTAAGCAAACACTGTCCGAAGAAAATCTGTACTGCAGAAGGCAACTCAAAGTTCCCTCTGATGTACCTCAATGTTTTCAATAAATAAAAGCTTTTAACTTTGGATTAAATTTGATATTATTTGAATTTTTGTAATGAGTATTGTTCAGTTTGTTAAAGGCAGTCCTTGGAAAATCTAATCAAACGCCTCGTTTTTCCCACAGAGCCTATATTTACAGATGTTAGAACACCGGAGAAGAAACACCCGTGTCCTCAAGGAACCTCATATATTAGTGGCAGCCAAAGCAACAGATTTCTCTAAGCCTTTTTAGATAAGAGAAATTTCTCTGCTGTTTGCTTTTGTTCACTTGATTCATTTCCCTGGAAAGTGAAAGTGCTCCCAATTCCCTGGGCAAAATGTCTAGGAGAGCTGGCAGGGCATTTCATACTTCCTGTTATTAAAAAGACACCGACAATAATAATACTTATTTTATTTTGTTTACATCCCTTCTTGTTCCAGAATATAATAATAATAGGAGTTATTACAATACAAGTTACATAGCCGTAATAATAATAGGAGCTGTCATTTAGTAAGTATTCGTTATGTGTCAGGGGCCGAGCTGGGCATTTTTCTGCGGGAGGTTAAGAGCAGAGACTCCAGAACCAAACAGACCTAGTTCAAAACCCAGGTCCACCGCTTCCTTAGCTCTGTGATCTCCCATAGGACATTGTCCTCTCTTAGCCTCCCCCTTTCTAAAATGGGGAGAATTTTAATTCCCATTATGGTGAGGCTTAACTGAGATCCTGTAGATCCCTCCAAATGAGCTCTAACATGTAGAAAGTACTCCGTAAAGGTGAGTCTCATTAATTTAATCTTTGTAACTTTTCTAATATATAGTGTCTTGACAGGACACTGGCCTAGACAGATACCCCAGTTTGCCATAAATAGGGTTTCGATCCACAAAGATCTGCTCCCAAAGTTCATGACTCCTTCCTCGCCGCCATGATTCTATTTATTCATTTTATTGCAATAGTGATGCTCGTGAAATCTGTATTATTGGCGGTGAACAAACCAACAAGCTTGTTAACCCTCACTCCAGCTTCCTCTAACAGGACCTTTCTTCCTCCGCTCAATCTCTTCCTCTTCCTCTGTCTCTGGTGAAGCCACATTCTGATGGCTGAACCACAGAGTGGCCTGAACTGGGGTTGGTCTTGTTGAGAGGCAGAAAAGATAAAGGGCTCGGGAGGAGGACCCAAGGCCTCCAGTGCCTACACCGACTTCCCCATGCTTGACAAATTCTCTCTTTTTTTTTTTTTTTTTTTTGACAAGGTCTCTTTGACCTTGTCAGCCCGAAGACAGAGAGGACTTTGGCACTCCACGTGGCCACTGGCTTGAATGACGCTCCATCCGACGGGAGCTCTTAGGAACACACCAGTGATACCTGCAAACTGCTAGCGCCACCAGGGTTTTCTATTATAGAGCATTATCCAACAAAGAAGTCGCATGAAACAGATGCCTGCCCCCACCAAAAGAACACTGCCAACGCTAGAATGCGCACTTGTGCTCATGTTCCCATCCTTATCCTCTCCCCTAACTGAGTTCCCTCATTTACACATACTTTGTGTATGTCATGTTTTGTTTTTTCTTTATTTAGCTGCCCTGGGAAACTTGTATTTCTCCTCCTCCTCCTCTTCCTCTACCTCCTCTTCCTCTTCCTCTTCATTATATTATTATTCACACCATCATCACCATCATCGTCATTTAGTTTTCCCATATCTCCCTAAGCTCATGACTTCCACTTGGAGGCCCCTCTACTCGGAATATTCTTGAACTCCTCCTTAAAAATAATTTTCCATTCAACAAGGTTCCAAATCTATGCTGGCAACTCTTTTCTGGTTGCAATATATATATATATATATTTTTAATGACACCTGTTGCCTGATAAAAATGTATTTTCCCAACTAGTGTATGATTCCCCCCACTTGTCTTGTGCTACCTGATTGAAAACCCACATTTTAGTTTTATGGCTTTGGCTGTCACCTGTGTAAATGACAGATCCAGCTTCATGAGACACCACTGCAGCTGGGAATTCATTTCAAACTGATATTTTTGGTGTGACCACATGTGGCCCTATTTGTTCACTGAAACCTGCGGGAATGGGAATGTGGGCACTTTAGAATCTCACTGGGCTTTCATCTCTCGTGCTGGGCTGTCCCTTTGCTGACACGGACCATTATTTTCCCCTCACTCACACTGCCTCTCTGATTTGCTTTCTACAACCCTACACATTTCTCATCAGCTTGTTGTGAGCTCTGACACATCCCAAGTAAGTTATTTATTTTGACAGTTGTGTGTGTAATACATCTAATGTGGGATGAACCTAAAAGTCAGATAACCAGTTATTTTAGTCCTGGGAAACAACTTCATTATCTTGTGAAATGTACTTTCAACACTCAATCCGAGCAAGTAATGAATGATATTGTGTAACATGTTTGCAGCAATTACCTTTGGAAATGAAGACTCCCTCTGGTGCTATTGACAGAATGCAAGGTGAGACCCTTTTTCTTATAGAAGTCCGGGGTTTCTGTACGAGACCAGCAAGCAGGCAACACAAGCATAAAACATCTGTGCAGCTGGATTGAGGGTAATGGCCTGTCCCCCACTCTACCTGGCAGTCCTCCAGTCCCCGCCCAGCTGAGGCTTAGCCTTGCCCTGGGCTTGGCGACTAATCCTGATTGTAGTTAGAGAGAATCTGAGGAACTTAGACCAGAAACCTGGCTACTTTGCATCGGGTCAGTCTTTATTTAGTTCTGTTGTTGCTGGAAACCTTTGTTCATGTAACTCGTCCATTGATATGTCTGTGCTCATGAATGTCCTGTCTCTTTTCTGTTGCTTGTTCTACTGAGCAGCATGTAGGTGTTTGGGGGTACCCAATTTCCAAATGCTGATTCTTTCTTATGCGTACATATGTTGTTCCTTCTGGAAACCCCCGAGGTCCCTTCCCCGTGGGACATGTTAGCACCACCTGGCCCCCTCCTCTACCCCACGGCTCCTAAATATGGTTTAACCCTCAGCCCCTGTGCAAGTCTGCTTCTCAGCCACCTACTCCTCCATAAAGTCATTCAGGGTCCCCAGCAAACTACTCTTCCCAGCATCCAGATCTTCTTGCTGTGCTGAGTCTTACAGACATCCCCACCCCTACCCCGGGCTCCTCATCTGCCAGGTCCACTCTCCCTCTTCAACACCTTTCTCCACATCCCTGCAACATCACACACAGCAGCCTTCCCCTGAGCTAGCATCTCCCATCCCTTACCCAATGGGATGAATTTCTTTGTACTCCTGACTACAGAGGGGTTAGCACCTGGTGAATTCTACCCAAAGGAAGAAAAATTTCAGCTTTCTCCAAACAACAATCTTCTCTCCACATCTCCAGCTTTCTTGACATAATCAAGTGGTGAGGGGCTACTGGGATAACCTCTCTGGGTAAGAGCTGTCTTTGCGGGGTGGGGAGATGGTTGTGAGGCCCTCCCTGAATTCAGAACGTATGGCGCTGTGTGGGTGATCATCAGCAACTCCAGGGGAAAAAGGAAAAGATCTCAATTAATTTTATACTTTCATTTTATAATAATTCTTTTTTGAGTGTCTATCATTTTCCAAGCATATTCTTGGATTATTCTATTTATTCTTCTTTTATAAATGAAGACACTGACATTCTTTGAGATTATAGAACTTGTCCTACCTCAAGCAGGTGATAAAGGATATATTTCCATTTATTATTGCAATATGTACCTAAGCAGGTTAATACGTTTAGGAAATATCTTGGGTGTTGACAATACCACAGAGAAACAACAGCGCTGTTTGTGCCTGGTTTTCCCCATTAAGGTATGAACTGTTGGAAGGGAGGGGGGTCGTCTCAATCATCTCTGTAACCCCAGTGACTATCACGATGCATATAGGAAGAGCTCAGTAATCACTTGAAAGCTGAACCAGTCACCCATCAATCATCCTCTAGGTAGTGATTCTCAACCAGGGGCAGTTTTGCTCTGCAGGGTTCATCTGGCAATGTCTGGTGACATTTGTCATGGCAGGCATCTATTGGGCAGAAGCCAGAAATGCAATTAAACATCCTTAAATGCACAGGGGACCTCAACATACACACACTCGCACACACAGCAAAGAATTATCCAAACCCAGATGTTAATAGTGCTGAAGTTGAGAAACACTGCTCTAGGTCTATGGCCTGCCAGCCACACACTAAGCCATGCTTCAGCTACTTTATGTAGTTCTTACAATAGATCCTTTACCAGTTACGTGAGGGTAAATACCATAAAACCACAGTCCCTTAAAATTACGTTCCCATTTGAGCCACAACTCACCCAACCCCTAAATGTAATCTTCTCGTGGACCTCCTCATCTGAATTGTGACTTTCCTACTTCCTCTGCACTTCTATTTCTTGAAACTTGGTCTTGGATTAAACTAAACCACAGTTTATTGATGGATAGAGTAGATATCAATTGACGTGACTGCTAAGCTTCTGAAAATCCTCCCTTTCTTGGAATCACTACCAGTCACAGAGGTGGGCTACCAGGGGCTGCACTCACCTCTTGGCCATCACTAAGAGACACCTGAGCCAAACAGTCAATCTGAGCTTTTCCTGGCATTTGGAACTTGACTAGAGAAACACGGGGGTGGGGGTGGGGGGGTTGGGGGGAAGTGTTCCTGGGTGGCTCAGCTCCTTCCTCTTCCTCTGTCTCTGGTGAAGCAACATTCTGGGTCCGCAGTTAAGCCTCTGGCCCAGGTCATGATCCCAGGGCTCTGGAATCGAGCCCCACACCAGCCTCCCTGCAAGCCTTTTTCTCCCTCTCCTTTTCCCTCTCCCACTCTTTTGCACTCTCTCTCGCTCAAATAAATAAATCAAATCTTAAAAAGAGGGAGAGAGAAACACAGGGACTGGAGGTCTTGGGAACTGAGCTGAGAGGCTCCAGGAACCATCCATGTACTGGTCTTCCCAGAAGCCTAGATCTTTAGCTTTCTCTAAATCATTCCTAATCATTCCAATCCCCCACTTTGGCTTAAGTAGTCAAAATCTATGCCTCATGCCTGCCACCAAAATGATAGTAAATAATACAAAATTCAATACCATATTGCTACCTACTTTTAGAAAATATTTGATGCAGCTTATAAAAAAGCATCAGCATAATGAGACCAAAGCTATTAACAGAAAGCAAACGACAAAACCCAATAAACTTGAGAATAAGCTAAGAACTTCAGTTTGTTCCCTCTATCTCCAGGTATGCCACCCCCAAGAAACATACACATGATCTCCCACCTTTTCTTTTCATTCCTTATTTAAATTACATGACAATACCATACTCTAGGTCAGTGGTGTTCAACACCGTTAGTGCACTATAATAAATTGAGAGTATTTTATTAACCCTTGTCTCCCATCCCCCCTTCCCAGAATATTCTGATATAATAGTCCCAGTGAGGCGCCAACCATAATTTTCAAGAGCTTTCACAAATGATTTTAACAGGTAGCCAGGATGGAGAGTCCCCTTAGACTAGTGGTTTTGCAGTCATGCATTCCAAGGACCCAACGAAATCTATGGACTGTCTCTCCAGAAAAATGTATATGTACCTTTATTCCATTTTCATTATCAAACAGTAGTACACAGGTGTCCTTTAGCTCATCTATGAATGGTTGATTAAGAACACATTTCTAGACACTGTTAAGCAATGAAGGGGTGGGGGGGAGAAGACATTATAAGTGAAACATGGCCCCTGACCCAGAACAACTCATTTAAGCAAGATGTCATAGATAAATTAACCAATACTCAGGCCCACCCAATACTTTCAGCTTTCTTCTAACTATACTACAGTCTTCCAGGTCCTTCTCTTACATAAATACAGACAACAATGAACCTATATTAGAACTGACTGTAGTTTAAATGGGATATGAGTTTTCACCCAAGGCACGGGCCACAAATTATAGTTTGAGTCCTTTTTGTGCCTGAAATAATCCTCTGTAATTATGCATATACTTATTCATTTATTGGTAACATATATGGGTTGCTTACTGACTTCCAAGAGTTTGCTTTGTAAGTATGCTTAGGCATTACATTTTGCAAACTCCTAGAAGGCAGAGATTGTAGAGGAAATGCCTCAGGTGTTGTAGCTGATAAAATCTTGCTAAGCTTGGATACCTCTTCTGATTCTCAGTGAATGTGGCACCTCCAAGGAAAAGGACAGTGGTGGCAAACTATGGACACTCATGCCCACTGGCCCTGAAACTTTGAGTGTCTTTCATATAATGGAAATAACACAGGGTGAAGAGTCAGGAAGGGTTCCAGTCCAGCTCAGTCTTTGCTGGGGGAAGCTTCCCTCCCCCAGGGGAAGCTCATTTCATAATGAGCTTTGTAACTGTTTTCACCTTCGTTTCCAATCCAGTTAACGACAAAGACCATATCCCCATTGAGTAATTCTCAGCACTCAAGGAGACTGAAAAAAAAATTAAAGTTTTTTGTCATTATAAATTACTACACAAATGGTATTACTGGAGGCAGCCTGGCATGAAGGAATGAGGTTGGGCTTGGATTTGGGCAAACCTGATTTCAAACCTGATGTCTGTCATTTAAAAGCAATGTGTTTTGGGGAAGTCACTTAACCTCTATGAACCTTACTTTTCTCTTCTATAAAATGAGATGCTTGTATTATCTTATAAGATTGTTATGAGGATTACATGTGAAATGCTTATCACAGAGGTTGCTCCATGGGAGCACTCAAAATATATTAATTTCTATTATAAAGATTAGTAACTAAAGTTGCTAATATTAGATCTTTAGTAGTAGAGATGGGTTTACACTCATCTAGTTATATTCCCTTGTCCCTCATCTCAAGGGAACACATGTCACATGGCACATATCTGCAAAAAGTTATCAGAGTTAAGTGAGCTCTTGGTCACTCTGAAATTGGCCACAGGAAATTTAACACCCATCCTGGCCTCATTAGTACAGAGATTAAATGATGTACTTGACTTAGGAGTGACTTCCTCTAGGCCTAAAATAGTCAAAACAAAAGATAAAGAAGAGAAAAGAGGTTATTGGCCTAATAAAGTCTGTTTCCTTACAAAGAGGGCCACTTGAAGACTAATTTAAAATAGTGATGTTATGGGGCTTTTTATATCACTTTAAACAATTCTTAGAGCTTAAGTGGTCATAAAAACTCCATTTCAAAAAATAATTGTATTTTTAAACAGCTGCTTGTGGTTTAAGAGAGCTGTTTATCCTTTCCTCCCAAAGAGCTTACAGCCTAATGTCAAAACATCTGGCAATTACCTTGGACACTGATGTCAATCCTGCAGGCAATGAAACTTCTAATATTCCATTAGGACATGAAGATCACTGTGACATCTGACCACTTACTTGTATGTTAGGATTGTTCCTGACCCTGAATTTTTATAACAATCATGAATCCATAATAGACAGGTTGTATGACTGAAGAAGAGCTCCGATGAGTCATTGAAGCAATTCCCTTGGTGTCGCTAACCTTTCCAGACTGGCGGGGGGGAAACGTGTATTGATCACTACGTACCCAGCCACTCTGGGGGAAAATGATGAAAAGGTATATAAGGATCATATCTTCAGGTTTTTCAGGTCTAAGTTTTTAATTCAAATACAGCTAAATAAACTTCCTGAGACCTAACATTTAAGGTTGGAATCTTGAGACACCATGCAAGGGGTTTTAAGCCTGAATTTATTTGAAGACATCAAGGTTTATTTGAAAACTCATCTAGTGCTTCTTTGCCCAAAGCCTTACAACCATTTACCTTCTAAGAAAGGAATGGTTTAATCACAAAAACATGGTGCTGAAGTTGACCTTAAGAGCACTGGCAGTCTTTCAGAGAAACAGAATGCCCACTTTGATGAAGACTGAAATAACTGCGTACTTCCAAACATTTTCCTTCATCACTCATGGTGCCTGACATTATCACCAGCAAGTTATTTCCTTCAAGCCCATCATTTTCTTCAGGACCACTGGCAGACACAATATAACCCATTTATACTCATAATTCAACATGGGGCATTATTTTGCCTATAACTTGGCAAAGAGTGGAACCTCAGTGGAATTATTAATGGGACAAGCTTGAATTTTTAATGCTGGTTGGGAAGGGCAAATTTAAGTACTCAAAAGATCTTGAGGGCAGAAGACACGTGGGAACAGGCACTGATGACAAGTTGCATATCTTCCTCAAGGGTGTGCTGGCCTTGCTAGAGACATCACTCATTCAAGGTCAGCAAAGAGAGAGCATCCCCATCCACATCTCTCCAGGAATCATGGCCACTCAATCAGACAGCCCTTGCCAACTAACTGGGAAGATGCAGCCTCAGTCTGTTCCCACCCACCCACCCACCCAGGAGGCCACTGCCATCCACCTGAACTAGGAAGAGAGGAGAACGCCAGTGCCTTCCAAGATCATCTTCTCTTTTTCCGCCTGACAGAACTTCAGGCTGGCTTTCTTAAGAAAAAATAGTATCTTTCCTCTTTGGAAAAAAAAAATTCTGAGAAGAAAATGAAATAAGAATTGGAGGTTGTTTCCATTTTTAAGGATTTTGGTAAATGACTTGTTTTTAGAAATTTCTTCCTGGGATTTATATCATTTTCCTCCCACCTTACCTCTCCTGTGTCCATTTTGGAGAAAAGCACCTCGTTTATCTTTGGGAGACAGTAATGCAGAAACTGTAACTGAGCAGATTTCCCCTTGAGGATCAAAATATTTGTGTTAAATGAAATGAGAAATCTGCTAAGTGGCGGCATGAATACCCCAGGGAAGGATATTTTGTAATTTTGAAAAATTCCTACTGAAATTCTTCTCTTGCCAAGAAAAGAGGAATGATTTCTATTAAAATTACTTCATGTCTGAATTACTCTCTGCCCCTTGGGAACATATAACATTACGGCTTTTATACTCAGTAATTTAGAAGGACGAGGGACACCTTATTTGGAAAGCATGCAGGCTTAACACGAAATGTTGGGTATTAAGTATTTTTACCACAAAAGTCTTTTTTTGAAAGTTTAGCTCTTAAACTGTTCAAATTAAAGCTTGTTTTCAGAATTGATTTCTATGATTGTCTGTATATGTTCTTTTTAATTTCCTACCCTTATATGCTACCATTCTCTGAAGCTACAGAGAAAATTCTCCAACTGACGTGCAAGAATTTGCACCTTTTGCGTAAAGCAAGATAGATGGTATCACATTAATAAAGCAGGTGAATGCCTTAAAACCAGTCAAATCAGTAAACCTTATTAAAATATACGTATATACTGGTGTATATATGAATAGGTGAGTCTAGAATAAAGGCTTTGGAAAGGCACAAGAGATGGAAAACAGTTATCAACCCCTGTGCCAATTCTGGCCAAGTAATATGGATCCTACAGGCACTGTGTTGAGAAAGCTTTGGAGGCCAAGTTCACACTAAGAAGGGGGGAAAAAAAGAGCCATTAAAGTCAAATATTGTGCCATGACTCCTGGTGGCCAAACCCAACTTTCATCCCTGGTATGTGTTGAATAACAACGAAGGTTCTCTGAGGTTGGTGCAATTGGACTTGTTTTCTAATTTCCTACAATAAAATATATGCTGTTTTTGTAATTAGATTAAAACTATTTTTAACACTTCTTTTAAAACTGAAAGAAAAATTGACCTTTTTTTTCTTAAGTTGTCCCAACATGTAGGGAAAAGTATGTAAACTGTCATCTCCGCACCCCGATCAGAAAAAGTCATCTTTGGGATCAATGGAAACTTTTGCAAGGGTATAGGTGCATTTCTATGTGTCAAAAGTCAGTAATTCCTTTGATTATTAATTAATTATAAATTATTTGAGTTATCCCAAGGCTTACTCATAGGCTTTATCCATGCAGAGTTTCTAATGTTATTGCTGCAAATGAGCTTGGGTTACATAGGAGCAGGGGGAAGATAACTGGAGCAGCAGGACTCCGAGAGTTTGGAACACACTAGAACAAGACCCGGACTGTGGCTGTGCTTGCGGGCTCATGCTCTCTTGTCTGTCTCACACACACAGCTCTGGCCCCTCAAGAGGAGAAAATAGTAACATCTATCTCAAGTGCCCCCATATGTATCTCAAAATGTACAGAGTATTTGAAAAGTGCTTCTTTGTAGCATACGAATGCTAGTACACTAGCACTATGCTGGTGCTGTCACTCTTAGCCATAATGGTAAATATCCTTGATTTCCATGTGAATTAAAGGAAACAGTAGTACCCAAAACACAAATAATCTGAAATTATTTCTCCTGTTTTAGTAACTGATTTCTAATTAGCATAGACTTGCCAAGGCCTCTAGGCAACTATCATCAGAAATATATTTGGTTCAACAAGTTGCAGTACGAGTGAAACAGAGCCCCAGAGAAGTTCAGTGAGGACTCTGGGCCACATTTAAAATTAGCATTGATGGGGCACCTGGGTGGCTCAGTGGGTTAAGCCTCTGCCTTTGGCTCACATCATGATTTCAGGGTCCTGTGATCAAGACCCTCATTGGGCTCTCTGCTCAGTGGGGAGCCTGCTTCCTTCTCTCTCTGCCTGCCTCTCTGCCTGCTTGTGATCTCTCTCTCTCTCTCTCTCTCTGTGTCAAATAAATAAATAAATCTTTTTAAAAATTAAATTAAATTAACATTGAACGTGAACTGGAGACTGTGGCTTCTTACCTTCCTTCTAGTCTTTCTTCCAATCCACAATGCTGCTTCTTATTTATCTTTATAATATCTCCTGCACTACTGGATTTGAATGAATAGTCCAGATTTGGCTAAAGATGTCAACAAAATGATTATGCAGTCTCTAAACAATTACCACCCTAGAGAAGCCTTCACCTAGCTAGCTTACACATTATTAAAAAGAAAAAAAAAAAAAAAACCTTGCCCTGAGACAGAAATTAGGTGTACCCAGTATACAGATAAACGTCGCCCAAATGAATAAATAACCCAGCTTGCCATATTTGTACTTTCATATTGTCCTTTCCCTAATATATGAATACTAAATTAGAAAAATAAGAATACATAAATTGCAAGGGAGTTGGCCTCAAGTAATACATAAAAATAATAGCTATCATTCAGAGTACATGTATTTTGTTCCAGTTACTTAAACATATTACAGGTCATCTTTACAGCAACCTCATGCTATATTGATGTTATCATTTTACAGGTATGAAAATGGAGACTCAGAGACAGTAAGTAATTTTTTTTAATTAACTAAACAGCAACAACTTAAGAACAGAGCCAAGATCTGAACCTGCAAAGCCTATGCTCTCTTTACACTGTGATGTTAGCATATTAGTATCGGATAGCTCACTGTAATCGTTTTCATCCGCCTAAATTAGTTCACATAGTGGTAAAAGTGCTCAGAGCAGAAATTTTAAATTACTAGGTCAAGGTTGTGCCATGTGATAGTGGCGAAGTCAGACCTAGAACCCAGTCTCCTGACCTCATGAGTGTGTTGCCCACTTCTTTCGTCAGCCTTTAGCATGAGCCCAGAGCTCATCGGGTGGCCCACCAGCCTCTGTGGGTTTCTCAAATGATTCTTAGACATCATGAAGCAGCATCCACTAAATAAATTCACAAGTTGAATACCATGCACCTAGGAAGGTGCACAGAATTGGTGCTGACTGGTGGAGAACATTGAACAAAATACAGCTGTTTCTGAGGGTAAGAAATTGTAGGAGAGGGGTGGTACTTCAAGGTGACTGGGCCAACCTCCTGAAAGGCAGGAAAAATCTCAGGCTTCATAGAAAAGAGATAAAAAGGATTTGAAATAGAACAGTATGTCTGTGGTCTTGTCTATGCCCTTGTGTAAGTCCCCAGCCACTTCGTGCATCTTTCAAACAGAAATCCTAATGTCAATCCAGTTATATCACAGCGTAAGAGTAAGGAACAACCAGCCCAATGACTATAAAGTGGTCTACCCCAGAAGTGTGCAATAGAAATTATTCAAATTAATGATCTGGGCAGCTTGCAGGTGAGGTGCCTGCTCCAATTTGAGCCAAGTCCTTTCAAGTTGTACTTTTTTTTTTTTTTAAGAGTTCTGCCTCAATTCAGTGAATTGGATTATTTCAATGAAATACACTTAATAAGTTCCCTTGGGCATCACTTGATACTTCTTTGCTATTCTTTTTACCTTTTTTTGTATTAGATTTAACACCTGGGTAATACTAAGTGCCATGGTTACCATAAATTACAGGAGACTAAATAAATATTTGAGAGAGCGGGAGAGATTTGATTAAATTGCTGAAAATGAAATGTTGAGTACTACTTCCCACACCAAATAGACTTTCTTGCTTCAGTGTGCACTGCCAACAGTGGATTTGGTTTTCATAGCTCCAGACATTTTCTAAATGGGTAAATTGCCAGCATGACCACTTCCGTTTTTCTTTCTTGTTTAAGCCCCAACATATTTTTTATCCTTTGACTTTAATCCAAGCTGGTAAATTATGGCCAAGAATTGAAGGCTTGATAACAAGGAGTTGTAATAGTGGAACTCTATTGCAAAATCTACCTGAAATGGGCAGGAATGTTTATGTTTTAAATGCGGGTTTGGGGCACATGAGATTTATGTCAAAAGTAGAGTCCTTCCTGATAAGTGGGCATGAATGGGGAAATTCAGTAAGGATGAATTAATAATAATTACAGCAATGTCAGGAAATTTGGAACAAGCCAAAAAGATTACTGGATGCCTCCAATGGAAAACTAGGCAGTGCTTAGAGCAGCTAATTTCAATAGCTGCTCTATTGACTCTGTTCTTTGGATTACCCCTTCTGTTCTTTGGATTACCCCTTCGAACCAGTTGTACTCATTTAATAATGAGTTAAATGAAATCTTTTTTAAAAAATTATGCTTTCCCAGGTTTAATAACTAACATGTAGTGAAATGCTTATGGTGCTAAATTCTGCATGGGCAGTTTCTTATTTAAGCCAAACAACCATATATGTAAGCCCATTTCCCTTTTAAAAAGATGAGCTGAGCGAGGTATAGAGAAGTCAAGTAACTTGCCCACATAAGAAATGAGATAGAAATTCAAAGAAGTGCCCTCTGCCACCCAAAAAATATGTAAGTTTCTGGTTAGTTCTCATCACTTCTGACTAGATGAGATCATTATGAAGAATTTCTTGAGTTATTTCCTTTTTGAGAATATATTCTCCCAAAATGCATCCTGGTCCACATCCTGTGGGCAGTCTCATGGAATCACACCTTTCTCTGATGGCTGATAACAAAGATATCTTCCCAAAAAGCTTGTTCACCCTGTCCTAACCTATCGATTCCTCCAAGGAAGTTGAGAACTAAAGAATGATGGGGAGAAGAAAGTGTTCTGAGTTTAGAAGACAGAAGGAGGAGGTGGCAAATGCAAAATGCAGAATTCTGAAGTCTTTGTTAAAACACAGTTGGAAGATGGCGTGCAGTAGAATCTGGTGTTTGGGGGGCCTGACATGAATTCATGACTCCCTTCTCCTTGCATTCCAGAGAAATGCTCCCCAGTGCACCATCACCCCCAGCTTCCATTCTCTCAGGAATTTAGCCCTCTGCTTTTAGGCTCAGAAACTGTCGTGGTCTATGTACAATCTACTATCCCAAATGGAAAAGTCCTACTAGGACCAATGAGCTAAAAAGTCTGGCTAGGTTTGTTTTTAGGCCCCAGTTTCTTCAACCACAAAGAAATCCAGAGTGGCGATCCTTTCACTCTTAAAATGGAATGATTTTTATAATTAATCTTCATTATTCAGTGAAACACAATTCCAAATGTAAAATGAAATACAAACCTGTTTTAGGAACTCTAAGATATTTATTTATTCCTTTATTAATTACATTCATTTAAAAGTTACTTTATTCCAAAAGGGAATATGGCTGGCTTATTGGATTATGTCGTGGTAATAACCCATATGGTATCGTCTGCTGAAGTGTCAGTGCAGAGTAAGGGGACTGTAGTAGATAAGGCTGTCAAGAGCAAATACAAAACCCACTCTGTCATTTAAGGGTAACTAATGTTCTCATGGAATCCCAGAACAGGAATGCCTCCTTGGCTCTGTGAATGAATGAGAACCAGGGACTGTAATGACCTCCCAATTCTGTTCCCTACTGTGTGCCTGCATAATTCACTTCCATTACAGAGTGTGGTATACGACAGACGGAGGCATCTACAAAGAGCAACCACACACCTATACCATCCAAAGTGGGACAAATGTCCCTAAGACCCAACCTAAAATTCCTTGGGAAGGAACTGGCCAAGCTTGGGTTGAATGCCCACCTCTTGATCAATCAACTGTGGCCACAGTCCAGGAAAGGTGCTCTGATTGAAATGTGTGTTCTTCTCTCCTCTAATCAACTGTAACCTGTAGTAAAAGCCACACTGTGCGAAATGGCCAATGGGGGAACCACACACCCACTACTGCCTTACGTGAGAGGAAGTGAATATTACTGGAAAACAAGGGACTAAGATAACCACTGAAAAGAAGTCCACCCTAAGTCCCATAAAAGGAACCACTATTAAGTAATACAGTATTCATAAAACTTAAGTAATGCATAAACCTCATTAAAAACCCGAGCTAGAGGCTTTATGCACCCCCTCAGTCCACAGGGACATTTTGACACGATCAGAAGTGATCAAGCAAAACACACTGTATTTTCCCCTCTAATTAGCATCTTTCTTTGCTTCTCTCAGGACGCTTATATGTGGTCTCAATAAAAGTCTGTGCGTTCCCAAAGAGTTCTTCATCTGTTTCTCAGCATTTTTCTTTTGATTCTTGGACTTCATTTACTCCATAAAAGCACACTGGAACATCAATGAAGATCCCTGTTTTTGCAATTGTTCTCTCTGCACAATTAGGCATAATAATTAAAGCATCCTTTTTGTCTGAAAGGCAATTAAGGTACAACTTTGGAAACATGCGACAATAATATTGAATAATGCTACATTTGTCAGTGAGGTCACTAAATGGGCAATAGATCTTAGGAGGCAAATGGTCTTTCCTTTGTAAACAGATCATTGCTGAGCTTACTTAAATGGCTCTAATAAGTCCCATACAGTGCCGTAGCAGCTTGCTGTGTTTCTATTCCTTCAGCAGAAGTGAACACTTTAATGGGCACATGCCCATTGACCGACTGATGAAAAATGAGTCTAAAACCACTTGGAAATCATCAGACAGACAAGTAAAAAAAAGTATTACATATTAAAAAAATAATATTTAAAAGAAAGTCTCAGAGACAGAATGAAAGATCATGCCCTATCAAATGTTTAACTATAAATTGAAAGCCATCTATGGCAAATATAAAGTAACTACCAAATAAATGCAGTGACCCCTGGCCAACTCCACTTTTGAAACGACATTAGCTTTCCCTCACTGCATGGCGTGGACTCCTCTACTCCCCACTAAGAGTAACCTCCATGAGGGCAGAAATATTGTCACCTTTGTTCAGTATATTCTCCCCAGCACTTGAATTAGAGGCTGACAACAGGTGATGCTCAAATTTTTGTGTGTGTCTTACTGTGTTCATTTCATTTTTATTGAAGTATAACATACCACAGAGAATGACACATATCATGGGTATAAAACTCACTAATTGTCACAATCTGCATACATGCAGCCAGAACCCAGAGCAATCAACAAAACATTACCAGCACCTCGGAAACCCTTGTGGACCTTTTCCCAGTTACTATCCCCACAAGAATAACCACCATCCCCAAGGCTAACAGTATCATTTGTTTTGCTTATTTTTAGACTCTATAAACAGAACCACATAATGTGAACTCTTGTGTGTGTGACCTCCATGCAACTCTACACTGGTGAGATTCATCAATGTCGTTGGTTACTGTAGGTCACTCGTCTCTCATTGTGTGAATGGGCCAGTTTACTTACCCATTCAACTGTTGATTTAATTAATTTAAATTAATTTAATAATAATTTAATAAATTAATTTAAATTTAAATTAATTTAATTAATTTCCAGTTTGGGGCTAGTACAAATGGTGCTCTTACGGATGTCCCAGTGCATATCTTTTAGCATATACATTTCTGTTGGATATACGCATTGGAGAGAAATTGCTGTGTTATAGAGGATGCATGTTTCCAGATTTATACATTAATATTTAAATCATGAGTAATATGAACTTAAAAAGAACCTGTATTCTACTTGAATTGGGGGTGAAATTAACACAGTTCAATACCTTGATTTCCACATGAAGAAACTAAGAGTAAAGTTCATTTAGGAGGGGCAGTACAACGGAGCACATGCTGCTACCATCTTGCTGTGTGGCCTTGAGCAAGAATACCCTGGCATTGATTTCTTCACATAAATTGAGGAAATTCAATAAGATAATCTCAAAATCACTTCCACATTCCAGCTCTAAAATCCTATATGAGGCACAATTGTCAGAGCGATAACTAACAGCCATGCTTCCAAACTCATATCCGCGAGTTTTAACCCACCTTTCTTTTGGTGAAATTAATTATCGATATAATTATTTATTATCAACATGGAAAGTTAATCTTATTAGCTAATATTTATCGAATGCTCTTTCCAAGTGTTTTTCATGTACTATCTCATCAAATCCTGACAACAACTCATAAAGAGTTATTATAGCTCCCATATACAAACAAGGAAACTGAGGACCCAAAGGCTAAATGCCCAGTCTAAGGTCACAGAGCCACCAAGTGATTGAGCTGGGTTCTTTAAGGCACTATGCATAAATAACTCTATGTGCAGTCATCTTTAAACCTAAACTGCATCCAATGTCAAGTCCTTCTGCTATAACTTACAGCTGTTTCTAGCCACTTGTTCCAAGGGAAACTCGTTTCTCCTTGGATTCTGGTATGTGACTTCTGACATACACAGTCTGAAATAAGCCACACTATAGCATTTTCTGTAGGGTGCTCCCAAACCAGGCTTAACACGTTGACACTCAGATTCTTCACTGACGTCTCCCAAGATCATCTGGTACCGATCTCTATCTCCAACAACACTGGATGCGTTTCTTAACTCAGGATTTTATGAAGGCAGTAAAACTAATGAATCACAAATGTCTGAACCCATATAGGAAACAATGCTAAAGGAGATAGTAAAATTATGTATCATGATCTACCACAAACTATAAATATTATGCATCGGGTATCCGATACTAATGTCTAACTTTAGTCTGATAACAAGCTGGTGGAAACATTTCATCGTGTCATAAGTAAAATATCTCTGATACAATTCAGATTTTTGTTTCCATATTCTTTGGCCATTCTTTTCTTTATGTTCCATGAAGATTTTCATAGGCTCTAAAATTCCATGTTATTGTGTACTAAATTCCTGGTTACTCAGTAAAGAGAATTCTCGAGTCCTGTCTGAAATTGCTCTAATTGTTGGCTTTTCATGAGGAGGCTGGGTTGTGCATCAGCTGATTTTTAAAGAGGCTTTGCTTTCAGTCAAAATACTTGGCAGTGCTGTCTATAGAGTATCTTGCTATGTGGAAATTGTCCCTTTATTTCTACACATAAGTAGAATGTGGTTCACAATCCATTTCTACTCTAGCTCATCTAAACTGATCTATAACTGGACTTCCAACCAAATTCCACCACATTCTACATTTACATTTAGTAAATGGGTGTAGTAGGAAAGGAAGGGGCCTTACCCTGTACAGTTTGTGGTAGGAAGGCTCTCTATTCTTCCCACCCTTACAAATACTTTCTAGAAAATCATCATTGTGCACACACACATATCACCCTAATTACTGCTTAATCTCTCATCAAAGTCCATTCTGTTTAACTGTTTACTACACAAACAGGCTTGACTTCGCCATTATAAATATGGCAGTTCTACCTGGCCATTGTGCCATAATACAGTAGACTTACTTAACCTGCAAAGTGACTCTAGTTCTCCACCCAAAGACATAGAGGGTAGCACCTCAGTGAAAGCTACAATCATGAAGAGTGCCTTCCCTAGATCCTTGTTCTTTGGTAATGTCTCCTGCCTAGGTCACTGGTCCACATGTGACCCCTGTCAAAGTTCAGTAACTTGCAGCTCTTTCTAGATCTTTCCTGCTACCTGTGATTCAGCCATTGGTACACCTCTTTGCCCTTAACTTGGTCACTAATGATTGTGCAATTATTTAGCATGTATGGGCAGACCAATAAGTAAATGATTAGTAGTAGTAGTAATTTTGATTAAGAGTTGTATCTTTCTGTGGAACCTCAAAACAGATCCAAAAAACTGTGGTCATTATTGGTTCAAGGACCAAACAAGTCACCCCCCCACCCAGAGGCAATCAGTTCTAGATTCCTTTCCTTATTGCAGTGACTGGTGTTGGAATCATTATTTTTCCTTCTTAAAGTATAGAAAGAAAAAGTCAGTCCTCATGATTTGGAGGGAAGGAATAGGAAAAATATGAAGATGATGATCAAATCTCTTACCAACGAGGTATAAATTAAGAGCCAAGAGCAGAGTGATGAATAAAGAGCCCCTTTCTCATACTTTTGATCCCAGGCTGTCTATTACTTCTCTATCAGATTTTATAAACTAAGAGTCAGAACTGGAGGAAGATGGGAGCAGAGACACATTAATGGTGGACAACTGCAATGAAAACCACAGACTCTTTCTGCTGCAGTCCCCGAGACCGACCTGTTTCTGACCCCTCCTACAACATAATTTGAGACAACGGTATAGATCAGAAGAGGAAGCTAAGTCATTGGAAGAAGATACAATTAAAAATAAAATGTAGATTGTCAGTGAAGTTGAGGACATTTTCAAGTCCTTCAAACATTATGGAAATAGTCAAACTAATAAAAGGGGAACTGGAGAACATTTGCATGAACTGAAATGAGACCTCACAATTATAGCTACAGTTTGACCAAATGAATGAGGGTGCATAACCCATTCTTTTTGTCCTGGACACAGGGACCTTTTCCCACACTAATGATAATATTATAGAAAAATTATATGATAAAGTAAGAAGAATAGAAAAAAGAGGCCAAGAAGATGTATGAGAGGAGTTAATTACATAGAAAAAAAGTAAGCAAGCAAAGTAATTTGAAATTTGAGAGTTAACATAGCCTGTATTATGGAGAGTCTTCTGGGTACCATTGATCTGTTACTTCTCCCATAGTCTCTGTCGAAGTCTAAGTGGATGATAAATAATGCAGTTACATAACCATGTTTCACTCCTTGTCAAGAACACTGCTTGAAACTAACCATAGACCGAAGAGAAGGAAGGGTTTTCTCCAGGAGCCTTGTATAAATTGAGCTGAGATTGCAGTAAAGTAGTCAACTGTGAATTAGTTTGATCTACTTATCTGTACTATCATCTGAGGGTTAAGCCTGCCCAGAGTAGAGAGTAGAACAGATTTCATTTTCTGTGTACTTGAAATAAATCTTGAATTTCATGAGCAGTGAATACTTGCAATAAATCTCTTTTTACTTAAATCAGATTGATGAGATTCCTCTTTTTTACATACAAACAATCTCTGACAAAACCAGAGTTTTCGTTAAAAACAAATTCTCCTGTTGGGCAGAGACACGACATATCATTTGGATTTTAGTCAGAAAAGAGAAACCACCTGAGGTATTTCAAACAGATAGGATTTAATCTAAGGAACTGATTAAGCCAGTGATGAAAAAACTAGAGAGTCGAACAAAAGATGATGAGACATCGCAGAGACTAGCAACAGGAAGAAGGTGCTGCTGCCCTAGGGCTGGAGTAACACAGGAAGGATGCTGTGTTCCCAAATCCAGAAGCTGAGGTCATTGGGTATAAGGTGGAACCATAGTGGGACTTTCCAATGGGGTCATAAAGACAGGCATTTTCTGGCAGATTCTGGACCACCCAAGAGGCTCAGAGATGCTGCCAGAGATGCCACCACAAGCAAAGAAGAGAGAAGTCTTCTCCCCTTCTTTCTGTCTCCTTTATACTGGTGTACCCCATTGGCCAAACCTACAGAGATACTAGAGGTCTGAGAAACATAGGTTACTGCCATACAGAGCAGGGCAGAGAAAGAGTATGAATCTGAAAGTAAGCAAGCCAAGATCTGCCACAAGTAGGCTCCAGGAAGCACTCCGTACCACACTAGTAAACACCCTGCAACAATTCTGGGTGGTCTGGGGCATGATGACAGACCTTTCATTTGTGCGATTCTCCTTATATTTTTTCTTTTACTCATTTCATTCTGATCCTCGGTATCTCGCCCTGGGGATTTTTGTAAGATGTAAAACATAAGTTACTTGAAATAATATGCTCTCCTTATATAAAATAAATGCCTAAACCGGCTGCAGATGTTATACTGAAAGTACTAGAGGAAGAAGGAAGAGAGGGATTTACCCATGTGAGCAACAAGCAGCAGAAGGGGAATAATTCTAAACACTAGAGAGAGGGAAGAATACGGATGTCTTAGGGAATCAAACACTCATATGCTACTGGCTGTTGGCAGCCCAGGGAGAAGCCATGCCCTTAGAGAATGTGGGTATGTGGTATCCCAGTGAAACCTAAAACCTAAACACAGGAGACCCCTGCCTTGGCAAAGGGTCCCATGCCCTAAGCAGGGTCCAGATACAGCACAGCTTTCAGACAAAAAGGGAAGTGCAAGCTGAAGTATAATGTGTATCAAAAGGAGCCAATAAGCTTTGACTAACTCCCCATCCCAGCCTCCCTGACTCAGGTTTAACGTCAACATCTCAGCACCAAGAGAAAACAAATGGCACACTCAAAAAAGTTTAACTGAAAGAACTTAACAAGAGAACTATCACTTACATCTTGAACGGGGGGGACCTGGGTGGCTCTGGTGGTTGGGCATCCAACACTTGATTTCAGCCTGGGTCATGATCTCAGGGTTGTAAGATGAGGCCCCAGGTCAGTTTCTGTGCCTGGCATGGGGTCTGCTTGGGAGTCTCTCTCTCCCTCTCCCACTGCCCCTCCCCCTGCTTATGCTCTCTCTCTCTCTCTCTCAAATAAATAAATAAATAAATAAAGTCTTTAATAAAAAAATTTTTTTTTAAATCTTGAGCAGGATTAAGGAAATCAACAAGGATGATGAAATGTAGTGGAGAAAGTCATCACACTCAAGGCCTCAAGGGAAAAAAGGAGAAAATGATGTTACCACAGCCCCAAAAGAGCTGAAACCACAGAGCAAAAGCTCTCCACCAAGTAGTCCCAATCCTTTAGGGAAGCACATTCACTGTTCCAACAACGGTGAGAGACAAGAAAAAAGTGAAATAAATAGATATCCCAACTTCTTACTTTCTCTTTCAACTCTAGCTGCTACCTCTCTGGTTAAACCCATGTAGAAGTCAAAAAGCACAGCACATAAGCCCAGCTAAGGCAATCTATGGGTCTCACAGCACAGAACAGACAGAGAAGTGCTAAAATTAGGAGAGGCTAAATAAAGAACAACCCAAGGAAGATCAAAATGCTAATTCAAAAAGATATATGCACCCCTATGTTTATTGCAGCAGTATTTATAATACCCAAGATACAGAAGCAACCCAAGTGTCCATCCATAAAGGGTAAAGAAGAGGTGGTGTATATATATATATGTATACACACACACACACACACACACACACACACACACACACACACACACGAGTGGAATATTACTCAGCCATTAAAAGAATGCTGCTTCTTGCCATTTGCAACTACAACAGAGGGTATAATACTAAGCGAAATAGTCAGAGAAAGATAAGTATCACATGATTTCACTTGTAGGTAAAATTTAAGAAACAAAACGAACAACAACAAAAAAAGAGACAAAAAAAAAAAAGACTTCAATGTAGAGAACAAAGTGGTGGTTGTCTGAGGGGGGTGGGTAGGTGAACTAGGTGAAGGGGATTAAGAGCACACTTCTGATGATGAGCGCTGAGTAATACAAAAGTGTTGAGTTGTTATATACTTAAAACTGATAGAACACTATATGCTAATTATACTTGAATTTAAAAAAAAAATTTTAAGAGGAAGAAAACGAAAGAGAATAACCAGCACCCTGCAGCTCCAGATTTTGTGGAGTCTAAGGTCTCTACAACTTCAGGAGCTTACTTACAAAAATGATAATATATAACAAAAAATATAAAACCAGGTATGGAAGTGCATAGTGTTTATATCAAGAAGAGAAATCACCAAAAAACAAAATTTAAATAGCTGACAAATTACTCAACTATCAGAATCTGAAAAAAAAAAAGAAAAACCTTATTAATTAACTACTTAAGATACTTTTATAATATCTACCTTCTTTATAGTACTGCTATAATTTTTTCATCATTTCTTTACATAAGAACACTTTCTAAGATCAATTTTTGTAATGAGAATGGAAAGATAATTTAATATTTTCTAGGACCAAAATTTTTTATTATCAATAATTGGAATGCATAAACTGTGCGAGGTTATAAAAATATAAAATTGTTGTTTGGAGTTCTGTTGTTAAGTCTGTGCCCTACAAACACAAGAATTTTGATAAGTTCTATTTTGCATGATTACTATAAATTTGTAAATGTATGCTGCTTTTTAATTTGCCTATACTATCATTTGTGTACATTATCAAATATATTCCCTGACAGCTTCCATTTTAAGTAAGTGTTGATGAGAACCGAATTCTCTGCTAACAATTAAACACGTCTGATAACTGAAAGAATCTTCCAGAGACCAGCTTCTGGTTCCACACATTGCACACTTAGTTTTTACTCTAGTATCCATCTTTCTGCTTCTGGAAACCATAGAAGTAATTCATATATTGATGGCTAGCAATGGCTTCACTATACAAAAGTGACTGAAAAATCGCATAAATATTATCTCATCAAACTCAAACTAAATATCATAAACTCAATTTTCCCTGAGCTGAATCTTATAACATCCCGAAGTATGTATGGTTAAAGAAAATACAGGTCAGTGATGTTTGTAGACTTGCATTTGAATCAAAAGTCAAAATATATTCATGATATAATTTATTTTAAAAAAATTATTACCTGGGGTCCCTGGGTGGCTCAGTGGGTTAAACCTCTGCCTTTGGCTCGGGTCATGATCTCAGGGTCCTGGGATAGAGCCCCGTATCGGGCTCTCTGCTCAGCAGGAAGCCTGTTTCCCCCTCTCTCTCTGCCTACTTGTAATCTCTGTCTGTCAAATAAATAAAATCTTAAAAAAAAAAAAAGAATTCAAAAAATTATTACCTAACTCTGTTCACAGAAAAAGTCTAGAAGCAATAACTAACTCAGGGACAAGGAGTGCCCCTAGTGTCCAGACTGTGATTTCTAAATACCATTTCCACAGAAAAATCCTGAAATGCTTGGAGAGATGGCTGATTTCAGGTCTGGTGCAATGAACTTATATAAGCCTAGAACATCTTGTCATACCAGAAAGCAAAGAAGCTATCACATTCACAAGGATCATGTCAAGAGATAATAAATAGGAGCCAAGTTAAAGGGACTCCCACTGGCCAAATGTGAGATCGTTTGTGCAACAAAAAGTACAACTCCACTGGATAAAAACACATCAAATACATCTTTAAAAAAAAAAAAAAAAAAACTCTGAGGTCATACTGTTTTCCACAGTGGCTGTAACAATTTACTTCTCTACCAACAGTGTACTAGGGTCCCTTTATCTCCAAATCCTCCCCAACACTTTTTATTTCTTGTCTCGTACACTGAAACTAACAGAACATTGTGTGTCAACTATACTCAAGTTAAAACAAAACAAAACAAAAAACACAAACATCCAGTATATGTCACACCAACTAAAAACAAAATCTACGAGGTCATAATGATATATTTTTTAATATCATCAGTTCTATTTGAAGGTTTCTTAGGGCACCAACCTCTCATTCTAAAATTTGACAAAGGGATGGGGTGCCTGGGTGGCTCAGTGGGTTAAGCCTCTGCCTTCGGCTCAGGTCATGATCTCAGGGTCCTGGGATCGAGCCCCACATCAGGCTTTCTGCTCAGCAGGTAGCCTGCTTCTCCCTCTCTCTCTGCCTGCCTCTCTGCTTACTTGTGATCTCTCTGTCAAATAAATAACTAAAATCATAAATAAATAAATAAATAAATAATAAATAAATAAAATTTGACAAAGGGGGGGAAATTATCCTACCTATCCTGTATTAACTATATTCCAGTGTAATCAAGTAATTGACAAAAAAAATTCTTCTTTACAGAAGAATTCTACTTAGTAATTACAGAAGGAATGATTGAATTAGAGTATCTATATTTTGTAGTCCCTAATGAAATAATAGCTCTAGACAGTGGTCATCCAGGGTTGCTAAATCCATCCGGGGAAAGATGCATGGACCAGAATAACAAGATCTGAAACCTCTGGTCAATCTAAACATTCCTAAAAATAAAATAAGATAGAATACAATACAGGGAAAAGACAGTGTGTCAAGTATCATATGCCTCTGATGTGATAGAATAATGAGCCCATAGCATCACTTATGAAATGTTCTACCAAAAAATTGAACCTGTATACAATCAGGTATCTAGATATAACAGATGAACATGAAAAACAGCACCACGGGGATGCAACTGGCCAATCCCAGAGTGTAAGATATGCTCTGGCGCACAAGACCCAGTTTCTTCAACAAATAAATGCATTAAAAAGAAATGGAGGGAAGAGAAAGTTTATAGATTAAAAGAATTTTAGGAAATATCAAATGCAATACATGGACTTTATTTGAATCCTGATTCAAATAAATTAATTTTTAAAAACTTAGTGCATACTGACAGCATATTGAATGATATTAAAGAAACAGTGCTGCACTGGTAGGCAGGATCGGCAGCAAGAGAGCTTGGGGCCACGTCTCACACCATTTTGCTGATATAGCCTACCAAGAGGCCAGAAGGCAGACCTTAGGCTGACTATGATTCTATGAATGAAGGCATTGAATTCACATATAGTGTCAGTCACTTGGTTGATTTTTATCCATGATTTGGCAGACCTCAGCGGCCTTGCGTACGGAGCAGATACCCAGGCATATCAACCTTACAACAAAAGACTGGATGAAAGAAAAGATCTACGTGGGGCAGACCCAATAGGCCCAGAAACAGTGGAGTTGGAAGCATTGGGGATGGGAGTGGGCTTGAACACCACTGTGGACAGCGGGCTGCAGTGGAAGTTTTGTATTATAGTAATCCTCTTTCCGTCATGGTACACTCCAGCCAGGATGCACATATTAGATGAAATATGAGGATCCTGGTCAATCTGAAGCCCCCATGGCCCATTTTTCCCCCTTTCGTTTAATGTAAGCATTTTTATAATTTAGATGGAAGTTAATTTTTATCAATTAATATTGGTCCCAATCTTTCAAGCTCTCCATATCTGCTTTATAGCATTCCACTGTACTAACTCTTCTTCAAGTTGGGGTGTGAGTGGTGACAGTTTAGTTGCATCTTTAAGATAAAGTCTTAGTGAAAAACAAATAAATGTCCTTTACGGTTTTGTTTGGTTTTGTTTTTTAAGAAGAAATCGTGTTAAGGGGTTTGTGGTTTTTTTTGCTCTAACAATGATTTTTAAAAATAGTGTCTTTTCTCTCAGAGACACATACTGAAATATTCAGGGGTGAGATAATATTGTGTCTAGTATTTACTTCAAATTTATCCAACAGGTAGGAATAAGGCATAGGCGAGTCAGTGCAGATGAAACAGGACTGGTACTGTGCTAGTAATAGTTGGATCTGGGCGAGAGGCATATGGAGGTTTATCATACTATTTTCTATAATTTTATTTTATTTCTCTAATTTTAAGCTCAAAACTTCCATAATCTTCTTTTTTTTTTTTTTTTTCAAAAAAGCAGCTCAAGAAAAATGAACTTTCCAGAATATTCACAGAAATTGAAAATACCGCTTAGTTCTCATATCACGGAGAAGTAAGTCTTGCCTTAAAGTCTTCAGACAGAGAATTTGATCCAACAGTGATTCTTTTCTCTCTTTCTAATTCCTAAATGTTGCCCATAGTGTCAAGTGCTCAATGCCAACTCCATAATTATCACAGAACATATGTCTACCTCACCACAGGTATTTGACAAAGATGAAAACCTTGCATCGGGATATACTGACTCAGTTGTGTGTAGCAGGACAAAAACCTTTCTGAACCCTGAGCAGACTTTGAATTAACAGACCCTCCAGTATTACTTGAAGGCTGTGGCTGAGTGAGAAATAAATAAATAAAGCAAGCCTCAACAAGCAATCACTAAAAGGCACTTGGCTTGGACCGTCCGCCCAGTGACAGATCACTGAATGCCAGAGCGCTCAAGAGCTCTGTCCTCTTGTAACTTCTCCCTCAAATAGCTAAAATGCTTCCTTCCACTGCTCCCACCAGCCTCTGGAGTCTTTGCTTTACAGACACTTAAGGCTCCACGTTTCTATCCTTCCATCCTGATAAAGTACAGAATTAATCAGGATTACAGAACCTCGAAATCCATACGTCAGAATTTTTTTGTTTGAATATATCATGTGTTAGACAGTGACACCTATTGGTGACGTGTAGTATTGTAAACCGGGACTACTGAATATTGTCATAGTCAGATCTGACTCAGACACAATGGGAAAAAGCCAGACTGAATCCATGGCAGGAAAAAAAAATCACTTTGATATGCTTTTATCACCTTTAAATAGTCTAGGTAATTCAACCTAAGACTAAAAGTGAGGTAGGTAGTTTCCTACACTTACAGGAAATATTTTGATGAGCACAGCAAATATTCAGCCTGAACTGCAGTGATTCAGATGACCTTAGTGATTCAACTGCCTTACACTGCAATTAATTCTTTTTAAATGGGTGTTTCCGAAGTTAAAGCCACTTCGTGCTCTTAAATGGACAAAGATTTCACAGCCCTATTTTAATGAATTTTTAAGTGAATTTTATTTCTTTTAAAGTGACCCTATCTAAAAATTCACAAGTTCCAAGCTTGTGGAATTCAAATTAATAAAAAAAAATATATTCTATACTTGAATTAGACAAAAGATTAGGAGCATTGTCAATTCTCAATGTGAATATGGAAAGAGGGGGCTCTAAGTATGAAATATATTTATTTCATATAAATCAATCAGTTATAGATAGGAAGGATGGATCCTCTCAGTAAGGGATCAGACTATAGGAACAAAGATTAGGGAAATGTGAAAAGTAAAACCCCATCCAATTGTTTAAAATGTCCAGCCATCAACTTGTTCTTCTCCTTCATCAAAAGTTCTTACTGTGTTCATTAGAATGATTTATATAACTCATAAAAATAATTTCTATAACTTAGAATCATTTATAAATGTTTACATTATAGTATAAACATACATATATGGCATAAATATGTATTTTAATATGTATCATGTAAACATATGAAAATATATTTATCCCATAAAAGTACAGTGTAAAATAATTTTAATAACGAAATCAATGGGAAAACTAGATTCACTTGAAGTAATTTGTTTTATAGACCCCACTTGAGGGAATACGCCAACATATTGCACAGTGAGGGATGCCTCAAAGGAAAAGCCCTCTTGAGCCAAGGCTTCCCCCTGATATAAAATAATTTCCCCTCCCTAATCTCCCAGTCATTTCCTTCCTAACTACTCGACAGCGCTGTTATGGGTGGTGTGAGGTTTTCTCGGGCTCAGTTCTGAACTCACCTTCCCCTGCGTCTCCTCCTCAATTACTTCTCTCTGGACTCGTCCTGGTCTCCTCCCCTCAGGGACAGGGAAGCCAGCATTGATGGCCTTGCCGCACAAAGGAGCGCCAACATTTTCTTTTCCTCTGTGGCTCTCTCGCCTCCCCTCTCCCTCACCTTTTAATCAATGCAAGAGAGGAGCAGTTTGAGGAATCCACGCTCACATCCTAAAGTCCCTCTGTGGCCCCGGGTGCTTGATCCTACAGAAGCCGAAGGTACAGCAGGGACCCAGAAAGCCTTCGCGTCTCGGGAGGGCACGCGGGAAGCATGCACGTTCACTGTAGTCGATGTGGTAACCACCCTAACTCCGTGACAACACATTTCAAATTGCAAAAAACCCAGCCTGGAAGGATCGAATGTAGAAGGAAAAAAAAGGAAGAAACAGACAACCAAGGCCCCTGACGGATGTGTACTTCGCTAAAGCTACCAAAGTCAGGAACAGCAGGTTAATAAGAGACCAGGAAGGCGACCTTGCAGTTATAAATTTTTACTTTCTATTCCCATCATCAAAGCATGTTTAAAGGGATCCTGCACGGGGCAGGAGGGCCCTTGCCAAAACTAAAATCACGAAAGGTTGGCCGTCTGTGAGAGTTAAAGGAATATGGAAAGAGTCGAAGAACAAAGGGAACCAACTCCTGGAATAAAGAAATACGATTTAACTTATAATTGTTTTTTGGTTTGTCCTTGTTTACCGTAGGATTATGGGACAGAAAGTCCAGAATCTTTAAATAAATAAAACATTACAGTCATGCTGAGCTATTCAAGTCATTGACTCAGGGAGTCAACTCCAAGAGAGTTAATTGGAGTCACTTGGGGATGAGCAGGTTCCACGTCCTAGAGAAGCTGAGAGAAGCCACAGACAATGCAGTTGTTGGAAAAGTCAGGGCAAGGATGGGTGTTGATGAGCCTGAGACAGCTTGGTAAGCTAACGCAGATCCTGAAGAACATGATCTTAGTGAGCGGATTCCGTGTTTTACTTAAACACCAGAATGCTGGATACCAAAGGCTGAAAACTCTGTCAGCTGGGAAGGCCCGAGACCGTTATCCTCTTCACAAAAACGGAGGAATGAATCAGTGGTTCTCAAAGTGTAGTCCTGGGGCCAGCAGCATCAATGTCCCCTAGAAGCTTGTTAGAAATGGGACTTTTTGGGCACCTGGTTGGCTCAGTGGGTTAAAGCCTCTGCCTTTGGCTCAGGTCATGATCCCAGGGTCCTGGGATAGAGCCCCACATCGGGCTTTCTGCTCAGCAGGGGGCCTGCTTCCTCCTCTCTCTCTGCCTGCCTCTCTGCCTACTTGTGATCTGTCAAATAAATAAATAAAATCCTAAAAAAAAAAAGAGAGAGAGAGAGAGAGTCTATGTCCTTATAAAAAAAAAAAAAAAAGAAAGAAAGAAATGGGACTTCTCAGGCCTCACCCCTACACACTGAAACAGAAGTGCAGATGGCAGTGTTTGCAGAAGCCTAGGTGATTCTGAAGCATACCCAAGTGTGGAAGCCACTGGAAGAAACTCCTAGAATAAAGGATAGAAATGGTTCAAGAACTTTGTTACAGTTAAATAGGGACATGAGTCTCTCCCTGCCTGCCTGGCTTCACCCCAGTCCAGGCCACCACAGCCTCATGTCCAGACACCTACAAGAGGCTCCTTCTCTCGTCTCCCCGTCTGGCTCAGACTCCTCCAGTCCATTTCCCACAGTGTTCTCGAAATTACAAATCAACTCGTGCTATTCCCTTGATTCATACCCGGCAGTAGCTTCCCATGGGATTTAAGAGCAGGTCCAATTCCTGACCTGACTTCTGCTGTGTTGCTCAAACATTCTCCCAAGCTTGAAACTTGTTGTACCCTAGGCTCCAAACAACGTGAATTGATTTTATCTCCTCAAATCCAACTTCCCGGCCATGACGCATGCTGTTTCTACCACCTGAAACATTCTTTCTGTGTCTCTTCATCAGGCCAATCTGGAGGTGACTTGGTGGGAAGAAGAGAAAACCCACAGGGGTAGGAGTCGTTCAAGAGAGAGGAAGCTGGAAGATAGAGGAGAAAGGAGAGAAAGTGTTACCCAAAAGAGTGCAGCCCGTGCTGTGAACTAGGTGCACAGGGTCTCGAGCCTGTCCCTAGCCTTCGACCTTCACTTTCTGCAGGTGTTCAACCAACCCCTGACTTCACCTTTAATGCCCCCAGCTTTATCTGGACCCTCTGTGCCCCAAATACAAAAACACTTTCTGGAGATTAGGCTCTCCATGGCTTCCAAATGATAATTAGCTACTGGATGTGCAGGGTTCTCAAAGTGTGGTCCCCAGGCCAGAAGAAGCATGAGCATCACCTGGGAATTATTTAGAAATTCAAATGATTAGGTTGAATAATTCTGAACCTACTATATCAGAAACTCTAGGACAAGGCTCAGCAATCTGTATTATTAAAAATCCTCCAGATAACTTTTATGTGCAATAAAATTTATATCTAAAATAGTTGTTTTAGAGCCCAAGCTAATGGAATACCAGATAGTCTCCTTGGCCCATGAGAGGGCATTATAACTTGGGCTTTTGGGTGATAATACCCCTCCCTCTTTCGTGTAAAGCTCCAGATTGTCTCCATTGGTGCGACTACATCTCTGGTAGATGGAGCCAGACAGAGAATGCACGGCCCCTTGAAAGGCTACAACACGTGTCAGATGCAACTGTATAGACTGTATAGACAGTACAGACACTGATAATAATCAGAAATAGTAAATATTGGTGATTATTTGTCAACCCCTTATATTTTATTTATATATATTCAACATATACAACCTTGGAAAGTAGAAATTAATATACCCCCTTTACAGATGCAAAAACCAAGTCTCAAAGAGGTCACATGATTTGCCTAAAGACACCTTACAAGGAAGTGATATGTCAAGAACTTAAGCCACTCATGACTAGACTATTTATTCCTATAAAGGTGAAGGCATGGTTACCAGAAAAAACACTCTGCTTCTGAAGCTAGGCCCTTTTTCTTCTAAGCAAACATGGCAATATACTGAGTTTCCTTCTGCTCATTCTGCCTCTCTTTTGGCCTCCTTTCTTTCAGTATTTGCTTTGGGGCTTCTCCTTTGCTCACTGACCAATGATTGTGATGATACAGTTTGCATTTTCTGCTGCCACGCAGAAAGTGGCAGACAGTGGTATCTTTTGTGTGTGTGTGTGTGTGTGTGTGTGTGTGAGAGAGAGAGAGAGAGAGAGAGCCTTCCAGATGAAATGCAATGTGTAAATGGAAATTGTCATCATTATCCCCTGAATAAATGGAGAAGATGAACATTGGCTCTAGCAGAACTGGAAGGAAAAAATGGACTGCGAACAAAAGCATTATTAATTTAAGGAACTGCCTGCATTTGCCCCCGGCAGTTTCCTTTGTAAACACCGTTAACACTCTGGAATGCTTGAATTGTATCTAAATGCATAACTTAAATATGTAAAAACAGAAACCTAGGCATTACTTTTAGGCATCCAGAGAATTGTTTGCTTCTAAAATCTGCCAGAACAAAATACAACTAGCATATGAGACTTCCAAATTAAGAGGGTCTAATATTTCTCATAAAATCCTTTCACAGAATATAGAATTGTTGACTACCTCCCACCCAAGACCTGATATAATTTACAACTGACAAAATGTGCCTCTCTAACACTGCTGGTGCAGAACGTGCTTCTATTTGTGTTTCTCTGTAACATGAACATGATTCTTGGAGGTAAATGGCTGAAGCAAGGGATATCTTTAGGCAACAGAGTTATTTAAGTGGCCAAGTCACAGCTGAGTAACTTTGTAAATGAACCTGGTAGAGTCAACTCCGTGGAGAAGAATAATTGCATCTTTATGACCTCATTCTGAGGTGGAAAGCCCCTCGCTCAGGCACCATGGTGGGAGGCATTCGGAGAAAGTTGTATTTTGGACACTAGAATCAAGTAAGTTATATTTCCCAGGAGGGAAATAGATCTATGATTTTGGATAAGGTGACTCTAAGTGAAAAGCCATCCTACCCTTACCAGGTTCACAGGTTTTCCCAAATAATCTAGAAAGTAAACACGGGCTTATCAGTTCTCTGGAGCCTAAAAAAAGCATTTGGGAGAAATCCTGACTGAGTTTGATGAGAAACCGTATTACCCCAGGGAATTCTCCATTTAGAAGCAAGAGCATAAAGGAGGGGTGGAAGAGTTACCACTAATTGGGAACCAGCCAGCCCCTGGCACAACTGGTGGTAAACTAGCATTATATACATATATATAATGTGTGTATATATATACATATATACACATATATACATGTATATATATACACACTAGCATTATATACATATATATGTATATATTATATTTATATAAATATATATAAATGAATATATATATTCATTTAATCCTCTCAACAGCCTTATTAAGTAATTTAATAATATTATTTGCATTTTACAGAGAAGGAAACTGTACACAGAGGTTATGTAATTTGCCCAAATTACAAAGCAATGGAAGCAGGATTCAAACTGAGTCAGGCTCCAGAGTCCTTGCTCCTAACCACTCATATATGTCATCACTTGGCATGGAAAGATCATGGGCTTTCAAGTTTGGCACTGAGGAGCTGAATTCTGGCTTAGATACTTGGAGATCAAATATGACCATACACACACACACACGCACATGCACATACACACACATGCATGCACAATGGAATTTTACTAAACCATAAAAAGAATGAAATCTTGCTATTTGCAACAGCATTGATGGATCTAGAGTGTATTATGCTAAGTGAAATAAGTCAGTCAGAGAAAGACAAACAAATACCATATGATTTCACTCATATGGAATTTAAGAAACAAAACAAAGGAAAAAAGAGATGAACCAGAAAACAGACTCTCAACTATAGAGACAAACTGATAGTTACCAAGGGGAGGTGGGTCGGGGGATGGGTGAAATAGACAAAGAGGGTTAAGGAGTGCATTTATCATGATGAACATTGAGCAATATATAGAATTGCTGACTCACTGCACCATATGCCTGAAACTAATATAAACACTGTATGTTAACTATACTAGAATTAAAATAAATAAAATTAAATTACAAATGTGATCCTGAGTAAGTGACTTAACATAATGCCTAGCTTATAAAATAGATAAAATTCTGAACTAACAGATTGTCATAAAGAAGGTGCTTAGAACTTAGTAGACAATCAATCAGTTTCTTTTTTTTTAAGTAATTTTTTTTACTAATTATTTTTATTAACAAATAATGTATTATTTGCCCCGGGGGTACAGGTCTGTGAATAGTCAAGCTTACACATTTCACAGCACTCACCATATCACATACCCTCCCCAATGTCAATGAACAGTTTCTCAAAGTACACCTTGATTAAACTCACTTAACCATTTCTGGCTACAACTCAGTAACTGAATGGCAGCTATCAACTCCAGACTATTTCTCTGGTTTTAAGGCACAAGCAAAATGGGATGATTGCAAACTATAAAGGAACGAATCATAAGCATGTACACACAAGAATATACACATAGACTGGATTTTTGTGGAACTCAAAGGACAGAAAACACCTCCCTTCTACATTCAAATCCTGTCATGTTTATGAGTTGCTTCTCACAGTTGGCCAAAGATCCATACTTCATTCTGAATCTGATTTTTGTTTGAGGAATGTCAAGCTTTATATTTTAAGTGCCAGCAATGTATATTTTCAACAGGTATCACTTCATATACATAAATATATAAAATATAAAGTTGAGTGTGTATGTGTTTGTGTGTGTGTGTGTGTGTGAGAGAGAGAGAGAGAGAGAGAGAGAGAATGTGTGTGTGTGTGTGTGTGTGTGTGTGTGTGTGTGTGTGTGTGTGTTTCCCCCTAGGATGATTTTGCAACAAATTAACCTCATTGCTTCAGGCTATTTGAACCTTTCCATTGACTGGGCTAAAATAATTCAAAACCACCATGAGATGATTTCACTTAGATTGTATTTCTCTGGGATTATTAAAATGAGATTTTCTCCCCTTCCCAACAATTTAACCACTTTTTAAACATGGCTAAGGATCTGCTCTTCCTCCTATCCTTTTCCCATATTCGTACCGTGAAACAACTAGAAGAGAATACGTGATTATGGGTTGTTGTTGTTTTTTTTAATCTTTCCAAGCAGGAACTGTGAGTAGTATTGTGCTTTCTCATCCATTCCCCTATTATTTGGCCTCTTTCCTCTTTCCTGGGGAAGAGAAGCTATCTCAAGAGTAGAGAAGATTAATTATTTTCAGATGCCTTCTTACCTTGTTCTGTTAGACTCTAATCTCAATGGACCCATTTAAAATAACTCTCTGATCGTTGGGTATTATTGAGGAAATTGCCACTGTGGTATATTCTAACATGTATTTTTGATTCTAAAAAACACAAGAAGTTTCCCAGGAGGTAGACCCTAGTATATGCTTTGCCTCCCTAATTTTATCCCACATCTCCAGGAAAAAAAAGTCCATTGAGAAAAAGAAAGTAAAGTGATTTTCTGTTTATTAAGCTATTTTAATAGATAGGAACAGAGACTCATTAAAGTCACTTCAAAAAAAAGGGAGACTGAATATTAACTAGACTTATTGTGGTGATCGTTTCAGAATATACATAAATATCAAAGCATTACATTGTACACCTGAAGCTAATATAATGTTATACACCAATTATTCCTCAATTTTTAAAGAATCCTTAATGTTTGGGGAAAAAAAGAAAAAGGTAAAATGGATTAGCACAAAGTCATTATAAAAGTTATAGGACTGCATCGAATTCAATTTTCTCTTCAATGTGCAGAAAAAAACATCTCCTGTTCTCTCTGGCCACCTCAGAGTGACTTTGTCCTCTTGGAAAAAATATCTCCTATGTGAGAAGGTCCTCACCTTTGATAGCAGTGAAAAGGGTGGGGGATACATGCCTAGCCGGCCGGATGACCCTGACCCACTCTGGCAACCACCAGGGATAATTCTTCCCTGCCAGGTCTAGGATACCGGGTAGGTGTCCCCCTCGATGCCTGGGCAGATGCTGGTGTCGTGGCACTAACGCAGAGAACACCCAAAGGCCAGTCTGGAGAGGAAGAGGATGAGTTTGCATTTGCAAATGTTAACTTCGGGGCACCTATAAAGCATTCAAGAATACATCTGGGTTTGACTCCCCCAGAGAGGTCTGAGTTGCAGAGACAAGTCGAGTGACTTGCCCAGGCTACACAGCTCGGTGGGGGTGGTGGCAGTGCAGAAGTTGAATGGAATCAGGTCAGTGTTCTTTTGCCATTGTATGCTACCCACAATGCCCCGCATCAGGCCAACCAGTGAAGGTGTGAGGTGCGAAGTTGCGTTTCTGGCCCTAAGCTCTCTGTGCCTCTTCCCCTCGCTTCCTGATCCACTTTCCCAGCTTGCAGACTTCCCGTGCCTGCTTGTTCCTCCTTCTCCTTTATCTTAATTAAAACTATACTCAGGAAAGGATCCATTAATATTGCCTTCCCCAGGGGGATTGACTCTTAAGCAGCAACTCACCATGGGCAATGATGAGGATGATGAACATAATGATGAGAGTAAGAGGATTAGTTAGGGATGAATTTTGTGTCTGGCCATGCTGAGTTTTTTCCCTACACCTTTTAAGTCAATCCCGGCTGTTCGAGTCTCTACCCCCACTGAAGCTATGCACTGAAAAGACCCAATCCTACACACAACTTCTATTTCTGGGTCTTTCAAATGCAGGAGATCTTAGGGAAGAGCTGCAAGAGAACTAAAGGGTGCCTCGTTAAATGTGAATTGCAGATAAGTAACCATTTTTTTTTTTAGTGTAAATATGTCCCAAGCATTGCTAGGGGCATACTTATGCTAAAAAGTTATTGTTCAGCTGAAATCCAAACTTCACTGGGTGACTTCTCCTGTTTCGTTTTTTTTGCTAAATCTGACAATCCTACTGTAGGGTGAAGGGAAACAGCCTTTTCGAACATGACATGGGGATAAAGAAGGGAGAAGAAAACCACAGGAGAGAGGGAAACCCCAACACGAGGACAGTTCTGAGAAACTCTCACAGGACTGGGCCTGAGCCCACCCCTCACACAAAGGAGAGCGTGCAGAACCTCGGGAAGAGGCACTAACTATGATCCTCCAGGAGGCTGGGCCTCTGGGCTCAGAGAATGCTCCAGAGTCCGTGGGACCAAGCAGGGCAGACATGCCCAGAGACCTTAACATCAGGTAGCCATTTGTGCTTAGACAATTAGTTTTTATTCTCTACTAGGCCCCAAAGATTGAGATGGGGGTGGTCTAGTAATGACTGAGAGTGGATTTCCTGCCAACCAACATACAGGAGACTTCAGACTAAACTTAATTTTGTCTAAAGGAAATGATGTGACATTTCTAACATCCTGTTTTGTGAAGAAACTTTCACAACAGCAGAATAATCATCATTATTGTTAAACACAGAATATTTTCTATGTGACACACACCATGTTGTGTTTTATGTTCATCATTTTTTTTAAATATTTCATTTATTTATTTGACACAGAAAGAGAGATCACAAGTAGGCAGAGAGGCAGGCAGAGAGAGAGGAGGAAGCAGGCTCCCCGCCGAGCAGAGAGCCCAGTGTGGGGCTCCATCCCAGGACCCTGAGATCACGACCTGAGCCGAAGGCAGAGCCTCAACCCACTGAGCCACCCAGGCGCCCCCATTATTTTGGTTTTTATATAACAAAATTATGGTTATTATGGAACAAGAGGAGGGGTCATTTGTTCATGGAGAGTCAGCCTTTGCGGAGTATGTGAAGATGATCCTAGATGAGTAACAGAGGACATAAAGCAGCACCCACTTCACTTACTGATTAGCCTGGCTCTGGTCCCAAAACCTAATTCTGATATAAAGGAAAAATGAGCTCAGAAAGATGCTTCACTCAATAGACAAGACATTTGTTTCAGGAGCCTGCCCCCTGCCGGCCTGCCTTGCCATTCCCATTAAAAGGCAAAAAGGGTTGGTCCTGATGTAAATGCTTCATTTCCTCGCTTCAGACATAATTTTTAGGCTTAGCTCAGAACTTGTGGCCTTTTCCCTTACCAAGTTTTTCCAAGTCCTGTTACCCAAAAACAACCTGAATCTTTGCACCAAGGTTTCAGTGAAAGTATTATATTATGCAATTACTATTTACTGAAAGGGGGTGAGTTTTCTTTCCAACTGACAGTATCATTTCCTTAGGCAGACAGAATTTCCTCATCAACTTTGTTGTACTTTACTTCAATTTCTGCACTTCAGAGATACTGTTGTGGTCCCCCCAACCAACACACACACACACACACACACAAATTGAAGGCTTCTGGCAACCCTGTGTAGAGCAAGTCTGTAGGGGCCATTTTTCCAACAGCATTTGCTCACATCTCTGGGTCACATTTTGGTAATTCTCACAAAATTTATAAATTTTTCAGTATTGTTATATTTGTTATGGTGATCCGTGATCAGTGATCTTTAATGGTACTGTTGTAATTGTTTTGAGGTGTCATGCCCATATAAGACAATGAACTTAATCCATAATTGCTGTACGTGTTCTGACTGCTCCACTAATGAGCTGATCTCCCATCTCCCAGTCATCAGGCCTCTCTATTCCCTGAGACACAAACAATATTGAAATCAGGCCAATCGATAGCCCTACAATGGCCTCTAAGTGTTCAAGTGAAAAGAAGTCACTCATCTCTCACTTTAAATCAAAAGCTGGAAAGGATAGAGCTTAGCTGAGGAAGGCATGTCAAAAGCTGTAATGGACTGAAAACTAGGCCTCCTGTACCAATTAGCCACGTTGTGGATGCAAAGGAAAAGTTCTTGAAGGAAATGTAAAGTGTTACACCAGTGAACACACGCATGGTAAGAAAGCAAAACAGCTTTATTGTTGATATGGAGAAAGTGTTAATGGTTTGGATAGAAGATCAAATCAGCCACAACATTTACTTAAACCAAAGCCTAATCCACAGCAAGGCCCTAACTCTCTTCAGTTCCATGAAGGCTGAGAAAAGTGAGGAAGATGCAGAGAAAAGTCTGAAGCCAGAGGCCAGTCTGAAACCAGAGGCTGGTTTGTGAGGTTTAAGGAAAGAAGCCTTCTCGTGAACATAAAAGTACAAGGGGAAACAGCAGGTGTTGATGTAGAAGTTGCAGCAAGTTCTCCAGATCTTGCTAAGAGAATTAATGAAGGTGGCTACACTAAACAACAGATTTTCTGTGTAACAGAAGACCAGTCTATTGGAAGAAGATGTCATCTGGGACTTTCACAGCTAGAGAGAAGAAGTCAATGCCTGGCTTCAAAGCTTCCAAGAACAGGCTGATTCTCTTATTAGGGGCTAATGTAGCTGGTTCCTTGAAGTTGAAACCAGTGCTCATTTACCCCTCTGAAAAACCTAGGGCCTTAAGAATATGTTAATTCTACTCTGCCTCTGCTCCATAAATAAAGCAACAAAGATTGAGTGATACCACATCTGTTTATAACATGGTTCACTGGACATTTTAAGCCACTGTTGAAACCTACAGTTGAAAGATTCCTTTCAAAATACTACTGCTGGGGCGCCTGGGTGGTTCAGTGGGTTAAGCCTCTGCCTTCGGCTCAGGTCATGGTCTCAGGGTCCTGGGATCAAGCCCAACATCAGGCTCTCTGTTCAGCAGGGAGCCTGCTTCCTCCTCTCTCTCTGCCTGTCTCTCTGCCTACTTGGGATCTCTGTCTGTCAAATAAATAAATAAAATCTTTAAAAAAAAATACTACTGCTCATTGACAATGCACTTGGACACCCAAGAACTCTGAAGGGTTCAATGAGATTCATGTCATTTTCATGACTGCTAACACAACATCCATTCTGCAGTTCATGGATCAAGGGTAATTTTGACTTTCAAGTCTCATTATTTAAGAAATGCATTTTTTAAGGCTATTGCTAGTACAAATAGTGATTTCTCTGCCTCTGGATCCAGACAAAGTAAATGTAAAGCCTTCTGGAAAGGATTCACCATTCTACATGCCATTCAGAACATGTGATTCATAGTTAGAAGTCAAAATATCAACATTAAGAGGAGTTTGGAAAAAAATGAGTCCAACCTTCATGGGTGACTTTGAGGGTTCAAGACCTAAGTAGAGGAAGTAATTGCAGATGTGATGGAAACAGCAAAAGAACCAGAATCAAAAATGAAGCCTGAAAATGGGACTGAGTGTCTGCAGTCTCATGATCAAACTTGAATGGATGAATTGTAGCTTTTTATGAATGAACAAAGAAAGTGGTTTTTTTGTGGGGTTTTTTTTTTTTTTTAAGATTTTATTTATTTGACACAGAGAGAGAGATAGCAAGAGAGGAAACACAAGCAAGTGGAGTGTGAGAGGGAGAAGCAGGCTTCCCACTGAGCAGGGAACCCCGTGCAGCCCAATCCCAGGACCCTGGGATCATGACCTGAGCTAAAGGCAGACAATTAACTGTTGAGCCACCCACACGCCCCAGGAAAGTGGTTTCTGGGGATGGAAACTACTCCTGGTGAAGATGCTCTGAAGATGGTCGAAATGACAACAAATGATTTAGAAAATTACAGAAACTCAGTTGATAAAGCAGGGGGAGGGTTTGAGAGGATTAACTCCAATTTTGAAAGAAGTTCTACTCTGGGTAAAATAATATCGAATAGCATTGCATGTTAATAAAGAAATCACTGCACTGAGTGAAGTGCATAAGCAATGAATTTTGGAACACTGAAATAAACTAAAATTAAGTTAAATTTTAAAAAATCACTCATGAAAGGAAGAATCCATCAATGAGACAAACTTCACTATTGTCTCATTTTAAGAAATTTTGCAGTCACCCCAACCTTCAGTAACCACCACCCTGTTCAGTCAGTAGCTATCACGGCAAGACTGTCCTCCAGAAGAGAGGTTATGCTTCATTGAAATCTCAGATGATGGTTAGCATTTTTTAGCAATAAAGCATTTTTTCTCAAAATACGTACTTTTTTAAAACATAATGCTATTTCCCACTTAAAAGAATATAGAGTGTAGGGTAGACATAACTTTCATATGCACTACGAAATCAAAAGAAATTCATCTGACCCACTTTCTCATGGTGGTCTGGCACCAAACCCAGAATATCTCCAAAGTATATCTGTACTCAGTGTTCCTTCTCCAGTAATAAGAAGCAAGTAGGTATTGGCCTAACTTGGAAACATTTTGTGCCCCCACGACTTTTGTAGGAAGATATGAAATGGTTTTCCTTTTGTGTTGAACAATAAATCACAGTCATCCAATAGTCTAGCATCTGATTTTGCACTCTCAAGTCATCTTCAGCGTGTCACAAAAAAAGAAATTGTCATCATCATCACCATCTTTCTCAACAACACTTAGCATTATAATGTCTTTCCACAATTACAATGATTATAAAGGGAGATAGGTCATGAAAAGAAATTTCTTAATTCTTGACCAAAAGCTTAGCAATTAGATTTTAACGAGGTTTTCACATTTAACCTTACAGATGAACCCTTTACCAAAATTTATTGGAAAAAAGGTTTGTTTTTTTTTAAGATTTTTTATTTATTTATTTGACAGAGAGATCACAAGTAGGCAGAGAGTCAGGCAGAGGGGGGGGGGGGGGAAGCAGGCTCCCTGCTGAGCAGAGAGCCCGATGCGGGGCTCGATCCCAGGACCCTGAGATCATGACCTGAGCTGAAGGCAGAGGCTTTAACCCACTGAGCCACCCAGGCGCCCCTGGAAAAGAGGGTTTTTTAATGAAAGATTTGTATTACAGGATTTATTGCCAAGTCCATGGTCTCTGGAACAGACACCTGATACTACAAATAGTTCAATCAGAGGTTGGTTTTAAATATCTAGATGCTGAAGGCAAGGAGTTATTGACATCAATATAAGCACTTTGTGCTGGGGGAGCTCCCCACCATGGAAAATGAAGGTAGAAATAATAGTTTGTGAAGGAACTAGGAGGCATATACATGAATACATAGCCCTTAATCCCCATGCAAATCCCACAACTTTGACCTCCTTAGCATTTCTATTACTGTATAAACTGCAGCAAGTTAAAGGCCATTTCTTGTTTGATAGAAACAATTACGATCCAGACCTTTTTTCACCTGGATGTATCAGAGATTTTTCAAGGTCAAAAGCTATATTCTCTCTGACTTTTAAAAACACACTTGTTCTGGGTTAGGTTTCTCACTGTTGGAGACTAGAGTCGCAAATAAGAAAAAAAGGAAAGACTAGAATCGTTACGATCTCATTTTTTTAAATACAGGTAGACAAATAGAGAAACATATATATAACATATTATATAAGTATATAAATATATAAATAAATGTAATATACAAATAAATATAAATATGACTAAGTACACATATAAAAATATATACACATATTTCCTAGTTCTGTCTAGCAAAGGAATTAGAAACAATAAAACTCCAATGAGTACACGCATATTTGGGTATCAGGAATGAGTGCTCTCTGGACAAAAGGTGGATTCTAGGACTGGGGCAGGGAAAGTATAAAATGATCCTGTTGTACTATATTGCTCTAGAAGTCAGAAAGCATCCTAAGAACGGCAGACACCATCAAAAGCATACAGAAACTGATTTGAAGGGATTCTCAGAGGTAAAATCAGGGACGCTTTGAGCATCAGAATAACTAATGACAATAGTAGAATATAACTTTTTTTTTTTTTTTAAAGATTCATGAGGGGCGCGTGGGTGGCTCAGTGGATTAAGCCTCTGCCTTCAGCTCAGGTCATGATCTCAGGGTCCTGGGATCGAGCCCTACATCGGGCTCTCTGCTCATCGGGGAGCCTGCTTCCCCTTCTCTCTCTGCCTGCCACTCTGACTACTTGTGATCTCTCTCTCTCTGTCAAGTAAATAAAATCTTTAAAAAAAAAAAAAATTCATGAACCCATACTGATACAAGTAAATAAGTACATAGATAGGAAAACCCGAAAGGTTCTTCCTAATAGTAATACAGATATAGAAGTATAAATACAGCAGCAATTATGAGTTGGAAAATCAACAATGGGGAAACAAAAGCAAAAATAAACTACTGGGACTTCATCAAAATAAAATCTTCTGCACAGTGAGGGAAACAATCAACAAAACTAAAAGGCAACCTACAGAATGGGAAAAGATATTTACAAATAACATATCTGACAAAGGGTTACTATCCAAAATACATAAAGAACTTACATAAATCAACACGCCCCCAAAAATAATCCAGTTAAAAAGTGGGCAGAAGACATGAACAGACATTTTTCCAAAGACATACAGATGGCTAACAAGACACATGAAATGATGCTTACATCACTAACCGTCAGGGAAATGCAAATGAAACTACAATGAGATATCACTTCACACCTGTCAGAATGGCTAAAATCATCAACACAGGAAACAAGTGTTGGCAAGAGTGTAGAGAAAGGGGAACCCTCTTACACTGTTAGTGGGAATGCAAACTGGTGCAGCTGCTCTGGAAGAGTATGGAGGCTCCTAAAAAACAAACAAAGAAACAAAAAGTTAAAAACAGAACTACCCTGTAATGCAGCAACTGCACTACCAGGTATTTAACCAACGGTCAAAAATACTAATTCAAAGGGATACATGCACCCAATGTTTATAGCAGCATTATCTATAATAGCCAAAATATGGAAAGAGCCCGAGTGCCCATCAACTGATGAATGGATAAATAAAATATTACTCAGCCATAAAAAAGAATGAAACCTTACCATTGCAATCATGTGGATAGAGCTAGAGTGTAGTATGCTAAGTAAATAAGTCAGAGAAAGAAAGACAAATACCATATGATTTCACTTATACATGGAAGTTAAAAAACAAAACAAATGAACATATTGAGGGGAGAAAGAGAGGCAAACCAAGAAGCAGGCTCTTAACTATAAAGAAGAAACTAATGGCTGCCAGAAGGGAAGTGGGCAGGGGATGGATTAAATTGGTGATGGGTTTTAAGAAGGACACTTGTTGAAATGAGAAATCGGTGTCATATTTGATGAATCACTAAAATTCTACACCTGAAACCAACATTGCACTATATATTAACTAGCTGGAATTTAAACTAAACTTAGGCAGAAAAAAACCCAAATTTTTGAAATTTACAAAAAAAAAAAGAAAATCAACAATGGATGCCCAAACTATCAGATAAAAGTTCGATAAGGAACATGATATTTACATAGCCTCAAAGTATATCCCATGAAATTCTTGATAATTACAAAGGAGAAAATTAACAATATTATGGTGAAGAAATCTAGTGAACATTATCCTAAGTTATCAACGTTAATATCACTGATATTGGGACAGACCTACATTAAGTGTCTCATCCTATCATGCATCAGGAGGATACACCTAACTTCTTTCTTTCTAAAAATGCATAAGGAAACATTAGCTCAGCCCAAGCTGAAGGACACTACACAAAAATGCTAAAACAGTGAAAGACAATGTCAAAGAACCACTTAAAATGAGAGAACAATGGGCATTAAGGAGGGCACGTGATCTGATGAGCACTGGCTGTTATAAGAACTAATGAATCATTGAACACTACATCAAAAACTATGCTGGCTCTTTGAATTTAAATAAAAGATAAATTAAATAAAAATAAAATAAATAAATCATAAATAAATAAATATTTTTTTTAAATAAAAGAAAATGAGAGAGCAACTACATAGACAACTAAATGCAACGGATGAATCTGGAATGGATCCTGGGAGACAACTGACAACATCTGATTACACACTGTTGATTAAATAACAGTATTGCATCAACATTAAATGTCTTAAGTTTGATTATTTCACTGTAATTATGTAAGAGGACATCCTTTTTCTTGGGAAATACACACTAAAATGTTTAGAAGTAAAGGAGCAAAAAGTCTCCAACTTACTTCCAAAAGGGTTCAGAAAAAAATTGTGTGTGCATACGAGAGAGAGAGAGAGAGAGAGAGAGAAAGAAAGGAAGAATAAGAGTGAGTGGGGAAAGATGTGAACACGGTGAATCTGGATAAAATATAAGTTGATATCTTGTACTATTCTTGTAACTTTTCTATAAATTTAAAATTATATCAAAGTAATAAGTTACAGGAGTACCTGGGTGGCTCAGTCGGTTAAGTGGCTCTTTGGCTCAGGTCATGACCTTGGGGTCCTGGGATTGAGCTCCACTTCTGGCTGTCTGGTCAGTAGGGAGCCTGCTTCTCCCTCTTCCTCTGTACCTCCCCCTGCTAGTGCCCCCTCTCTCTCTCTAATAAATAGATACAATCTTGGGAGATGAAGAGGAGAAGTGAGTTGGGGGAGATCAGGGGAGGAGACAAACCATGAGAGACTATGGACTCTGAGAAACAAACTGAGGGTTTGCGAGGGGAGGGAGTGGGAGGTTGGGTGAGCCTGGTGGTGGGTATTAAGGAGGGCACGTATTGCACGGATCATTGGGCGTGGTGCATAAAAAATGAATTTTGGAACACACAAAAAAATTTTAATTTAATTTAAAAAAATAAAATAAAAGTTACAAAAATCTACCCATTCTTCAGGGCCAAGTGAGTTCTTACTTACAGCTTCCATGAAGCTTTCTCTTCCCACCTCAGAATGAAATCATAAATCACAGAATTTTATTGCTGGGAGAGTCTAGATACTTTCTCCAGAGAAATCCTGTAGTATGGTGAGTCTGCACTATTCATCAGTTGTTAATTAATCAAAAGGCTTCTGAGGAAGTCACTTCACTTGTCTTTACCCATCGTCAACATCTTCTGCCATCATTTATCTCTCCAATTATACTGGAAGCCCCTTGAGACCTGAAAATGTGTCTTACAAGTTCTTTAACCTTCTGATGTCTCGTTCACATTCCCCACCCCTTCTCCTACCCTGGCCCCCATGGTCCACAGCCAAAACTGAAACACAAAGCTGGTGAACTCCTCCTATTATTACTCCTCTACTCCTCACATTTCAGCTTGGATACCAGTCGTTTGCGACAGCCCGGACCGGGTTAGGTTACCTTTGTACCTACTCCTCCTAGCGTGCATGTTTACACCATAGCACTTAGCTTGCTGAACTGAAAGTGGCTACTTTCTTGTCCATCTCCCTCACCACATCCCAAGCTCCCTGAGGGCCAAGACTGGGGGAGAGGCATAAAGACGCATTAAATATTTATTGAATATCAAAATGAGTAATAATGGTTTAGTTTTTGGACATCAACATGTCAGGCCAGTTTCTGTACCATTTTCAGATAACCTGCTTCAGAATCTCTTGGGGGGTGTGTAAGCTCTGCAGATTTCCAGGACCCACAATGGAATGTAATAAATATTAAATTTATAAATTTATCAGTCAATTCTAATGCATATTAATACTTAGAGCCATAGAAGGAGCAGAATGAAGTTATTTCCCATAATTCCTGCCCCTGCATTTCCCCCTTTTCCATAGTGTAAAACTCCCCAACATGAATTTTGCTGAAATCCTGGAGTTTCTCCCCAATACACACCTTCCCTATTGAAGTATGGCCTTTGTGGATCTAGCCTCCTGGACTGCTTCTCATTAGCAACTTTCAAGAATTTTGCAAGCCCCTCACGTCCCTCCAAAATTTGAGGCTAGTTGGTACTAAAGAAGCCAACTTACTTAATATATCTGGGAAAGAATGTAAAGGAGATACATTAGAGCATAACCAAAATGTTACAGAGAAAATGACAAAAAGACAGCATGTAGGATAAAATACAAAAACAGAAAAAGATCTGCTTTCCAATCCCAGTGTGGAAAGAGGGTTTTCATCTAGAAAAACCATGACTTTGGATGAAACCAACTGTTACATACAATTACATATCCCTTAGAACAGTAGCAGTGCCCTCAAAGTTTAAAAAAGGGGGAGGGGACACTTATGGTAGTATCATAAGTATGGTGAGGGTCTTAACAGGGTGAGATTTTAGTCTATGGACTAAATACAGGCTGTTGTAAGCTACTAATAACCTCTGTGCTATGTGATTCTAGATGAATAGTAAAATAAGATACTCATTTCTCGACCTATCTCTAAAATCATGATCTTTAAGGTTCATGACATAAAAAAACAACAACAACAACTAAAAAATCAATGGACAGCATCTTGAACACTGTGACATAAATTATTCTGAGTTAATTATTTACTAGTTGAGAGAGCCAAGGGAGATAAAACAAGATCCCAATGTAAGTGAAATAAACTGTGTGCATATTTAAATAATTCATACTTTAATTAAAATTGTCTATGGAACACTAAGATATTCCAAAATCATTTTGACCAACACCTACTTCCATGAGTTTAAAAAAGAAAAAGAAGAATCACCGTACATAACTTTGCATGGTTTTTGAAAAGGTCTCCAGACTGTAGAAACACAGGTCACACGCTTTTACCCCGGCCCCTGCTATAATTAGCTTGTGGTGTCAAGAGGGGGGTGTACAAGTGAACAGCAGGTACCTAGTAGGTTTTGCTGCATGAAGCGTAATGAGGATTTCAGATGTAACACACTAATACTTGTTTTATTACCGTAGTCAATTGTCCGTGCATCTTAGGATTCATGTTGTGTACATTGGCTAAGTCATGTTTCTTTCATTAGCTGAAGCAATTAATGTACATTCAGCCTTTTAAGTGCTACCTCTTTATGCTTTCTCCTTGTGTAATTCAGTTTGCAATGATTAAAATAATTTTTCAATGGCGATGTCACAGCTTAATGAAAAAATATACAGCACTAATGTAAGAAGCATTTGTAAACATTTTTAGGAGGATATTGTTTGTTGTTACACAGCACTGTAGCAGATGGTTATAAAAAGCAGCTCAAACTTAAGAATAGCTGAGAGACAGACCTCAGGGGATTGGGATACACAGGAGGAAAATGGAGAAATTCTACTCTTTTGAAGGAGAATTTAACTCCATGTCAGAAATAGCTTTTGGTCCCTCTTTTGGTCTCTACAGCTAAGGACTAAATATGGGCTAGCGTTTACAATCAATGACTCAGTCTTGTTCAACCTTTTAACTACCGGGCACTTACCTTGTGCCAGGCCCCAGGCTAAATCTTTGAGACACAGCTTCTGGTTCTATCACAGAAATGGTGAGAAACAACGACATGGAAGGATGAAATAACGTTCCCTAGAGTCTCAACTGCCAGTGAGCCTAGAGCTGGGATCCATCCCACACCCAGTTTCCTCTTACCCCCCGGGGCAGCGTGGTTAAAGAGCCGGGCTGCGCGGGGCTTATGCCTGTGCTTCGCTGTATATTAGCGACGGGACTGGAGCAAGTTGCTTAGCCTTCCTGAGCTTCAGTTTCACTCTCTTTAAAACTGGAGATAGTCCCAGAAACCTGACTGGCAGCTCTGTGGCCACGAGTCGGTGAGTATGGGTCACGTGCTCAGAAGCACGAGCACGCACATCTCCTCTTATAACCACCGCTCTGTCTGTGCTATACTGCCCGTCCCGCCTTATCTGTGTTCCCATTGCAGGTCTAATTGTCTCTTTGTTTTAAGCAAGACCTTATGCTTTTGTGATGCCTCGTGGTAAATAAGTGTGTGCATAAATGGTCGTAGAGAGGATGATGACACAGGCCACACATCAGGATCAGAATCCAGATTTCATCAACGTTCTCAATATCTCTCCTAATTTCATAAGTGGTTATCCTTTTTATGCACATGGGCAATAATTTCAATAGTTATATTTTTAAAATTATTTTTCACTCCTGAAGGCATGATGTGATAATTCAGTCTTTAGCAGCTAGATACATGTGATCAGACAAAAGAGTTCAGACACTGAGAACATTGTGTGTTTCCTTTAGATCCCCAGTCAGCAAGAAAAGAAGAAGAACAGAAGAAAAGAACAGAAGAACAGAAGAACAGAAGAAAAGCCATCCTCATCTGTGATGACTTACCCCATTCCTTCCTCAGACCGGTTGCTCCTTCTGCCTATATAATGCCTCTCCTGATTCTATATTTGTCATATTCCTACTCTCCTTCAGAGACATAGCTTAAATGTTATCTCCTCCAGGAAGCCCTCCAGGAAGCTTTCCAGACCTGCTTTTCCTTTCCAGATAAAATTATCTCTCCCTCATCTGAATGCCTCAGGCAGAAAACACCCATTTCCCTCCAGTAACTATCCTCTCTCTCTACCTGAGTGGACTTCTGGGTTGCAGCCAGCACATGGCTTTCCAAAGACTGAATCAGCTTCTCCTTACAGCAAGGGCGTGGCTAGCCACGTGACCACAGTTTGACCAACAGGATGCAAGCAGAAGCCCTGGGTCCTACTTGCAGGACATGTCCTCATATAGAGCAGGGCATGCCATTCTTTACTCCTACCCTCTTTCTGATTGCTGGAATATGCATTTTTTTTTTTTAATTTATTTGACAGACAGAGATCACAAGCAGGCAGAGAGGCAGGCAGAGAGAGAGGAGGAAGCAGGCTCCCCGCCAAGCAGAGAGCCCGATGCGGGGCTCGATCCCAGGACTCTGAGACCACGGCCTGAGCTGAAGGCAGAGGCTTAACCCACTGAGCCACCCAGGCGCCCTGCTGGAATATGCATTTAATGGTTGCTACTTGAGCAGCCATTTTAGACCATGAGGTAGAAGTCAAGTGTTCATGATGGCAAGAATAACTAGCTCTTCCTGGTGATTATAAAGTCCCCAGACAGCATGGACTGCCCACTGCGAGAAATTGTTTCTGAGAAAAAGAAATAAACTTGCATTTTCTTGCATTTGCGTGTGAACCCCATCTTGACTTACTCAGCTCTTCAGCATGCTGAATTATCTGCACCTGTATCTCCTGAATGGCACTCACGGTATCACATTATATCAGACTGTGGAGAATAGCTGTTGCTGTACTAGACATGAGTTTCTAGAAGGACTGTCATCCATCAAGTACTCATCATGGGCCCAGGCTCTTCGTAGGCTCTTGAGTAAACGGCTGTTGCATAAAGACAACCTGAATCAGAATGTGTAGAAGACATCGAAAAACAGGTCCCCTTGACACTCATTTGGGAGCATCTTTCTGTATAAGCATAAAGGTCTTTTTCAGGCGCAGATTGACAATGCACAGCAGAAGAGTGGCACAAAGTGTTTTGTCATTGTGCCTCTCCATTGCTCTTATTCCAAATGACTTTATTATAAAGTCTCTTGCTTCAGGATTACGTGTTTGCACGAAGGCTCTAGCAATAAAGCATATACATTTGATGAGGAACACTCTCATCTGAGAAGATCATCTTCTTGAGTAGAAAGCCTTAGTAAGAGTGAGTGGTGGCTCTGAGGGAGGAGCGGTCCATGGGTCTGTCACATGATTCTTACATCTGAGCCAAGGCTGTGGGATATGAGTATGAGAATTACGAGACTCGGCATATGTCTCGGGCTTAGCCACTAGCTGGCTACTCCACTACTTAGTCTAACTTCCAATCCAGAGTTATTTTCCGGGGGTTCACTAAAATAGAGAATGTGCATCATTTGAAAAAAATACTCGATATTAATATGAAATGTAGGGTTTAAAAATATTTCCTTAAATATGAAACTGTAGCAGGACAGGACATTTTTAAACTTCAGCAATGTTTTAGCAGAAAGTAATGTTTTGGGGAATGCAGGCTTGGGTTTTTGTTTTGTTTTGTTTTGTTTTAGAATAAAACAATCAACTGAGAGAAAACAGAGTGACTTGGGCATGAGGATCTTTGTCATTTATCTATTCTCTGCTATGATCCCATGACTCTCTGATAATGTCACATATCTGAAATTACTATGTGAGCTTTGTCAAAAGCATGACTTCAATGGGAATTCAAAACTCAACATGAGTATTAAGCACTTAGCTCAGCTGAATTTCCCAACACTACTGACATCATAAAGCTCTTCAGAAGGCTCTGAGTGGTATAGGAGGAAAAGTCTGTCTGAATTTAAGGGCCTAATTTGTCTACTTTAGAAGGAAAAAAATAATCTTTCTGGTGGCAAGCTTTTTAAGATATAAGCATTACACTGATCTGGCTGTAAGTTTTTAAATGGCAATGAAAAATGAGCCATGTCCTTTTTCTCAAATTCACACTTGGCCAACAGTGAGAATCCTTTCATACTGCTTTCTCTGAATAAGGGCCACTTTATTCGAAGGGCAGAGGAAAAGGAGAATTATTTAATATATAAGAGCAGTTGCAGAAAATGCCCTCACTGCCTTTGTGAAGCCCAAGACAAATTGGAAAACAAGTGTCCCTCTGACATCAGTCACTTAACCGTCTTGCTCACCTGAAGGATAACCGTCCTGGGTGCCCGTGTGTCGGCCAGTTTAAAAGCTCGTTCACTAGTACCACACAGCCATACAATTAGAACTAATTCACTCCAGACATTCTACGGATTGTGAATGGGTATTTTACCTGTGGAAAACAAGGCCAAAGTCCTTGAAACAACTTAATCATGGGGCATAATAGTTAAAACAACTGAGCATAGCTGGATCATTTTAAGAGTGAGTGAGATTCCTTATTGGAATCACTCATCACCTAAGTTAATGACCACAGTTATAAAATGTTTGCCATCAGTGAAGAAGAGAGGGAGGGAGGGAGAGAAAACATCTAGGGAAAGATGTTGTAACTCCCTGATTTCAAGAAGCTTAAGCTGAAGGTCCTGTTTAGAAAATCTGAATCTCTACTGAGGTAACCAGGCTTTGAATCTCCTGACAAGCTGCATCAGAGCTGTTGTCATTCCCGTGTATCTCAGCAAAAGTCTAGGGGACCACAAATTCTATCTGTGGCTGGATTCTTGACACTGAGCCAGTCTTTTCCTTTCTTTTTTGTCTAGGTTCTCCCCCCCTCCAAAGGAAAGAGAGAGAGAGAAGAAAGTAAGGAAGAATTTATAGAGGAAAGACAATCATATGAACATAGAGGCATAATTCCCATTCATTCCCCCATTTTTTCACCCACCTGGGAGACTTTGGGTGCTGAAAGTACTGGAATATGGGACCACATTCAGCAACTGAGCTGATGCACTACATACTAGAAGTACTAAGTAGTACTAACTTAGTACTAAGTACTAAGATGTGGTGAGAGCCACACAGTCCTGCCATACAGGAGCCCGTGTTCCACTGAAATACTAGACCAGTTTCAGGGACCTTGAACCCAGAAGCATTTTGCACAACTCAACCAAATGCTGGCGCTCCAGTCTGAAATCAGAGCCAAGACCACAGTTGCAGAGTCTGTAACCTGTCTGAGCCATACCCCAATCCACAGAAACTCGTGAATGTTTTCCACTGAAATGGAGCCAGATCCAGGAGTTCCACTGAGGCATTTTTAATGTAAACTAAACTTGGAAGAGTTTATGAAGGATTCAACCTGGAACTCTAGAGGAAATTGGAAATGAGTAGGAAGTAATTCTTTATGAGCCAAATCAAAGAGAAGGCTGCCAGAAATCACATGACTTCTTTTCATAAGACAGAGCTGAAACCGTTTTGACAATTGATAAAAACAAAACAATGGGCCCAAAATGGAGTCACTTGTGCTAAGCCCCATGTCACCAAACCAAGACTTAATGATGTTCCAGCTCTCCCAGAAATGGAATCGCAAACCAGTCAACCAGGAATCACCTGATAAGCCCTAGTTAGGTAGTCTGCCTAACAGACCCCTACCCCCCCCCCCAAAGAAAAGTTACCTTGTAATAATCAACTGCTTTTTAACCTAGGGTAACTTCTTTCTTACTTCTCCCTTCTGCCTATAAAAGCCATTTTGTACAGCTCCTCAGAGCTCTTTTTTATCACTAGATCAGATGCTGCCAAACACAAATCAATTTTTGCCCAAATAAACCCTAAAATTTTAAATAAGACTTGGTTTATCTTTTAACACAATGAATTATTCTCTACTCAACTGATGATTCACTCTTGCCAAAATAGTTCCCTCCTGCCTTTTTTTTTTAAACACAGAATGTTTAGTCATAAAGTTATTATTGAGTCTTTTGGGTTTTTATCCCTGTAAGCTGGCAACTAGATCTGAATTGTGTTAATAGATATGGTAAAACCCCGGAACTTGACTCAGGAAGATTTTTTCTATTTGTTTGTTTTCGAAAATGCTAATGACAATAATAGCTACAACTGCTAGGAAAACAGTTTCAACCACACACTGGTTGCTACCAAAGTATTGAGTTCCCTGTTTTTGAGAAACACGCTGAGGGATAAACTTAGTATTCTAAGTAGCTCCTCCACAGTTAGAGAAGGGTTTTTTTCTCTTTTCCCTTCTTTGTCACTACAAACTTTCCCCACGAATGAAAGAAAGAAAAAGGAAGGAAGGAAGGAAGGAAGGAAGGAAGGAAGGAAGGAAGGAAGGAAGAGAAAAGAAAAGAAAAAGAGAAAGAATACATTTGGCAATCTATTCCTTCGGGTTAACAAGATATTCCTAAAGGTAGTGAGAAGATGCTAAAGACAAACTTGCTCTAATTGATAATTTTGCCTAATATTCATTTTTCCCTGGCAATAATGAGGAAATCTGAACGTGGTAGTCCAGCCCCCACGATTCCAGCACTCAGGTACAAGCCCTTGAGTATGGGCAGAAGAAAACCTGTGAGGGACCCTCTCCTGCTGGCCTGGAAGAAAGCAAACTGCCATGCTGGGAGAGACGAGGGGCCTCTAGGAGCTGAGAGCTGTCCCAGGCTATAGCTAGCAGGAAGACAGAGACCTCACTCATACAACCACACAGAAATAAATCTGCCTACAACTGTGAGCTTGCAAGGGCACAAGTCTCAGCCAACACCTTGATTTCAGCCTGGTGACAGCCTGAGCAGAGGACCTATCTAATTTGTATCCAGCCTCTTAACCCATGAAAATGATGAGATAATAAATTTGTGTTGTTACCAGCCACTAAAATTTTGGTCATTTGTTATGTGGCCGTAGAAAATGAATATGCTGACAGACGCGTGTGAAAGTCAGTCAACAGAGTCAGTTAAATGACCCTGCGGTACATGACATTACTTCATCCCAGCGGAAGCACAAGCAAAGGTGAGACACAGTATTCGCCACTGTCGTCTTTTCTTGCTTCAATTACAATATTTGGCATTTGGCATAAGTGTCTGGAGCGACGTTTTCATTGCTTCTCTGTCATCCTCTTCAGTGGGTCACATCAATTTCAGAGGAAATCATGGGACAATTCCTTTCTAATGAGGTACTCACAGTCAAAATATTCTGTTGAAAGGAATATATGCTGCTAATCCATTTTGATTAACTAAAGAACTTTCTCTCTTACGTATATATGGTATCTCCTCAAATACAGTCAGAATTTGGTCAGTCTAAAAAACGTGTTTGTGAAGACAGAGGAACACAGGATCCAGTTATCCATGTGGATTATATTAAGATTCTAATCTACTGTGTGTTTGTTTTCCCTTTTCCGTTTTGTAAAAATTGTAGTAGTAACAGGAACAGTAGCAGGAGTAACCTCTATAGGAGATTGTGTCAGCTGTTTGCTCTCTACTGAGCCTTCTGGAGGAGACGTAAGCTTCACGAAGAGGCAACATACTGCAAGGGGAGACGGTGGCCTGGATATCAGGAGACCTAGGCTCTACGACCCACTTTGACATTTATTAGCTCATGATTTTAAATATGTAATGTTCTTTTTCTAGGTCTCAGTGTCTTCATATATATAAAGAAAGGATTCAATATGCTCATTATAGTTTATGGTGTTTAAAACCTCAGGAAATCCCTAATGAAAACATGGAGAAAGCAAAGACGGCAACAGAGTGGGAGAGATGGGGAAACAAGCTGGCAGGCTCCAGGTCTCCGTGGTCACTCCCACACAGATTAGTTATTCTCTGTTTCATACCCGGGCTCCACGGAGGACTTCATATCAACAAAGGCTGCCATATAGTTTTAAAACAAAAATATGGAAAAGCACTGAACTCTGTCTGTAAGGTCCTTCCCAGCAAAGACCATGAGTCCCTCAGAAGAGATAAACCAAGACAATGAGTATACAGTCATTCTTTCTTCTGATCATCACTCTGGTCTTAGATTCTGCTTAAGTAGGAATAAATGTTTTCTAAGGAAGGTGGGATGTCCCTTCATGCACCTGGCATTTCAGCTTTCTTTCTTATGTGGATGTTGTCCTTCGTTTTTCATGAAGGTGATACATTTCATAGACAGCCCATGCTCAGAGCAACCAAGATGCTCTAGGACAGTCAGTATTTCTTGTAAGGTTAGCTGTATTAATCAAGCCAGTTCATTGAATATGATAAAAATTGATTACATTGTAAAGCTGGTTATATCAATAAATGAAAAAAAATCACGAAAAAAAAATTCTTCTCTTTCTGCCCAATTCTTGGCTCTGGTCCCTGAATTTATGTTTGATGCTGGGGTGAGACCTGCCCCTCCATCAAACAGAACAATTCCTTAGTGCTGTAGGAAGCTCTATAGACTGAAAGGAGTGGGGACTTCTAGGTGTGGGGAGAGTAGAATGACCGGGAGACATGCACAGGTAGAGAGTTCCTAGAAATTAGTGCTGGCAACCATCCGGGAGCAGAGACGAAATTTTGTGTTATTCTTGCCACACCTCAACTCCACTTCTCCTGATATAATCCTGATATAAACCAAAGTAAATATTTCCCATCCCTTCTGCCGAATGGAAGCATGGCCTGAAATGGACAAATTTTGCTGATCAATTTTAACGGCAACTACATTATGAAAATGATAACGGCTACTTTTGCCAATACTTGTTGAATTACTGTTCTACTGGGAAAAACTACCATTGCCTCATTTAACCTGTACAACCACCTACAGCATAGGGATTATTTTCCACAGGTTACAAATGAGAAAACTGAGGCTCACGGGAAGTTATTCAACTTGCTCAAGTCAGGTAGTTAACAAGTGACAAGCCCACATCTGTCTGACTTCTGGTACTTATCCACACGTACTCTTCTCAAACCACTAGAGTTCGATCTGCTTTAGAGCAAAAGCCAAGAGGTTTATTTTGGGTCCCCTGGTCACCAGCATAGTATTTTGCACCACAAACAGCATTCAAAATATCCCTGTTATTATTGGTGATGGACTTGAAACTGAATGCATTGGAAAGTATGGAAATATCAATACATTGTCCAAAGGAACTGAGCTTTACTAGATCCCATAACAGAAGAACAAAGCACACCCAAAAAAGCTTAATTTTAATTCATATTGTCTCTTCTCTAAATGGACTTGTAAACATGGGACCATTGTCCTCTACATGGAAATTCCTAATTCTCTAGAACAGCAACATCTAAAGAAGACTATCAAATCACGAGATCTAAAAAGTGAGTACAGTCTAACCCAAATTAATTTTAATACATATAATCTCTCCTCTAAACCGCTTTTTACCATCAGGCCATGGTCTTCACTATATGGAAATTTCTAATTCTCTCGAATTCAATAATACTTAAAGAAGAAAATTAAGGCATGAATCTAAAATAATGACTGATACAGTCTGGGTTACTTTGGGATTCATCCTAAAATAACATTTAGCTCATTAGCAAGAGCAGCCTGATCTATTCTCCCTACTTAGTAAGTGTTACATATGGTACCAGCTATATTTTCCAAACCCCGAATCAGAGGACATGACATAGGATTGCTAGGGAATATCCAGAACATATGGTCACCATCATATTAGGGAACAACCACGAGAAATTTTGGAATTGCTATTCCTATAGCACATATGTGTTTCAGAGAATAACCTCGTATTTTCCCAAAGATATAGCCTAAATCTACCAAAAGCCTTTGAGAGCTGAAGTTAATTATATATCCAGGTAGGTGGGCCAGCAAGAAAGCTCAGAAAACAGCTTGATAATACAAGAAATCAACCCTTCAACCATTTTCAGTTTAGAGAAGCCACATCAAACCTTAATGAGAAACCACATGTAGTGGTAAATTCTGGCATTTAATTTTATGATTATTTACAGCCATTCTGGTGCATAGCATATGGCATAGAGTTGCCTTTTTAAAAGTACCGGGAAAATAAGCTAGAATGGACTAAATACATACCAGTCGAGTTTTATTCCTCTTGATAAAGAGAGGAGAGACGTATTTAATTAAGAAAAAAAAAAGAGATAAAATGATACGAGCTGTGGATAATATTTCATACTTTTGGAACTGCTTGGCATCATGCCTTAGGCAAAAACTGGTGACAAATATTCTGAAAGTAACAAAAGTTCCAAAGTAATTTATTCTTAGGTGAATGCCCTATAGTCTGCCAAAAGCTTCATTCCCTTAATTTTATAGTCATCTATCATTCTAATAAAATGTTATGAAATACACCATGAAACCTTTCACCTATTCTGGTTTTTAAATTATTTTCTGAAGTCTCACAGGGGACTGCAGGAACAGAAGCAACAGTAAGAGTCATATTTTTTTCTCCCCAAGAATAGTAACTTTGCTCATCCATATCCCTATGTATAAACCTAACAGATTTGAGTAAATTTACTTCCCAAATCAACCATTATGGTATGTTTCACTGAATGGTAAGACGAACAATCAGATGGCACGTGATACCGCATAGTAATAAAATAAAAAGCAGGAGCGTTTCAGGTACAAAATCACAGACCAGGGTGCTTGGGTGGTTCAGTTGGTTAAGTAACTGCCTTTGGCTCAGGTCATGATCCCAGAGTCGCCGAATTGAGTCCCGCATCGGGCTCCCAGCTCCATGGGGAGTCTGCTTCTCCCTCTAACCTTCTTCCCTCTCATGCTCTCTTTCACTCTCTCTCTCCCTCATATAAATAAATGAAATCTAAAAAGCAAACAAAAAAAAAAATCACAAAGCAAGGAGTCACCTCCCTCTCCATCCAAAATCCTACCTAAAAAGAGTGTATCAGCACAAAAGAATACAGCTATATGAACACAGAGAACAGGAGAAGAGAAGTTCCTCATATTTCTGGAATTATAAAGCCCACAATCCAGAATCTACTGTGGGGAGGCATAACGCAAACCACCGAAAATGCATTACAGAACTAGTAAGACTCTGGGATAGAAGTAAGACTGTGGGGTAAGAAACAGGGCTGAAAATAGAGGAACTGGTTAAGGGAGAGAGAACTTGAGAACAACTCCAATCATTCCCTCTGTCTCCATCCCCAGATACTAAGGTGGGCAGGTTGAAGGGAGACTACTCTTTACTCTCGGGCAAAAATTAATGCATAAATTAAAAAACGTAAAAAAAAAAAATTTTATTGGGGCCAGCCATGGAAAGACTCACCATTGTTATGTCACTGCTATGAATTTAAGGTCGAGGGGGGAAAAATATAAAATTTGATATTTAAAATTCAAGATTTTCACTACTATCATTTGAAAGCAATGTCCAAACCTTTGGATACATTTAGAACCTACTCTGCCTATGTCCAAAGGCCTAATGTAGCAGAGTAGACACTAGCCAGACACTAGGTCACCATTTTCCTGAGTCGGTCTGTTTACTTGAAATGTTCAGTGGAAAACTTCTTCTCTCAGTCACTTATAGGGAACTGAGAAAAGGCCTTGAAAGAAACCAGTTAAAACTGAAGTCTGTATGTAGCACAGGGCAGCTGCATAACACACCAGTGCTGTTACCTCTTGAATTCCCCCAGCTGGACAGAAACAGTTCATTGCAGACAGCTGAGTGTCAAGGGAAAATGTCCCCCACATGGCCTCTGTTAGACACCAGTCAACAAGTGCTCTGGAAATCCAACTAGATTTCAAGGTAAGCTATTTTTCTGTGGCTTCACAAAGATCTTTAAGGTAAAGCACTTCACTTATAGTCATATCCACTCCCCTGTCCTTCCATTGTCATTCCTGTCACCCTCTCTGCATGAGTTTTAATGCAAAATCAAATAAAATTGAAATAGAAAATGTCAACACTTGGTGTGCATGGGTGGCTCAGTCAGCTAAGCATCTGCCTTCAGCTCAGGTCATAACCCCAGAGTCCTGGGATGGAGCCCTGTCTCATCGTCGGGCTCCCTGCTCAGTGGAGAGTCCGCTTTTCTCTCTCCCTCTGCCCCTCCTCCTCCCCCTGCTCATGTGCTCTCTCTCTCTTTCTCTCTCTCTCTCTCTCTCTCAAATAAATAAATAAAAATGTCAATACTTGGTGGCTAAAGGAGACTAACTCTCAGATGAAAATCTAAAATGTGCCTCCTAACAAAATCTATAGTTGATTTGATCCAGAACTTTCTAAACTATGATTCTCATCCTAGTTCTACATGAGAAAGATCGGTGCCAAAGTCTCGCTTCAGATGAACCACATCAGAATCTCTGGGGGAAAAGCCAGGAATCTTGTCTTAAATGCTCTCCATTTATTTCAGATGTGCACCCATGATTCAGAACCACTGAAGCAGCCTCTCGTAAGATGACTACAGGTTATTTGAATAAGGATCTGCAAACACTGAATGCAGGGCATGAGTGCACACAGGCATTTCAGGAGAATAGAACACTTCAAAATAACCATTTAGGAAAACTTAAACAGAATATTCTCAGGCGTAAAAAAAAATGAAGATTTAAAATCAACACAGAACCCCAATTTTTATCTGGTGAATAACCCAATCCCCCACTAACAACTAAGATACTTTGCCTTGACTTAACTCATGAGTTCAAGCCCTGTATTGGGCTCCAATGCTGGGCATAGAGCCAACTTAAAAAAAAAAAAAAACTTTTGGGCGACTGGGTGGCTCAGTGGGTTAAAGCCTCTGCCTTCAGCTCAGGTCATGATCCCGGGATCCTGGGATTGAGTCCCTCATGGGGCTCTCTGCTCAGCAGGGAGCCTGCTTCCTCCTCTCTCTCTCTGCCTGCCTCTCTGCCTACTTGTGATCTCTGTCTGTCAAATAAATAAATAATAAAAATCTTAAAAAAAAAATTTAAAAAAAAACCTTTTTAGCAGAACACCAAGGCAGACAGAAAAGAGGAAATAGATCTGGCCATATAAAAAGTATAATTTATAAGTTTATAAATTTATGTAAAGATGAATGCTATAAAAATGTAAAAGATATTTTCAAACTGAGGAAAAATTCAGTGTTTCCAGTATATAATATATAAAGCTATTATCCTTAATAGATAAATAGTCTTTACACATTAGTATGAAAAAAATGCAATCAACTGAGATTAAAATGAGCAGAAGATATATATACACAATTCACAAATAAACAAATATAAATGTTTAATAAACATGAACATATTTAACTTCATTAGTAATAAAAATAAAAATTTAAAATCTCACAGAAATGTTCAGCTATAAAAAGGTCAATATATTTTAAAAATTTTAATATTGAGTTTTTCAAAAAATATGCTGATAATTAGGCCCCTTGCACTTCTGGAGGGCAATTTAGAGGTGTATATTTATACACTCTTTCTGGAGGGCAACTGGGCAGCATGTATAAGAAGAAATTAAGACATGTCCTTTGGGCCCAGTAGTTAACTTCTGAGAAAGTACCCTTAGTCAATAATCAAAAAAGATGAATGAAGATTTAGCTATAAAGAAGTTTATTACAACATAATTTATATGAGTAAAAATACTCAACAATAAAAGTTATGAAAGTAGTAAAATATACTCTAATTTTAATATTTTGTAATAAAAAATACAAACAGGTAAGCATAATATTCCTCCATTTCTCTAGAATATTTTTATAGCACATAGATCACCTTTTGTAGGACAGCAAAAATTTCAAATATGCTGTATTGGACTCAATTTATGTGCCTCTCCAGATTTACTCAACCCTTCTGAACTCCCAGACTGAACTGAAGACTCTTAATTGGACAGCAAGGTAGCAATGAAGGTTTGGAGTGCAGCCAGCAGAAGACATATTGAGAACAAGAAGTCTCTTTGATGACTCTCAGATCACATCAATTTACATATGGGGGAAGCCTCCAAGGGTGAAGTTTGGGTGTGCAGAGAGGGAAGAGGAGTCCAATAGGTCCCTGTCTTACATCTTACATTTCCTTTCCATCGGTAAGCTTGGTGGAAAAAAAGTGGTGCTCAGATTTGGAATGATTAAGAGATCAGCCTGCAATTCGATATCATTGCCAATTCATGCAAAGAATCTTTGAGAAGAGTTTCAAAGCATCGTCTGTGTTTATGCTCTAAACAGATTGACTCCACGGCTACCCACAGGCATCACCTGAGATGCTCTCTTCAGTGTTCCTTGACAGCAATTCCTTCTGAGTCTTTCCCTTCCTAAATACAATCCCTCTCCACCTCACCCCAGGTCTAGGTGGACTTGCATTTGGATGACAGTAATAATGAATAAGAATGAGACGACAAAGGACAAGATTAAAGATTTCTTAAACAGATGTCTCAGAACACAGGCAAATGTACACAAACTCTGACCATGCAGGTGTGAACGTCTGTGTCCTTCCAGGAAAATTCAGTTAAATTGACATCAACATCCTGGTGCAGATGATCAAAGTCAAACATTATTTTCTTTTATGTTAAGTTTCCATTGCCATGACACAGGTTCCCCTTTTGTGATCTCAGCAAGAGAGATAAAAAAAAGAAAAAAACAGAAACCTCAAATACAGGTTTTTACAAAGTGTGGCTGAAATTAGTAATATGAGATTACTAAACTGAGAGACCTTTTTAGAATCTTGAAGTTGGTGAGTTTCCAAAAATATACAAGGCATGAGTTCATATACTCTCCAAGACTCAAGACTTTTCAATCATAAGAGAAGTCATGTATGTTAAGGAAAGGCCAATAAAAATCTGTCTTGCATGACTCTAGTCACATTAAAAAGAAAGGGTTTTTTTCATTATTATTGGTTTCAGAGGTAGAATTAAGTGATTCATCAGTTGCATACAACACCCAGAGCTCATCACATCGTGTGCCCTCCTTAATGCCCATCACTCAGTTACCCTATTCCCCCCTCCCCTCCAGCAAACCTCAGTTTGTTTTCTAGATTCAGCGTCTCTTATGGTTTGCCTCCCTCTCAGTTTTCATCTTATTTTATTTTTCCTGCCTTTCCCCTACATTCATGTTTTGTTTCTTAAATTCCACATGTGGGTGAAATCATATGGTATTTGTCTTTCTCTGACTGACTTATTTCACTTAGCATAATACCCTCTAGTTCCGTCCATGTTGTTGCAAATGGCAAGATTTCATTCTTTTTGATGACTGAGAATTAATATTCCATTGTGTGTATATATATATATACCACATCGTCTTTATCATTCACCTATCGATGGACACCTGGGCTTTTTCTACACTAATGCTAATAAAAACAAAAATTTTTAAATCCTGAGAGTCTCATCTCCACAATGGACAAATGGATTAGACAGTGGATATGTCTGCTCATTTGTATATTTCCTCAAGAGTCTAGAATCGTATCTTAGCAGCAATTGTTTTAATCAACAACTGTGTATGGGGATGCCTGGGTGGCTCATTGATTAAGCATCTGCCTTCAGCTCAGGTCATGATCTCCAGTTCCTGCGATGGAGTCCCAAACTGGGCTCCCTGATCAGCGGGGAGTCTGCTTCTCCCTCTTCCTCTGCCTCTCCCCTGCTTGTGCGCGCTCTGTCTCTCTCTCAAATGAATAAATAAAATCTTTTTTTAAAAACTATGTATTAAAAGTTCTATTAACTGCTATATTTGCAACTAGGATTTCCTTCTAGTAAATTCTTGCATCACACATTTGACTACCCCAAAAGCTGTTATATTAGCAACTTCACCCCCTCGAGGTGTGGGCACAAAATTCAAGTCCTGGGCGCACGAACCCAGGAAATCCCTTCCCTGGAATGTTAGGACTTGGAAGAAAACAGTTTGTAGATACTGCCTGCCTCGGTGGCTGACAGTTTAGTATGGGAAGCAGGGAGACGTTAGCAGCCATGAAGAGAGAAAGCAGTGCGTATTAGGAATATGTAATAATACACAGAGAAAAACAGAAGTAGAGCAGCAGAAAGAACCTAAGGACATTTTCGTCTCTCACTGAGGCCTACCATTCTTACAGAGTTCTATCTTACCAATAACGTCCCCCTTTGGTTCAAGCTACTTCAGGTTAAATTTCTTTCACTTTCACCTGAAGCACTTCTGACCAAGTCATCATCTTTTTCCCTATAAATCCTCTCATCCGTTCATTTTCTGCTCCTAATGATTGTTTATTCAAGTTGTATCTCCATTGAGATAGTCAATTCACATCTTGTTAAAAAGTTAACAGAACAATACTGATCAGATGTCATAAATGATGAACCTCAAGTTTATGTTCAGTCTTTCATTAAATCCTCGCTATTTTGTAGCATTGGGTATCACTCAAACCAAAAGGCCTTCAGTTTTGATTTAAAGATGTTGTCCTACCGCATGTAACACTACAATAATAATCTTTTAAAACATGCTCTAAACTGAGTTAATTGCATTTCTTATAAAATTCACTACCTGATTTTCAACAGGTAGATTTTTATTTTCTTTCCAATAACAAACACTAATATTTTTCTAGTACTTAAAATTTTAAGACGCTTTTCACATCTAATCAAGTTTGAGACCCTTCATAACCATGTGGAAGGTAGAGTGGATATGGTTTGCATTTTTGTACTGTTTGTGGTAGACTAATTGCTGCAATTCACAACCCCAAAAGCTCAGTGATTCAAAACAATCAAAGTTTATTTTTTTTTTTGCAAATTTGAGTCTAATGCAAACCAAGCAGCCTTTGGAAATGACCTTGTGATGTCACGATCATCAACACCAACACAGCAAGGGGGAAGATGTGGGAAAGAACACCGGATGGCCCTTTTCAGAACTGACCCACACATCAATTCCACTTGTAATCCATTGGCCCAAGCTAGTCACGTGGCTTTGGCTAGAAAGCCAAGGAAGGAGGAAAGGTAGTTCTTGGTGGGGCATCAGATTCCCAGCAGCAGATCCACACTGTGGAAGAAAGCATGGATTGGGGATATTAAGGTAGCCATCTATGCCATAGTTTTAGGGGTGAAGACCCTGAAAATCACAAAGAGCAGGAACTGCAGCCGAACAGTGACTCCTACCCAGGTGTTCTGACTTTTAGGTGGTCCTTTCCCCTCAGCCCTAATGTTAAGGGCAGTCACAATGACGAGCATTTAAAGCTATCCAGATGCCTCTCCTTCTCAACCCACTCGCTCAGATTTTTTTGAGACTCAAAAAACTCAATTATTGTCATAATTTTTTTTCTGACCTCCTCCCTTTCCCCCTCTTGTCTTGCCCCATCACACCAACCATGTGCTCCTTCTATTTTTGCATTTAGTAGCGTTTATCTACCCTGGAGTGTGCGTTACCAAGGTCCTTATCCCCTAGCAGAACGTGAGTCCCTTGAGAGCAATCTTATTCCTTTATGTGCCTGATACACAAAAAGTGATTAATAAGTGTTTGGTGACTGAGGAAAGACTTTCTCTATATCTGGGTTTATTCAACACCCTGACTTCTCTTGGATTAAACCTCCTTTTCCTTCATTAATAGGGAAGACCAAAAACAGAAGCCAGAGCACATGCTACAGATATAAAAATGTAAGCCTGGAATTCTTTTATACTTAACACATTTTATGATGACTCCTGTTCAGTAGTATCGGCAGGTCTTCCTCTCCCCACCCCCTGTGTGACTCTTTTTAAAAAATGTTTGTTTAATCCTACCATTCAGCAGCCTCAAGAGTCAGGGCGCCTACATTAGCTCTGAGTTGATGCTTGGATGAGCCTTAAATCTTCATGTTTTTTGACACCGTGCTGAGACAAACTCTTTGATTCAGGAAAACTGCATACTCTATGGAGTAAGGCTGAAGCAATTAATCAAATATTTAATTATATCGTAACAGAACACACAGTTATCAAGCTTTTAACTAACAATGGTAAAGAGTCCCCAGTGACCCAGGCAATAGAAAACACTAAGACACAAAGGGCTGCTTTAAACCTCACTTCTTCCAGTCTCAGCGGGAGTGTGTGGAGGAGTCTGGAATGGATCCGAGCCAAAAGGCTAAGAACCTGGAAGCCAAGCAGCCCCTTCCCTAGGAGGCTGCCTGTTCCAGACGTTCCTAAACACCGGTCCAGGCTGACCTGCCAACTTCCACCACCTTGCATACTTGGAAACAGAGCTCCTCTCCTCAGTCCCTTTCCCTTTGCCTCCTTTTTCACCTGGAGTCCACAGTCAAAAATCTAGAAACTATCATTGTGACATTTTGAAGTGTGGTATCTCGAAGGGCGTGCAGCACCAAAGAAGCCATCCTCTCCTTGCAGCACCAAAGAAGCCATCCTCTCCTTGGCTGGCTGTAAACAAATTCAGAATCCATACAAAGATGCAAAGTATTTATTTTCTGTTCTTACTATGTCCATGTCACATGGATGTCTGGAAGTCTCCACTCCTTGGTCTCTTCCCTTTCTTTCCAACCTCTCAGCTTGAAAGTCTTGGTTCAGTCTGTGGCTGTCCTTCTGTCCAAGACCAGAGAAATAGCTACTGTCCCACTCTTCCCGGTAAGGTGAGGTTGAGCATGTTTACATTCTTTAGATTGGATAAGATAACCCAAGTCCTCTCTCACTAATAGGAGAGCATGTCATGGCATGACCTAATGGGCTGTTAGGCTTAAACAACCCTTCACACTAGCGTAAGAACGGGGAGAAACCAAGATGATAAAGGGACAGAAAGTGCCATCCTGCCACGAAAGTTTGCCTACCCGCGATAATCTGGGATGGGAGACAATTTATCTCTACAACATAGCCCTCTATGTCACACACAGCTTTACACCCACTTTTCCAGACCAGTAAGAATTATTGCTGCTTCCCAATAAATGTGTCAAGAGTTGTCTACCAGTGACAGAGTTATGATTTAAGGTTAAGGCTTAATTCTGAAAAGGTCCGAAAACTGCAAAGTATGATAAAATAGATTAGTACTCCAATTTTTCACTCTTTCCCTATCCAAAGATTATCTACCCATACCCTTCACCATGTGATTCTGCGCTGCCACCAAGCAGAATATGCAAAATATATGCCACTCTTCTTTCAGCTTGGCTATGTGACTGCCTTTGGCCACTGGAATGTGGGCAGAAGAGACAGTGTGCCAGTTCTAAAAAGAGACCATAAGAGGCACTGTTTTCCCCCTTAACCTTAAGCCCCTACCATGAGAACATTATACCCCATATATTGTGGCTCTTCCTTTAGCTTGGGTCCGAGAATGAGAAACACATGGACCTGAGTCAAACGAAACAACTCAAACTAAACCGAACCCAGCCAAACTCAGCCAAGCCCAGCAGAGCCACGGGCAAACGGCAGCCCTCACGTAACACATGCAATAGGTAAAATATCTCTTGCAGTAAAGCCACTGCAATTTGGGGCTTCTTGGTTGCTTGATACTCAGTAGGTTCTGATTTGACTTTTGCAGACTGAAAATTTAAACGAATGCATGAATGAGTGAATGAATGACTGAATGAATGGTAAATTATACAATCCAACTGGATAAGAGCTATCATAAAGCAATTTTGAAATAATTGTCAGATTAATAAACATGCATTTTTCTAAAGTGTACCATGTAAAACAGTTTTGCTCAAGATATTAAAATGTATTTCTTGAGAAAACTGTTACGCAGTTAAATAGGTCTAGAAAATCCTGCATAAAATACCTCCCTTTGGAGATTCATAATGCAAACTAACAATTAGAGGCTCTGAGAAGTCATGTGACAAAGAACCCTATTTAACTTAATTTCATACTCCCTAAAAGTAATTGACCATCCACTCTTTCCCCTACTGGAATACCTATTAATATTCCAGTGTTTTTCGGAACATGGTCTGTGTCTTGGCTTGGGCTGCCATAACAAAAATAGCACAGACTGGGTGGTTTCACCAACAGGAATTTATTTTCTGACAGTTCCGGAAGCTAGAAGACTGGTATCAGGAGGCCAACAATGGTCAGTTTCTGGTAGGACTGTCCTCCTGGTTTGCAGGTGGCTGCCTTCGCACTGTGTCCACACTTGTCAGGAAGAGAGAGAGAGAGAGAAGGGAGGACCTATTCCTCTTCTTATAAGGCCACCAATCCTATTGGATTGGAGCACCGCCTCCATGACTTCATCAAATGGTACATACCTCTAAAAGCCCTCTCTCAAAATGCAACCCTATTGGAAGTTTCATCACCATAGGACTCTCGGGGAGGACATAATTCAGTCTGTAACAGTTTGGAAAGTACTGGTAAAATAAGGAGTGTTAATAGGAATGTAGCAAGGTGAGTTCAGTCTGTGTTGGTAGAAATAAACACTTTACTGAAGAGGTAGGACTGAAATTCGTCTGGGACCCAGAGGGAACTTAGCAAGTTACTAGAGGGATCTATAAAATGGTCCATTTTAAGCAGACACCCCTATTAAATTTCAGAAGTCTGAGCAATTTGCTGGCCCAGGCATGTATACAACTTTAGATATTTTACAACCCCCACAAGAGGAAGAAATGTTTTTCTCCTCCCCTGGCAACAGCCCGGTTAATGAGTCTGTCACAAGTCAGCCAATGAGAAGTCATGACCTTCCGAACCGCCCCCCCTTCACTCCAGTGGACTTTCAGTTTATGACAGCCTTCACACTCTCCCTCTTTCCTCTGTAAAAGAGCATTCCTCTCCTTTGTTCTCTGATGTGTCTGTGGTTTTGCTACAGCTGCTTGCCCCACACTGCAATTTTCTGCTATTCCCAAATAAACCCACTTTGGGTGGAAAAATAACCAAGAGTTTAATTGGAAGATTAACTGTTTGTTTCCTTATTTATTTGTTTGTTTTAAGTTTCAGGAGATCATCTAGCATAAACTAACCTAATGTGATACAAATATATACGGGCCTGAAAATGTAAATGCTCCCAGGAACCAGCATGGCAAATTACAAATGGGTAAAATCAGCCAAGTGTAAATGATAGGGCAGGGTGGGAATCGTGACAAACTGGGGAATGCAGTCCCCATCTCTAGAATTCTAGTGAGCATTACCTCCTAGATACGGAAACTGAGTGCTGGCACATCTCCTCACTTTCCAAGTAAAACTGGAAATCTGGGCTTTTATGTAAACTCTCCTAACTTTGACACGTTGGCAACTAACTAAACATTTCTCAATCCTCTCTATATAGATACAAATATGCTCCTCCATCTACACACACACACACACACACACACACACACGTACACATATGTACACACACTTGGAGGACAAGTTCAGCCCAGAGGTCACCAGTTCTTAACCTGTGACAGATGCAATAAATACGTATCGAATGAAAATATCAAAACTCTTTCTTTCCCTCCAGTTGAGGGACAGATACCAGCGAAGTCCTGGTATTAGAGACTAGCAGCTGAGCTGGCCAGAATGGTACAGCATTAATTTTTATCTTTGCTCTATAAAGAGAAATGGCCACTAAAATTTATAGAAATGTCTGAGAGAAGTTGCCATCAAATCTCTCTTCTCTGTTAAACAGATACTCCATAAAGGACCCTCGTCCAAATGTCATTATAGATGGACTGGACCTCAGATGGCATGGACTTTCACGGCCTCGTTCAACATCAAATTGAAAACAGTACTGTTCTTTCCATACTCTTGATGAATATTATTTCAAGATGATGACATTAAGTCATACATAAAAAGTTATACACACAATATTGTGTCATTAAGACTTAATTGCAGGATGCGTTACATATCAATCCATACCTCTCACAGCTATCGATGGGTTCTGTCTGTTTCCTTTGTTTTTTTTATCCAGAAAGGTTTAATCTGATGAGAGCATACCTTAATTGGGGATAGAAAACTTCTACCAAATTTTGGAGGACACATTAAATTCTAATTTTTCTCTGCAAACTTGTGTTTCCTATACTCCCTGTCCCGTTGCTATCCCTCAACACCTCTTCCACCCCAAGAGAATGCAAGATGTGAGGCTTTGACAAAGTGCCTTCTGTTCATTTCTTGAAGAATTAACCTTCGGAAGGTCTTCCCAGTCCCTCTTCACTAGGAAGCTCTTCATCTCCTACTGCATGCCTGACCCTCTCTCCTCCACATCCTCTAGCTCTCTACGCCTACCTTGGCAAGGGACTTGCCCTAACTAAGCTGATCGGATTGTTGTAACTGAGAGTGGGATCTTAGAAACAGGCTGAGTTCTCCTGAAGAGAGGAGACGTAAGATGGATATCTAAGGAGGGACTGTCAGATGACACAGCCTCAGTGCCAGAAGAGTGATACAGAGAGCAAAATGTGAGGCAGGGAGAAAGTTCCAGGAACTAGGGCTCAGTTTCTTTTTTTTTTTCTTTTTTTTTAAGATCTTATTTATTTATTTGAGAGAGAGACAGTGAGAGAGAGCATGAAAGGGGAGAAGGTCAGAGGGAGAAGCCGACTCCCCATGGAGCTGGGAGCCCAATGCGGGACTCCATACCCGGACCCCGGGATCATGACCTGAGCTGAAGGCAGTTGCTTAACCAACTGCACCACCCAGGTGCCCAGGGCTTATGTTTCTAATTGTGTCTTAAGGCCTGTAAGCTTGCCTGCCTTTGGGCTCCTTGAGACACCCCTGTGCCCTCATCATAAACACTCCCCCACTTCTGTTTTTAAGCCAGTTCATCTCTTATTAGGGCCCTGATGAAGTCAACAGGAGGTCTGCTTTGCAAACTTTACCAACTTAATCCAGGATATTATACAATTTACAAACTGAACAGCCCCCTTTTCAATTCAAAGGTGGCTAATTGGAAATCAAATGTATGGGCCACCTTAAGAGGCCTCATCCCAAATTCAGTTAAATTTTTATGAACAAAGTGAGCAGAAATACAACTGAATATTTAATTGAAACAGGGGCCTCCTTGCTTGGAGCCTTTGTATTTCGTACACAATACATTCAAATGCAGAGCTGCCATAGCTCCTGGGTTTTCCAGAGAAGTTAAGAGGCTGCAGCTAAAAGGCAGATAGAATGTTTTGGCCCACCTTCTCCTGGATCCGCCGAAATGTGAAACCAGGGAGTCAGATGGGACTCGTAACATGTAAGACCATCATGGATTGCTACTGTACCAAAATCTGATACCATAAATTTGCTGTGATTTACTCTGTATAAGAGGGTACCTGCCTTGGTTTCTTTTCATAAGGTCTCAACCCCACCCCCAACTCAACTGTAGCTTTAGATTTTTACTTTTAATTTCACCCAACTTTACTCTTAGCTTTATAATGACTTTAACTGTTCAATAGTTAATGAACCAATTAATTAAATAACATTTATTATGCTGTAAGACAGTGGTTCTCATATTTTAGTCTGCATCAGAATTACCAAGGGAGCTTGTTAAAAACTCCAGGCACCCACCAACCCAGAGATTCTGATTCAATAAGTCAGAGGTGCGGTGCGGGGAGCAGGAATTTCCTGCTACATCTGGTCTTGGTGACCAGTTGACTACATTTTGGGAGGAACTACCCTAGGCATACAGGATTTTAGGACACCGTATGATTCGTAGGCAGTAAAGACTGGCAACAGAGCGCAAATGCCTGGGCCATTACTTACTAACTGTGTGATTTGGGGCAAGTGACTAAATACTGAGACTCAGTTTCCTCATCTGTAAAATTAGAACAATAATAATAATAATACTGGAGTCACAAAGTTGTTGTGGACAATGAGTGAGGTGACACAGGTGAAATCAAATGTCATGCTACCCTGCCTGGGCCTCTGCCTGATTCCAGACGCCTCCTCCTCCTCCCTGAGACACTGGGCAAAAGGGTCAGCCTCTGCCAAAAGAAACTCGGAAAATTCTAGGAAAGCAAAAATACCCCTCAGTCCATCCGTGTCCTGGAGAAGAAAAGGGCATCAGTCTGAGGTAAAACTGGTGTGATGTGAGATATCCACCCCCCAGTCAACTCAAGGGTAAAAGACTGTATGATGGGAAGAGAAACAAGAATGGTCACTATGACTGACGTAACCAAAAGTAAATAAATAAACAAGTCCCGCTGGGACAAGTGACACTTTCCCACCTAAACGGTCCCATAGGTTGGACCATTTACACTGTGTATATACAGATTTCGCTGTCCTCTTTATAGAAAAAAATGGGTCGCTGCTGGCCACTGACCTTCGCCAGCACAGGGTGACCACCTTAAATCAAGAGCTTGCTGTAACACAGCTGAGCTTAGCAATTTTAATGAGAAATCTGGTCCTGCTGGATTACTGTTCCTGGACCACATCTTGTCAGCAATTCCTCAGGAAATTATTCAACCATCCCCAATTGCAAAGAAACAGATGGCGTACTGGGAAAAAAATATATATATATATATTCTGAAATGTATGCGCTGGTAAAAAGCAAATTTAAGGACACAAAGGCCAAGGATGACACGAATACTAAAAGTACTTTTTCCTCAGAAAAACGGACTTGTGGATATTTTTGTTTTTCCTGTCCTTTTAAACTGTAAACTACACCAGTCATCAGCATGCATGCTCAATGGAGAGATGTGCTTGACTTTTTAGAGCCGTTTAACAGAGACAGCTTGTTTTAATACTACGGAATAATACTGATCAAACGTTCTCATGGAAGATCGAGTTTTAAAATTTGTATTAATGCCCTGCTTTCATTCCTCTAACCTCCTATAACCAAAACTCCAGGATCACACTCTGTTATGCCAACTGCCCATGAAGAAATGCTGAATTATTATTAAAAATTATCATGGCACCTGAGAAAATAGCAGTGTAACCTTCATGAATATTAAATCTCTTCATAATGATCAGTGTCATTACCATGAATACTAAATGTTACGAATTCATTGCAAATTATGCTTGGTGTGAAAACTTGGCCTGTAACCAGAAAGTCTGAATTATACTTGGCAAATGCTTGAACCGATTTAAGTTATAAAAAGCAGGAAAGGGAAAACGGGTAAAACGTTGGACCTTCAGTCTCAGAAGCCAAAGGGTGTTAGGAATCGTGCAAAAGGAAAGCAAGCTGCCGTTTTCAAATAGTTCATGTGAATGTTAGGATCTTCTTCAGAGTCCCCATATACGCTTAATTATATGCCCGCAAAGAAAAGTCAGAGAGAAGCAAGGAAGGAGAGACTAGCGCCTTTCGTTGTTCATCAGTCTGTGGTGGCACGTAGATGGCACTAACTGCAAAAGTTAGTACTGCAGCATGTCATGGGAGTGATTCTGACCTTAGAAGACATTGGTGAGAAATAATCACGTTACGACAGAGCCTGCAGTTTTGAAAACTACGCCCACGTGGAGTCCTCTCATTTCCCACTGACGTGTTCTGCTTCAGTAACAGAAAGCCACATCTATACGAAAACAAACGTAAGGAGTGCTTTTTATGGTTAACTGATCACAAGCCCTCAGCCATGTGTTTTTATATTTGCATGACATTCAGGCACATAAAATGGAATGATTGATTCTCAAGACATTCCGAAAGCGAAATAACAGACGGAGTTTTAGGCAAAGACATCCTAATGAAAATCTGATGGGAAAGTAGATCTGTCTCAGGGGGATTCTGACTGAAAACTTTGGGGGCAATTTATAATGAACCGAAGCCTCCGTTTCATGAGCATGCCTTAATAGGGTTACTTACAACTATATTCACTGCGAAGGTCTCCCCCGATTCTTGCTGAGTGATCAAAAATCACAGGAACCAGGCTTTAAGGTTTCACATCAAAGCCAGGAAGCTCAAATCAAAATTCTCTTCTTGGGAAATAAGTTTTTAAATCCACAGATATTTAGTACCCTTCAAAATTAAGAGCATGTTCAACATCGGTTTTAAGTACTGTAATTTTACCCCCAAACCAGTTTAAGATCCATCTGAAATTTCCTATAAAAGATCCTTAAGATTTAAAGAAAGTTCTGACTGATGGACAGATTTAAGAAGTTCATAATTTTCTAAAACATTCTCTCACCGTCTTCAACAATAATTCTTTAAGGTGATGGAGAGTACAGGACAGATGTTAATTTTGCCTCTGGGAATTTCGATGAAGTTATAGGATGGCACAGAAACTCTGAACAGCAGGATTTAACTAAACAGAACATCAATCAGTAAGGAACAGTATGGTATGCCTGGAATCCGTTCAGAATGTCCTCCGGGCAGATTCCAAGATGTTTTTCCCCCTCTAAATTTTAAGTTTCATAAGTAATGTCTTACATTCTTCCAGTAATTTCTTAAATTATATAATCACGGCCAACCAAGTGGCTCCTGAGAATTTTTCAGCTAATGATCCACTGGTAATAATTATTGGGCTCTTCAGAATAATTACTTTGTATTCTTGAATTTACCCGATTCCTTTAGCGTCCTCTGACTCTCCTTGGTTTCAACAATACTTTCTCAGTAGTGTCAGAAGTCTTCAGAGTCTGAGGGACTCAGATTAGAAGTACAGATAAAAATTCTTCATATGTTCCCAGAGAATCATGAATAATATTTCTAAGTTCAAAAATAGCCCTTACTTACTTAACGAGGCAAGCAAACGGAGTGAAATCTTAAAGCAATACCATGAAGAGAGAAAATTTTCAATATTCCAGCTTAAATGAAGTCAAATGAGAGAGCATGATAAAATGGGGAAAAAAATTTGATTCTGGCTCTTTCACGTAAAGTGAATGATTACTTTGTCTCTGGGTCTTCTTCGGTAAAATGGGGAAAACTATACATCTTGCAGGGTTATTGTTAGGATTAAATGAAAGATTTTTTTTTTAACATTTTATTTATTTATTGGAGAGTGCAAGAGAGAATGCCTGAGAGCGGGGGAGAAGAGGGAGAAGCAGGCTCCCCGCTGAGCAGGGAGCCTGAAGTGGGACTCGATCCCAGGACTCTGGGATCATGACCTGAGCCGAAGGCAAACGCTTAACCGACTGAGTATCCAGGCATCCCAATGAAGAAGGAGATTTGTAAAGCATGTAGCACTGTGACCAACACCAAAATATGTCTTTGTAAACACATTTCCCCAGGACTAGAATTCTCCTCACAACTGATTTCTGTATGTCTGCAGAGACCTGAGGCAGAGCCAGCCATTTTCAGTAAATCTCCTATTCATAAAGCCCACTCATTAAATAATAGCTTCTCTTCCTCATCAGAGATTGCAGATTACAAGCAACAGATGCTCACTCAAAACAGCTCAAAGAAAGGAGGACAACTGAAGGATGTGGGGAAGCTCAAATGTTGTCAGTGACCAAAGCAGCTAGTCTGCTTCTCTGAGCCTCTCTCCGAGGCCTACTGGCCTCTTCCGTGCTTCTCCCTGCTTGCTGCCTTCCCTCACCTGCTTTCTCTCTGAGGGCAAGCTTTCTCTGTCTATTAAGGCACATGGCTAAAAACGCACCCCATTCCAGTCTTGCTGCTACGTGATGTCCGCGTTCAAGCACCCACCACCCTGTGAATACCCACTGTCTGACAACAGACTCTCCCCACAGAAAAGGCGGCTCGTCTCTGGCAAATTGGGTTTATCTTTGGTACAAGAGGCTATGGCAGGAATGGGAAGCAGGAGAAGCAACGGCACCATGAAGCCCATGGTCTGTCCTCTCAGCAAACACTAAGAACTAGGGGCAGTTCTAAAAGAAGGAAGAATGCACAAGGCAGGCACCTCAGAGCAGATCTACTCAATCATCTCAACAAGATGTCACTTTCTTATTTATCAAGAGGCTGGAGGACTCAGTGAGACTGCAGCCCAGGGCTGTTGGCCAGTGGGCATCTATAGCTGTCATATCTCTCAAAAACTAGCATTATGAGCAATCTAGAAACGGCCTGTGAACTCAGGACCTGGGCAACCGTGGAAATTCTCAACCACTAATTCCAGAATTAGAATATGGTGCCAAGCTTATTGTCTTTCCTATGTCTTCTCCCACACATCGTAAATACCTCTAGGCACTCCCACACATATACCACACACACTCACCCCACAACCGTCTACTGAAAAATCCTTACCTATCCTTCTTGCGTGTGTCCTCTTCTCCCTCTCTTCTTTTTTCCCATCTACTTTCCTTTACAATATCCTCTACCCTTCTTTTGATGAGGGAGCAGGAGGCTGGCTGAGGACAAAGCAAAAGCTGGCACCTTGCACCCCCTCTCCATCCGCTCCCCTCGGTGATGTGTGTGGCATTCCTCAGGTACCCCTGACTGCCATAAATGAGAAACAAATAGTTAACTTGCTGAGATCACAATCCCGCAAGACAGGAGTCTCCCTTGGTTTAACAAAGAAGTTACATTATCAATAGCACAATTTCCAGAGGCAAATGACTCAGTTCCTCAAGCCTTAATGTTACCCTCCCCTCCATAAACAAAACTGAAGGAGGCTGGGGTAGAAGGAAGTTAAGTTTCTTCTATACCTAAATCTCACTAACAAAGATGCTTGATAGCAGGATTATGACATTCCACCAGGAATCTCCCAACCATCTTGATGTTAATGGCTTGCCAAAAGACAACATTGATCAAGCCTCTGGTATCCCTGCGCCTTGGAGGCCTCCTTTAGCATATGAAAGCTCCGTTGAAACCTCCCTTTCCCTCACCTTCCCCCAACCGCAGGGTACATAACCTGCCATCCCTCACAACCCGGGGCAGCAGCTCTTCCTGCCCACGGGTCCTGTCCCCGTGCTTTAATAAACCACCATTTTGCACCAAAGATGTCTCAAGAATTCTTTCTTGGTCATCGGCTCCGGACCTCAGCCCACCGAACCTCACCCAGGTTCTAGAACTTCATCACTTTCATTTCTGAGTCCTTTAGCCCTCATTTCCAGAACAAAGTTTGGATCTGTACAGAATAGGTCATATAGTGGCGGCCAAGTTTTATAGAAAGATACCTGATGGGTATCAATATGTTTGACACCTGAAGGAAGAAATGTCACCTTCCTTTATTTGTTCTAAATCGATTCTGCTCTGGTACTGATGAGGGAGCAGAAGGCAACCTGAGGACAAAGCACAAGCTGACACCCAGCAATCCCTCCACCCCAAGTCCTGGGTGGGATACCTGTGACATTCTTCCAAGAAGCTTCCAACTATCTTAAGGCTAATGCATTGCTAGAGGGAAAAACAACTTTAGCTTGACAATGGTAAGGCCTCCAGTATCTTGTAGGTCATCTTTAGCATATGAAAGTTCTTTTGAAACCTCCCTGTTTCCCTACCCCCAACTCCCAAGTATTTTATCGGCCAGCTCTCACAATGCCCAAGTTGCAGCTTTTTCTGCCCAGGGGTCCTGTCCCCGATGTTTTAATAAAACCACCATTTTGCACCAAAGATGTCTCAAAATTCTTTCTTGGTCATCAGCTCTGAACCTCACCTATATTCTTAAACTACACTAATATTAAGGCCCCCGCTTTCCAGAGTGTTGATAAACTGAATCTCAGACATATTTACAGACGCCCTCCCTCTCTCTGGAGGATTATTAAATAGTCCCAAAGAGTGTATCCAGTCCTCGACATTGGAGAAAGAGGCCTCTGTCTTCAGACCATGGTGACTGTCTTTGAGATGCTCATTATCCAAGACACACACACACACACACACACACACACACACTAATACACCCAGGCCATCTGAAGGCAAGTGTTTCCCCTTCCTCTTGCCAAGCTCAGCCATGGGATCTTTTGCTTTGGCTGGAAACTAGTGCGTAGCTTTTCCAGGCATTTATACTATCATTCCCCTCTGAGGTACAGCTATCTTGGGATGAGAGAGGAAATCCACCTCTCTCCCTCCAAGGTCAAACCACATCTCCTTCAGTTCAAGGATGACCCCTCCCTTTCAAGCAGTCCATTCCCTTAGTGAGTCCAGATTTTCAAAAAACAAAGAATTGGTAACCTCCCCCTGAGGGCAATAACTGTCCAACTTCTGGGACTCCCAGCTTGCTTGCTTTATGGAAGGTAGACACGAGAAAAACACCTCTCATTTATTTTCTGACTCTCTCATAACCGTGAAAACAAGACAGATATTAATACCACTTGCTTTAGCAACTCCCTATAAGGGAAACTCTTTAAATGACTGCTTGAGGCCTCTTCCCAAGCTGTTGATTCCAGGGTCATTCTCCCAGAAGCTGAAGGTGAGCATTTCGACTACCTGTTTGCTATAAAAGGAATCATGGAAAGGAGAGAGTTCAGACAGCCATGCTCTCAAGCAGCTAGAATAGAGAGGTGACCACACAGACTTCCGAGTCTGGCCCTCCATTTATTACTAAATAGTAACAGTACTTGTTATGACTAGCTGTTCTGAGAATTAAATGGGATGACACTTGCAAGTGTAACTCACAGGATATGGTGCCTAAAAGCCAGGCCGGCCGTACTGAAACACATCACACAGGACGTTTCTCACACTGTACCATGAGGGAGCCACTTTCAGATTGGACTCTTACCAGTCAGTAAGTCTTCTTGCAAAACAGAGTTTAAAACATCCCTTCTTGAAGAGCAACAGCTTGCAAAGAGTGCTCATCAGAGCAGGGGGGAAAAAAAAAAAAAGCTAGGTGAAGACAAAAGACAGAGACCACTCAAGTTATCTCCACAGTTCACCAGTAAAGCCGGCAGCCAGCATTTTGCAAAGCAGATTGTCCATCTGGCCCCCTTTCCTCATCTCTCAGCAGAGCCAACAAGGGGTCCAGAAGCGCCCGCAGGCCCGAGTCTGGGAGCCCAGGTCACACAAGGAAGTCTGTGAGCTGAGCTGATGTTGCCATACCTGGGGCAAAAGGAAACTTTTCTGTGTAAAGATAGGATTAGGAAGCAAGGAAAAATCCAAAAAGGAGAGTCCCCGGAGTTGACAGGGAAGAACTAAAGGCGAAGAGATGGTCTAGAGCCTGAAATATGCACGGCCAGGCGAGGCCGAGAATGTGGAACTAGGAGATGCCCCGGAGCCGGCCTGAGGAAGGTAAGGGTCCCTTTCCTAGGAGGGTCCAGAGGTGGGCGTGGAGGACAGAGAGCAGGGAGGGTAGTGCTACATGGGCTCCACAGACAAATGCAAACCGTTCGGTGATCTCAGCCATTTTAGAACGACTGATAAAATACAGCTAACATGTTTATGTGCTGGGCAATAATTGAAGCATCTTGCACACTTACACATTTTATCTCACAAGACCCTGTGAGGAAGTTCTTCGTTGTCTCCATTTTATAGATGCGGAAACTGAGGCCAGAACTCGCCAAGAAGACATGGCTGAGAAGTGGTCGAGCTGGAATCCAAATCAAATAGAGGGGGTCTGTCTTCAGAGTTCAAACACACACGTGGCTCTGAGGACATGCCAGGCACCCTTGAGGGTGACCTCATACTGGCAGCTCCCTACTATTTGCGTACTATGATAAATCAAGTACAAGTCATACAAAAAACACACTGCTCCGACCAAACTGGTGAGATATGTAAGAACATTCAGCAGTTAGTTGTACAAGCCCTGAAGCAGGAAACAAATCGCAGGTCAGGCCAGCCTCCGTGCTTCTAGAGAAGAAACTCACCCCTAAAGAGGACACGCCCTGGACCAGCACAGGGCTCTTGGCTCAATCACGCTTATTCAGGATTATCACTGACAACTTTGTGAGGAGGAATCTGAGATTCAGATCAGCCCCACTGCAGAGCTCTTATTTAATAACCTACTATACAGAAAGGTAAGTTTCAGCTGATACGTACAACATAGACACATGCATACACACACATATGTAAGGTTAAATGCTACATCCTTACAGAATTCAATCTGAGTTCTGAACCTCTTTTTAAAAAAACACAATACTCTGGGGTGCCTGCGTGGCTCAGTGGGTTAAGCATCTGCCTTCGGCTGGGGTCGGGATTCCAGAGTCCTGGGATTGAGTCCCACATCGGGCTCCTTGCTCAGTGGAGAGCCTGCTTCTCCACAGGCCTGCTGCTCCCCCTGCTTGTGCTCTCTCTCTCTCTCTGACAAATAATTAAATAAATAAAATCTTTTAAGAAATTAAGTAACACTAAAAAAAAGTTAAAAATACAACTACCCTATAATCCAGCAATCACACTACTAGGTATTTACCCAAATACAAAAATACTAATTCAAAGTTTTGCACGCACCCTGATGTTTATAGCAGCATTATTTACAACAGCCAAATTATGGAAACAGCCCACACGTGCATTAATTAATAAATGGAAAAAGAGGAACATTAGTCAGCCATAAAAATGAATGAAATCTTGCCATTTGCGACAACACAAATGAAGCCAGAGAGTATATTGCTTAGTGAAGTCAGTCAGTCAGGGGTAGACAAATACCATAGGATTTCCCTCATAGGTAGAGTTTAAGAAACAAAAGAAACAAACAAAGGAGGAAAAAGAGAGGGAGACAAACCAGAAAAGAGGCTGTTAACTGCAGAAAACAAACTGATGGTTACCAGAGGGTAGAGAGTGGGGGGATGGGTGAAGCAGGTGAGGGAGATTAAGGAGGGCACTTGCTGTGATGACCACTGGTATATGGCAACTATACTGTGCACCTGAAACTAATATTACACTGTATGTTATCTAACTGGAACTTCAATAAAAACTAAAACAACAATAACAACACATATGCACACTTCTAGCACAGTGTCTGAATCTGGTAGGAAATAAGCAAACTAACATCTGTTGGGAGCTGAATTCCGTATTAAGAATAACTTCAGGGAAAAAAAAAAAAAAAAGAACAACCTTAGGCCCTTCACTCTGATTTAAACTGTTCATGCCACAAAAGCATTATGTATTTAATCCAAGTCTAAATTTTCTTTGAAGATCAAAAGCGAACCCTCCAAGGGGCAAATATTTAATGAGAAGAGGAACACTAATGAAATTTAGATATTCTAAGAAGAAATAGTTCTGTGTTAAGGGACAGCTTAAAAGCAGCGGAGGCGAGAGACTAGCACACCTGAACGAGAATACTGCAGCCAGACAGACTGAGGACCACACGGGCGATACGGTGACAGACCAGGAGAGCCATTATTAGTGTCACTAGGAGACCTGAGCATTGCCAAGACAGAACTGGGGTATTCTGCCTGGACGGGTGTGCACAGACCTTTATGCTGTCAAGAATGCACAGAAGAAGGAAAACCAGAGATCAGAGAAATAGAGTGACGTTCAGAAAAATGGAAATGGAAGAACATCTCCGCGGCAGAGCAGTGATGTGCCCTGAAAGCTCAAACTTTGGGTTTTCAGACTCAAGTTCCGAAAGGATATGGGCCATCCTTTCAGGTGAGCTGATGGTGAATAATTATATCCTGTCTACACTTCTCAAATTAGATGAATTTTAAAATATTATGCTGACAGGCACGTTTCCTAGCAATCATAATTCAATATTTTGATGAAGAATTTCTCTGTACTTCACTAGTGCTTTGCTGGCTCATCTTTCTTATGTGGTGTGGACTCAAGGGAAGGGAAGCTAATGCTGAAATGCATTATTTGACCTACCAAGTAGCCGTGTAAAGAACTTCGGTCAATCGTAAAAATAGGATTTTTTTCTTACCTTTCTTTTGTTAAATAAAATGAGAGGCCTCTCAAGGAGGCTAATGGCTTCAGACAGCCACTTGTCTGTAGAATCCTGGCAGGGTAGCCAAACAAGCTAGTTCCAGATCTGAGTTTGAGGCCATCATTTGAGCTACCATTGATGTGAATCCTGATCCCATCGCCGAACTACAAATGATGTCCTTGGCAAACCTCCTGACTTCTCTAAGCATCTCCTTCCCCCTTTGTAAAACAAGTAAAGTTATTTTGTGGGGGGTTGGGGAGATTCTAAACCTAAACATACCTACGTGCAGTTTCCACTGATTCCAGAAGATTTAACTGGAGATCACATGGCCAAACCTGCCAATGAACACAGGTTAAGGTGAAAACTGTACCCATCGACTCTAATGTCAGCACTGGAAGATGAAAAGGAGGGGTTGCTTTAAGAATAATTTGTTTTGGAACACCTGGGTGGCTCAGTCCATTTACCATCTGCCTTATGCTCAGGTCATTATCCCAGCGTCCTGGGATCGAGCCCCTCATGGGGCTCCCTGCTCAGCAGGAGGTCTGCTTCTCTCTCTCTCCCTCTGCCCCTCCCCTGCTTGTGCTCTCTCCCTCTCTAATAAGTAAATAAAATCTTAAAAAAAAAAGAAGAATCTGTTTTTCTTGGCATTTATTTATTAGTTAATTTTTAAAATCCAATCTTCTAATTCCCACAACTGGGATACTAAAATAATATCTCCTATTTTGAAAACAGTAAAGTGCACAAAAATCTGTATAAAAATTCTATGCACACCCAGGCCTCATAGGAACAGACATTTGACAAAAATCTGCTTGTACCTAACAAACCCTCATTTCATTCAAACAACTGGATATTGCTCTCTTAAGAGTTTGATTGTTGGATTTAAGTGGCACATCTGAAAGAATGAGGTTGTTAATTGGATTTACAATGAATTCTATGAATAAATAAATACATAGCATTAATATTTTATTAATAATTATTAAGATATGTTGGGAAGGCATATATTATACTAGATAGTAATATATGTAAAGTATCTGGTACAATGCTGTCATAAAGTAAACACTCAGAAAATGATAGCTGGCCTTAGTAAATACCCCGTGGAAAATAATGGTATAGTTAAACTGGCAAAGTGCTGGCATGTTCTTTTGGAACATACCTGGGAACATGTCTTTTATAAACTGTAGCACCTGACATTCTAGAAGAAATAATTTTATCTCAGTCCGGAGGCCGGTATTTAACTTCTAAATGATTATTAGAAAATCCACTTATGTCAACTGTAGATATTTTTCAGTCCCTAATTCTCTTTTTAGGCAACTCTGATTTTTTTTTTTTTTAAATATTTCAGTCAGCATATATACTAGTGTATTCTCTTTGGTTGGTTTCAACAACCTATTAAAAACACCTGAATCTATTATTCTGTTCCTAAAAACATCATTTCTAAGTTTTTATGACTATGACTCTATTTTTGCTATAGAGCATACACCTCAGTTGTCAGCTATTGCTTTTCTGAATGCATCAGCTGGATAGAATTCATGGCTGCAAATTTCTAAATCACAATCCTTCACCTTTCAATAAATCTCTTGACTCACTTAACCAAAAATTATATCCTCCTCTTCTAGGACAATACATGGGAGCTTAATGCCATATGAAATCTATGTATCTATTAAATCTTGTTTTGTATTCATCTCGCTAGAATACTGATAGCCTGTGGTCCTTCTGAACTTAGAGCCCAGAAAATGTCTTAGTTAAAAGCACAGTGGTGGCTTACATTTCCATATGGCATCTGCATTTATCTCCTCTCTCTTCTGAGACACCATCATACCGATACTGAAAAAAAATCAGATAAACCCACAACAACAAAGGGAATGACAACGTAACCACCAGCGAGCAAGAGATCTCAAAATTTCCGTGAGACAAAAAACAGATGGATGAGTGTGAGGACTAAAGGAGAAAGATGGAGAAAACCACAAGCGAGAATACTAACGAAGCAGACTGCAGTCAATAAGAGGAAACAGATTTTCCCTGGAATACTCAGAAACACCAGGTATGGCGAAGGACAGATTTAAAGAATAGGCTTGAAAGGAGGATTAACAGAGAGTCTACAGGTGGAATAGTCAAGACTCCTCCTCTCCCCTACTCCCACCGGAACACACCAAAGGGAGATATTTATCTCCCAGGGGGAAACAGGCACCCTCTGGATATGCTGAATAAGTTATCTGTGAAGAGGTGGGGCAGTCAGTAGAGGAACCAGCACCCCTGAGCAAATCCCTCATCCTCCAAGCATTCAGGAGTCCCAATGTATCATCTTCGCTTTTCTAGCCCCTTCCCATCATTGTCTCAGTCCCCTTCACCAAGTTCCATCTACACACACAAGGCTCACTGTCCTGTTTTTAATCCCACCCATGATGGCATTGAAGAATGGCTGAAACACGCAACATAAAGACAACAGACAAAAATGACTGAAGATGAACCAGGATAATTCAGGGAGAGAGGACAAGAGGAAGGCAAAGAGAGAACAAAACTACGTCTAGTTGGTGTTCCCACAGAAGACTGAGATGGTGTCGCAACCATAAACCAAGAAGAGGATGAATGAAAACAGTACAAAGACAAAAACGAACAAACAAACAAATAAAAAAACCTCAGAAACCAAAAATTGTCACATTAAAAAAAGTTGACAAACACATTGTAATATTAAATCAAGCAACTCTCTCAGAGGGTAGGACAAAGAGATTGAGAGAGAAGACATTGTTACACATTGACTAAATAATAAACATTTTTATTTATCTTTAATTCTTATAAATCAGCTTGTAGACAAACTGCAGAATACTTTGCTATAACTATCAATCAGAACTTATGGATTCTCAACAGCACCAGGGTAAAAGGAAAGTTTGTAACTGACCGAGGATAAAATGGGATGAAGGGAGGTAGAGGAAAGCATGAGAACACTGGTTCCTTCACAGTGGGGAGTCAGTGAATATGATGATGCAACAAGAAACAGTAGCTAATTAGTGTTGGGAGTTGGAAAACTGACCTACAAAGGAATAGGAATGATTTAGGATAGAAGTGGGGAGAAAGATATAGAGGCCAATATTATTAAGCTAATTCTTTGTATATTGTAATAGATAGAACACCAGTAAACTAAGAAATTAATAAATTAAATAAATTAAGAAACAGCAGTATGAGCAATTTTATATGAAGAAATGGAGAAAAAAATACATGAATGGACAAAAGCAAAAACAATGATGAGTAGTTGCCTCTGACAAGTGGGACTGGAGTAAGGAAACTACCAGAGGCCAAGAATTATTCCTTTTCATTCTAAGTGTTTCTATAGTATTTGGCATTTTAAACCATAAGCATTAAATAAAATATACACATTTATTTTAATGCAGTGTTAGAAAAGCAAAATAGCTTCTATCTACCTCAATCTCAAACCATTTGAGAGGCTGCCCTTTTGTATTTCTTTGGTGGATGCTCAACATTCCCAGCATTTCAGCATTGTGGGGGTCATTTTCTAGCCATTTTTGTATGATAAGACCATATTTACCCATTTGATAGTGCAATCTATCTCCAAATTAAAGACAAGTAGAAGAGAGAAATGAGCAAAAATAATCTCATCTGACCTACAGAATCAGATATGCTCAGGAAGGATTTCAGTTTTTAGCCTTTGCAAATATGCTGAGTTCATTACAAATGAAGTAAACTCTTGATCATTTAGAATCCTTAACCAGAATTGCTACTTTGCTGAATTTTATCCAAGAGGAGAAAGGAAACAAACGTGTACACATCTCTCTCCAGCTCTGATCTAGTGGAAAAATTAAGTTCCCAGTATAGATTCATATCAATTTCCCTGGACTCACCAAGGTTCAGATAGGTAACATGTAGAACTAGAAGGCTTTTTTTTCCTGCTTCTTTGTACCTTTTAATATTGTCCCGATTTTGCAAAATGTAGACATAATACTTTCAGTAGCTGAAAAGAAAACAAAAGCTCTCAGGGAGTTGGTGGAGAGCTAGGAAGGAAAACTTGAAAGACCTCAACTATCAAAAAAGGGAGATACATTTCAATACATTTCAATTCCATATGATGTACTAATGAGGGGAAAAGGTGCTTGATTTTGATTTTTACTTGCATGGTGGGACAGCTTCCTAAAAGAAGTTCTGGTCAAGGAGCCTGTGTCAACCTTCCCCTTCACTGAGCTTGGAAAGTGCTAAAAATCTCTCTTGCCATAATTTTCCTCCCCGTTTTCACACAGTTCCATGTATTTTTTTTAACTTCATTGTGTGTACTGGGTTTATTTGTTTACACATTATAAAGATAATACATGTTCCATGCAGAAATATTAGAAAATAGTGAAAAGCACATTCAATTTTGCAATCCGCTTAGCAATTTATTCTGACAATTCTTACTTTGGGAAATATATTTCTCCCAAAATTATTCAGCGTTTACAAAATTTCGATCTGGTACCTGTTTTATACTTTTCTAAATCTTTTATTGTTGGATACTTCAAGTGTTTTCAGTTTCTGACTATGCTCAATAATGCACTGGTAAATATCTTTATATATACATTTTTGTACACAGCTCTGAGACTTCAAAGAATATGAAATTACTAGAACAAATGCCATATTTTTAAGTCCTCCATAAAATGTATTACTTAAAATCTTTTTAATTCACTACATTCATTTTAATTCCCATCTTTGTTTTTAATCCACATTATCTCATTCTTTCAGGATATGCCCTTATTAAATACAGCATTTTGAAATTGATACCTAGAAAAAAAGACTGCAAGAAAATACACCAAATATACTGGAAGTAAGTATACCAAAATGTCTGTATTTGACTCTGCGTAATGAGATTATGGATGATTTTGTTATTTACCCCTCACAGAATTTCTCAAACTTTCTCTATGATCACATATTCCTTCTTTAATTTAAATTTGTTGACATTTATTGGTGAGGATGCAGAGAAAGGGGAACCCCCTTGCACTGTTGGTGGGAATGCAAGCTGGTGCAGCCACTCTGGAAAACAGTATAGCAGTTCCTCAAAAAGTTGAAAATAGAGCTACCTACAACCCAGCAAATGCACTACTAGGTATCTACTCCAAACATATCAATGTAGTGATCTAAAGGGGCACCTGCACCCCAACATTTATAGCAGCAATGTCCACAAGAGCCAAAATTTGGAAAGAGCCCAGACTCATCTGTTGATGAATGGATAAAGATGATGTATATCTATATAATGGAATATTACTCGGCCATCAAAAAAATGAAATCTTGTTGATATGGATGGAACTAGAAGGTATTATGCTAAGTAAAATATGTCTGTCAGAGAAAGACAATTATCATGTGATCTCACTCATATGTAGAATTTAAGAAACAAAACAGAGGATCATGGGGGAAAGGAGGGAAAAATAAAACAAGATGAAATCAGAGAGGGAGACAAAGCATAAGAGACTGTTAATCATAGGAAATAAACTGAGGGTTGCAGGAGGGGAGGGCCACAGAGGGAAGGGGTAACTGGGTGATGGGCATTAAGGAGAGCACGTGATGCAATGAGCACTGGGTGTTATATAAGACCAATGAATCATCGAACTCTACCTCTGAAACTAATAATACACTACATGTTAATTAGTTTAGTTAAAATTTAAAAAATAAAAAATAATAAATTTGTCAACATTTAAAATCTAAAATATCAGCATTCATGTGTATAGTTTATACGGTGTCAACCTGATTCCATACCTAACTTCCTCTTTTGTCTTACTCTAAGCCGCCTGTGGACCTTTGAGAGGATTACGTTCAGTTTTTTGAAACTGATACTTTCAATTCTCAGTTGAAAAAGTGGAAGCCTCCTCATCCAAAGGGAACCAATCCATAGCCCTGGCTCTGTCAATCAGATTTCCTAATTCCGACATAGAGACTGTCGATAGTAATTGGTATGTTCTGGAGCTAAAACGTCATATAGGAAGGGGATCATGGTAAGTGAAATAAGTCAGTCAGAGAAAGACAAATACTATATGACCTAACTTAAATGTAGAATGTATTAAAAAAAAAAAAAAACAAAAAAAAACAAGTATTTCAAGAAAAAAATTGGTGGTTTCCAGAAGCAGGGGGTATAGGGACAAAATTGTGAAAGGGTCAAAAAGCACAAGCTTCCAGCTATGAAATAAATAAATCATGGGGACATAACGCACACCATGGTGACTAACACTGTATTGCATATTTGAAAGTTGCTAAGGAAGTAAATCTTAAAAATTGTCATCACAGGAAAAAAATTCTGTAACTAGGTGCAGTAACAGATGTTGGCTGGACTTAGTATTGTGACCATTTCATAATATCTACTAATAATCAGGTGTTGTGTACCTGAAACTAATATGTTATATTTCAGTTACATCTCAACTGTTTTCAAAAGTCATAAAGCACAAGTCATAGAGTCAGAGTCAACTCCTCAGCTGAACAAAGCCTTCCACAGGCTGCAGATAGGGGACAGCAACACCCAGAAAAAGACAGAGGATGCCAATCTGCAGGGAGAAATGGAGGTATGTGCCTGGAAAGGCAGAAACACAAGGCTGTGTGTCCTCAGAAAGATACACAGAGAGATACCACCATCTCCGATTTCTGGATCTCATTCCTGTCCCCACAAATCCTGGGGCAATGTCTTTTCCATCATGTATATTTATGAGCTAGCCAGTTGTAGTCTTACCCCCCCCCAAAAAAAGGGGAAAAAAAAGAAATATATATATAATAATAAATATATATAACAATAAACATATACATAATAAAAAATATATCTACACGAGTTTTTGTTCTTTGGGCCCACAGCCTGACTTGAGCATCATAAGACAACTAACTTCATATTAAGTTTAGTGTGAGAACGACATTCTAAACCTGAAGAAGCAAAAGGGACTCCATGTGCCTCATTTCAGCCTCAATTTGGACAAATATTTATACGTGGAAGGTTTGACATAAAATCTGAATCCTTATCTTCCTTTGAAAATGTTCCATAGCTCGAGTATCAGAGTGCCCCGCATTTCCGTGAGGCCCGAACTGGCTGGAGTTGCAGAGCCGCTGACCCCGTTAGATACAACCCGCCCCCTGCGGCTCACATCCGGTGCCCCTTGGGATGCCCCCGCTTGGGCACCTTTCCTGGCCGGCCGTGTTCCTTTCCTCTACTGTGTTGGCCCCCGTAGGAGTAAAAGTCCCTGACCCCCTATTCTAAAAGATCTACTCTGAATTTCTCCCTCTCCTTTGCCTGCTTCTGAAGGTCTGATTCCTGGGTTCTTTATACGAGTACGGGCAAGGCTCTCTCCCTTTCCTGCACCCCCACCCGAGCATCCCTTTTTAACTCAAGTTAATGGGTTGTCATTAAAGGGTAATGCTGGTGCCTGAGGAACCAGGCATTTCATCTGCCTCAGCAGTACATCTGTAGCAAAGGATAAAAGCTAGAAAAATCAAAACTTCCTCATTTCTCCAGAAAACCTTCTTTTTTCTAAATTAGACATATCCATTTTAGAAAAAAAATTTTTTTTCTGCAGATTCTTTGACACCACATCATTATCCCAAACCAACTACAAGCCATGAGGCTGAAGGATCTGATCTAAACATTAAAATTATTCATCTCCAATTATGAAATTGCCTGGTTTACAGGCAGATTAGATGGTGTGCATTTGGGGGCCCTGAAAAACTGTTTTGAAGAAGCAAACAAGGCACCATGGTATTTTGCCCTTTGGATAGCAACACATGCAGGCTCAGAGCACCTGCTGGTTCCAGAGCCTTCTTCCCCCTTTCACGTGCCTTGGAATAACTCAGGGGCAGTAAGGATAACCACATGGGGCCACAAAGGAGATCTTAATCTCCAAAGTCTTGAAAATGTGAGGTCCTCGGCTTTTGCTAAAACACAGAGGAAATGTTTTTGGTAAGAGTGGATGCTTCTGGAAGACTATTTGTAAAGAAGCAGAATGTTTTCTTTCACCCTTAATTTTTTTAAAGTTTTTCACCTGAACCATTAGCATCTTTCAAATGAGCCCAATCCCTGGCAAGCTAACACATTTGACAAAATAAAGTCTTCGTTCATGAGACCGGAATGAGTTTTTCCAATTTACCACTTGAGTGCAGGAGATTAAACCCGGAATGGAACGAATTCCAGGCTAATGAAGAATGTCCCACCTTTTCCAAGACGAGGCTTGTATGAGGCAGGAGGACAAGGAATCAACTATGCCACTGCCTCCATTTATCAAGATAACATCTTTCTTGGCAGAAATATTCCAAATTGTGAATTTCAAACACTAACTCAAATTAAAGGTGCAGCCAAGCTTTAACCACAGTCAATATTACTCAACCTTTAACCACGTTGTTTTCATTCTTAATAATAATAATAATAATAAATAAAATGGAATAATAGTAAGTAGAACTGAATACATAATAATAAAATAGGATAGATACATTTATCCAATTCATCCCTCTACAAGTCTCCATTGGACACAAGGAAACACTGGTGAGCTGATTCAGCATGAACTGTCATTCTCCAGCAAGAATACTGAATGTTAACATGCCTGACTTGGGATTACAATTAAAGGTACATCTAAAAGGCACTGCACAAGAATCTGGAGGGAATTGGACCCTTTCATTGCACTGTAATGTCAGTCTACAACCACCTTAACATTATACACTGAATATGAAATGCCTGCTTGTATTCATTACTACAGAGATTTGCAAAGAACTTTACATTATAACCCCATTTGAGGAAACACAGATTTGTTGCTGGGTATTTGTTTCATTTTTAGCCAACTGAAAAATAAGGGACTCCAGCAGACAAGGAATAATAGTTAGGAGCCCCCTGAGATATGACCCTGTGATCCCGGCCAGGTTCCAACTTTAGATATCCAAGAAACCTCTGGGCCTCAGTTCAGGTCTCCACTGGGGTCCAAACCCCAGAACCCCAGCCTCAGCCCACAAAGAAAGACATATCTATCCTCAGGAGGGAGCGCTTGTGACAAAATGTTAGGTATACTTTACTAACAGTAATGACCCCAGTGATGAGAAGGTGATTAAGCCAGTTCCTGATTTGCTAGAAAATAATCTTAGCTGACAGAACAAAGTGATTTTTTTTTAAATATAGCCACCACTGTTTCTTCCCTAGCCATACTCCTTTGTATATGAAATAGCAGATCTCAGAGGGAAATTAAATTATAAAATGCCATTAGGTCTCATATGTCTCATTCAACAAATACAGTCAGAGGGTACTAAGTCACAGGTGAATGAATTTTCCAAATAACTTGAACTTGATGACATTAAGCATCAACCTTTTAAAAGCTTACCAGGTAGATATATAAATTATATGTAATACAAATGTATATAAATTATAATTTTACAATGTAATATATATTACAATATTATACGTATTAATTATATGAGTCACTTTTTTGCCTTCTAAAGCAAAAGGTATTGAACATGGGTGCTTCTTGATAACACAGGTCCCTAATCAGGAACTTGTGTGTATATGATAATCGTAGTATCCTAATATTGCCATGTACTTTGATTTGGCTTTTTAAAATTTTTTTTTACTTCAGCTGTTTGGTATCATTGCAGGGTACAGTCTTTCTCGGCTACCCAAAATCCTTCTTGTACTAAATCCTTATTTCTAATTCGCTACAGACAAATGGATTAGATTTTTAGAAGAGGGAATGTGTATTTGTGTGTGTGTGTGTGTGTGCGTGTGTGTGTGTGTGTGTGTGTGTGTGTGTGTGTGTGTGTGTGTTATGATGGTAAACCAGCCTTTAAAGACTCTCCCAAGATGACAGTGCAGCACTTCAAGTTACTGGAAACTACAGCCACATTTCTGACTTCTCAGAGCTCTCTTTCCTTTGTTCTTAGCTATGCTCGCAGAGTCTATGTGGCTGGTTAGGTCATATGCTGATAAATGAGGTATTAATGAAACATGGTATTATATAAATTCTTTTCAATTGGTTACTTAAGAAAACATTTCAAGTTTCAAGACTGGCTTACTTCCATCCCAAATTATGTAACCTTGAAGTGTAATGTAAATAAAATATTATTGAGTATAAAGCTTAATTTAACGCTTAAAAAGCAAAGTATTAATCTGGGATCACAAATGTTTGGGGAGAGACAAAAAGGCGAGATATTAACAAACACTCTTCTAATGAATTTTCAAAGAATTAAACCAGTCAGGCACTTCGAAGTCCCAGGCTGAACTTGTTGGCTTGTCCAAGCACGCCAGGGCCCCAGCTGGAGATTCTGCTTCCAAAAGTCAAGGGAAGAGCCATACCTCCTTTGTTTTTAAACTTCCTTAGTTAATGGGGAACGAGGGCTGAAAACCACAAGGCTCAACCCTCCAGGTTATCACCCCCTGCAGGAGCCCTTTCCTCTTACCAGATTACTATTCCTCCCCTTTCTCTCCTCTTCACCCCCCAACTCGGCTGTCCTCTTCTTCCTCTGTTTCTCTTCTCTCCTCCCCCTTAGGCTTTGCAGAACTCCAGTGCTCTCTTCAACAACTCTGGGGTCTTCTTTTTTTTTTTTTTTTTTTTTTTTTAAAGACACTAATATATCTTCTAAATTTACTTTGCTCAAAAGTAATATCTCCCCAGGCACCTGCATGTCTCAGTTGCTTGAGGATCTGACTCTTGGTTTCAGCTCAGGTCTGATCTCTGGGTTGTGAGATCGAGCCCACACAGGGCTGGGCGTTCAACTGGTAGTTTTACTTAAGATTCTCTCCTCTCCCCACCCTCCACTTGTGAGCTCTCCCTCTCTCAAATAAATAAATCTTTTTTAAAAAAAAGGAATATCTCCCAACTTCTGTGCTTTCCCACACATACTGTTCTTTATTTATTTCCTCTTGCCTCATGTTATAGTTAATTATTTTTTACCTGCCTATATTCCCACTAAATTCTAAATTGGTTGAGGACAAAGATTATTTCCTATTCACCTTGATATCTTCCGTAATGCCTACTGAATAGTGGGCATTAACCCCCAATACATATACATATAATGTATATTTAATTAAACTGATGTTATTTATACACAATAAGAAAGAAAATATACTATATTTATATGTGTTATTTTCAAAGCACTTCTATATCCATGGTCTTAATTTAAACATATAACAACCCAATGGTTTAAATGAATCCAAAATGGCCATTTATTATTTTACCTGCCCAACTTTCATTTACTTTTCTTCGGATACCAGCACTCAGATTTTTCCTGATGAATGATTCCTACACTTCTTTTATTCCAAATGATACAAGGGTACTAACTCCAGCCCTGGTTCCACACATGGTCATGTGATAGATGCGTGGCCTGTTAGGACACAACATTCCCCAGACTCTGGTGATTGAATCAGGGATGAGTATGTGATGAAAGGAAGGGAGGGAGGGAGGAAGGAAGGAAGGAAGGAAGAAGAGAGAAGGAAGAAAGGAAAGAAGGGAGGGAGAAAGAATAAGAAAGGAAGTGGAAAAAACTGAATTCTGGGACTTACATGAAATTGTTAAGAAAACAAAATAACTCATTTCTGATGAAACTGCTGTGACATTAGGATGTAAATTAAATTGCCATTATAAGGGAAGAACCAAGAGGGAGCACAGCAGAACTGAGAGAAAAAGACAAAAAAAAAAAAAAAAAAAGACTCTTAATGACATCATTTGAACTCCTGGATCCAGCCATTCCTAAAGCCTACATAGAACATTTTTGGTAAGTGAGTCAATGAAAAAGACTTTTGTACAGCAAAACAATCAACAAAATGTAATTACAGAATGGAAAAAAATTTGCAAACTATACGTATGATAAGGGATTGATACCCAAAATACAAAGAACTACAACTCAACAACAATCAATAAATAAAATAACTCAATTTAAAAACAGGCAAAGGACCTGAATGGACATTTTTCTAACGAAGACATACAAATGGCTGTCTGGTACACAAAAATGTGCTCAACATCAACAATCATCAGGGAAATGCAAATCAAAATCACAAGGAGATATCACCTCACACCTGTTAAAATGGCTATTATCAAAAAGAAAAAAGATAACAAGTGTTGGCAAGGGTGTGGAGAAAAATCTTCGTATGCTATTGGTGGGAATGTAAATTGGTACAGTCATTATGGAAAACAGTATGGCGCCTCCTCAAAAGTTAAAAATAGAACTACCATATGATCTAACATTCCCACTTCTGGATATAAACCCAAAGGAAATGAAAACAGGATATCAAAGAGATATCTGCTCTCCCCTGTAGACTGCATCATTATTCACAGTGGGTAAGATATGGGAACAACCAAAGTTTCCATCTATGAAAGAATGAATAAAGAAGATGGATGTGTATCACACATGCACACACACGTATTTATATGAATATTACTCAGCCATAAAATAGGGAGGGAGACCTGCCGTTTATGACAACATGGATGAACTTGGAATGCATTATGCTAAGTGAAACACAACAGACACAGAAAGACAAATACTGTGTAATCTCATGTATAGGCAAAATCTACAAAAAGTAGAACTCATAGCAGAATGATGGTTGACAGAAACCAGGATGTGAGGGAAATGGGGAGAAGGCAGTCAAAGGATACAAACTTTCTGTTAGAATAAGTTCTGGGGAATCTTATGTATACCATGGTGACTATAGTTAATAATACTGTACTTGAAATTTGCTAAGAGTAGTAAATGTTGCTAAGAGTAGTAAATGGTCTCACCAAACACGAGCAAACAAATGATAACTATGTAAGGTGATGGACATGTGAATTAATGAATACAGTAAGCACTTCACAAGGTGTATGTATATTAAATCATCACATTGTGCCTCTTATAGCCACACTGTACAACCTAAACACATAAAATTTGTATTTGTCATAATACTTCAGTAAAGCTGGAGATGGAAAAAAAAAGCCACTTAAATAGGTTTTTCCATCTCAAAAAGAAAAGGTTCTGTTCACCCAAAGATTAATAATATCACTGGGAGTTAAGGTTGTTACATGACTCATCTCTCACTCATGGAAGTTGAGATGGAGAAGGTTTGGGGGACCATGCTAGTTCTCCCTCTACCATCATGCCCCCCGTACCATTACTCTTCCTCAACACAGCTTCATAAAACACCATCACTCCTACGGCAACGCTTAGGGAAAGTAAGAAAACAACTTTCAGAATAACTTAGCCAATTTTTTTTTAAGTACATTTTTGCTACAAATATATTCTACACAGTTGAAATAAATTGAGCAAACACTGACATCTTTCACAATGTTACTTATCCACAGTATGGGTGAATATAATCACCCATTGTTCCCCATACTACTTTTTTTCCCTCATGTTAACAAATTGTTTTGGTCTTTCCTTCCCAATTCAGGTGAGTCACTATGCCATGTGACAAAAACAGAAATTACTCAAGAAGAATACAATTGTTAAATGTCACGAACAAGGACAAAGAAATGAAATAGATCAAAATCTGTCCATGTGGCCTAAGTAACAGCAGATGGTTCTAGAAATTCTAGAAATTCTAGAAATTCAGGCAGCCCTCAGTAGTTAAAGAATTTAAGATCTTAGCCCTAGGCAGGAGGAGGCTTGCTTCAGCTGCTTCAATAACACCTACCCACAGGGCGCCTAGGTGGCACAGTCAGTTAAATAGCTGCCTTCATCTCGGGTCATGATCCCAGGGTCCTGGGATTGAACCCCACGTCAGGCCCCACATCAGGCTCTCTGCTCAGTGGAGAGCCTGCTTCTCCCTCTCCCTCTTCATGCTGCTCTGCCTACTTGTGCTCTCTCTGTGTCAAATAAATACATAAAATCTTTAAAAAAATAATAATAATATCAGCCCAGTTTATTGGTCAGTGGATCCTCACCTGGCTTCTTCCATAAAAGAGAACTTAACAAAACAAAGAGAAAGGAAATAAACCTGGAGGCTCACATGAAATGTTTGGCTAGTAGCTGCTGCAGCTGATAGGAATAGCATCTGCCGGTCTACTGGGTAAAAGGTCAAGGTCAAGCTTCTCAATACCCACATGTGAAGTTGAAAAGGTCATGAAGCTTTGGGGATTAATTTTGTTTTGTTTTCCATTTGTCCATAATACACACAAACACACACACAGAGTCACTCTACATTATTTGCCGATTTTGAGTTTGCAAATTTGTCTACTTACAAAAATTCATTTGTGACCCCAAAATCCATATCAGGGTGCTTGGTAAACATTTGCAGACGTGCACAGAGTAGAAAAAAAATGTCAGCCATGCATGTTCTCACCCCAGGTAGACAAGGTGATGCCTTACCTTCTTACTGCAGCTGTCATGCTATAAACAAGTGTCCTTTCCACGGTCTATTTAGTGGCACATTTTTCACATTTTTGTGAGGTTTTCTGGACGAATTTACTGTTTAAAATGACCCCCACGTGGAACGCTGAAGTGTTGTCCAGCTTTCCCAAACACAGGAGGTTGCAATATAGCTTATGGAGAAATGTGTGTGGTGAGCTTTGTTCATGTACGAGGGATCATACTGTTGGCTGTGAATTCAATGTTAATGAATCAAGAATACATGCTAAATAACCTGTCCCATAAAACAAGGTTAGGTATTGATCCGTTAACGACAATGTTGTGACCAGAGCCTCATAGGAGTCTCACCCCATATTTTCCCTAGAGGCAATGGTTCAGTGACTTTACAAAACGCAACTAGCGCAAATAATGAGACTTGGCTGTACAAACATAGACAATACGTAGATAGATTACTGTGGATGTACAAACACCTTTCATTGACATTGTGTACAGAGAGACCTCCGTTCAAATAGTCATTTCTTAGGGGAAGGGCTGCCATTACCCTTCCCATAATCAAACAGACGGTCCAGAGGTCAAGCTGTGGTGAGAACATTCAGGGCCTGCTCCCTCCAGTTCCAGCAGATAGGAAGGCTATAAACACCTCGTGCAGAACCATCTTGCCGTGGACAGAAGAGACCAAAGAACTGACTTTGATCACTTAATCCCTGCTTCCCTCATGAGTCCCAGTAATGATATTCATGGAGGAACCATGGCAACTGGTTCCCTGAGAAACAGCAAAACAAGGTACAAGTACTAACCACCACCATGCTCCCTTTCTCGGAACCTGGGTATAACCTTAGAATCTGTCCACCACGGGAGGCAATTACAGTGGCAATCTTTGTGTCTGCTCTCCACCTCCCAAGGATAAGCAAGTCGTTGATGTTTCTATCAAAATCTAAGGTTGTAGTCGTGGTGACCGGAGTTCTACGGTCAGCGTTGCAGCCACACACACCACATATCTGCCGGGTAAAGCATGATGCAGGGCAGTTGGAGAAAACACAGGAAAGTGCAAGGGAAGGCTGGTACCTCTGAAAATCTTCTAAGGATAACAGGACCTTAATTAATGTGACATTTATATGAACTGATTCAGAGTTCCCATTGAAATCATGGAATGAGCAGTGACAGGTCCAATGCCATGGCTCAGGCAGAAAGTATTAGCAGAGAAGCCTTTCAAAATAGAGTGGACTATTTTACTTTCTGTTTATTTACTTCTCTTTCAGTGGCAATTATATGCCATGCACATAATTGGAGCTCAATAAATAGCTCTTGAATTAAATGGAAGGTACCTTGTTATTGGCTCATATCACCCTAACCTAACTGCCTGGCCTTGGGCGAAATCACATGGATCTTACTACTTTTTGGAGTGTATTCCTTTAAAAAAAAAAAAAAGATTTATTGATTTATTTATTTGAGAGCGAGAATGAGAGAGCGAGAGCATCAGATGGGGGAGGGTCCAAGAGAGAAAAAGACTCCCACTAAGCAGGGAGCCTGACGGGGGACTCCATCCGGGGACCGCAGGATCATGACCTGAGCTGAAGGCAGTCACCCAACCAGCTGAGCACCCAGACGCCCTGGAGTATATCCCATGATGACTTTTTCCAAGTTGCTCAGGATGCTAACAGAAAACAGAGCTAGTCAACAGGTGGCCCCTGGATGTGATATGGATACGGCAGAAGGGATGCACAAGGAAAAGAGGGAGACAGAGGAAGAGAGATGGAAGTAGAGAGACAAGCACCAGAGCTTAATTAGGCCACTGTAACATTGTACCTAGTAGAAAAATGTAGCAACCAGAACATCTGGGTAAATATTGTGTACTGAACCTATACATTTACATTTATCCCTCCCTAAGCCTGTGAACACAATGACAAATTATAAACACACAAGCCCAGCAGTTCACAAGTTTCACTCATACTCACCAACTTTAAAACCAGTCTGAGTTCCCCTGTCCTCACTAGGAAGAGAAAAACTAAGGTAACCAGAATCATAAGGAAATTCTATAACATGAAAGTGGAAAAACACATTAAAAAAGACAAAGATGAAAAGTGACAAAAATATTATCAGAAGATAACTTATAAAACTATTATGATAGTATCAGTGATAAAACTAGATATTGCATCCATCAAAGTACAGGGCACCACAAAAAGAAAAAACATTTAGAGAAATAAAAGAATGCCTGGAAATGAAAACTGTGAGAACAGGAGTGGAAAGAATTAAACTCAAGGGTCAGGAGAGAAACTTAAGGAAATTTCCTAGAAAATAGACAAAAAAGGCAAAAAAAAATGGAAAAAGAAGAGAAAGCATCAGAAAATTAGAGAAATTGTCTAGAAGCTCCAGAAAGAAACTGCACAGACAAAAAAAATAGAAGGGAAGAAATTATCAAATTAGTAATATATGCCAAATTCATAAAACTGAAAGATGAATGTTTCCAGATTTAATGAGCTAATCTAGTACCCCAGACAATAAAGAAGACAAATCAAAGACCCATCCTTAATACATCAGCAAAAAAAACCCTAATATAATGAAAAAAAAAACTGTCACAGAGAAGAAATCAGGAATTGGATTGTCATCAGATGGCTCAGCATCAACAGCAGAAGACAAAATTCAAAAAAACAATAATGTCTTCAAGATTCAGGGGGAGGAATAATTCCCAAAATTCTACACCGATCCAAGTTATCAATTAAAAGTGATCATGAGGACTTTCTCAGTCTGAAAGTCCTCAAGAAATTTACCTGCTGTGGCCTGTGCTCTAGAAAGTACAGGATGAAAAACGTTCTCCACCAGAATGAAGGGATAGACCAAGAAAGACATGGAAATAAGGAAATTCAGGATCCCACAAAAAAAGCAAAGCAAAATGTGTCCTCGCATGGTGAAAAAGGGAAGTCCAGAGTGACCCTTGGGTCCAGGCCCACAAAGGCAGCAAAAGCAAACAGGGCTCTCCAGAAGTTCCCTCTCCAAAAAGAGTAATTAAAACTGACATATTACCTAATATGTTTCAATGTATTTGAGTTATTTAGATGGGATAGTTAATAATACTATATTATATACCCAAAAGTTGCTAAGAGGGGTGCCTGGGTGGCTCAGTCGGTTAAGCGTCCAACTCTTGATTTCAGCTGAGGTCATGATCTCAGAGTCATGGGATGGAGGCCTGTGTGGGGCTCCGCAGTCAGCAGGGAGCCTGCGTGGGATTCTTTCTCTCCCTCTATACCCGCCAACACTCGTGCATGTGCGTACATACTTGCTTTCTCTCTCAAATCTTTTAAAGAAAAGAAAAGCTGCTAAGAGGGGTGCCTGGGTGGCTCAGTGGGTGAAGCTTCTGCCTTCAGTTTGGGTCATGGTCTCAGGGTCCTGGGATCGAGCCGCGCATCAGGCTCTCTGCTCAGCAGGGAGCCTGCGTCCCCCCTCTCTCTCTCTGCCTGCCTCTCTGCCTACTTGTGATCTCTCTCTCTCTCAAACAAATAAAATCTTTAAAGAAAAAAAAAAAAGAAAGAAAAACTGCTAAGAAAGTAAATCTTAAACGTTCTCACTGCAAAAAAAGAAATGGTGATTATGTGACATGATGAAGGTGTTAGCCGATGATATGACAGTAATCATTTTGCCATTTATAAGTATATCAAAGCATTATACACTTTAAACTTATATAATAGCCTGTCAATTATATCTCAATAAAGCTTGAACATTTTTTTTAAAGAATTTTTAAAGACAAGAAAAAAGAGAGAGGTCTGTATGTGACAGACTTTGGGGATATTTTCATTCATAAAATAAAGGAGTAGACCAGCAGATCTCTAAATCCTTTCCTGCTCAAACAACCTATGATCTCTAACCCATGATCCCAAATTCTTTAAAGATGAAAATCTATATTTTAGAGCCAAGGTCAATGATATATGGTTCATGCACTTACCTGGGAAATGAGCCAAACAGTAAGAGTTAGAAAAACATTTTATTTCTATCAGAATTTTAAAGGTTGGCTATTTACCCAAGCAAGCTGTGCTTCCTCCAGTCAGCCACAGCCCACCTCCCTGCCCTCTTCCAGGCACAAACGTCTAACCGTGGCTCCCAGAGAAGGAGGTAGAAACAGGTGATGAGAAATGCCCTTCTCATATTGGCACCTTTCACAGACAGGCCACTGGTCTGCAAACTAAGAGAATTTAAGGATTAAGAAGACACTTCAGCATAAGACTCACATTAGCCAACTTATCTTTGCATTTGCTAATGACCAAGAATAAAACCTTATAAATACTTTGAAGTGTTCTATATAACTGAGAATAAATGCGTGTTTACTGTGAAATCTTTCTTTTCTCTTTGGCCTCCATACAATCGTAGGGATCACGCCAGTCATACATTCCTTGTTCAGTAGAAGTGAATTTCCAACCTACACAATGAATATAAAAGCAAGAGATCAAGAAACTTTTCATTCTTTTTTCTTGGTTTCTGGTTTCACTACCCCTCTAGCCATTACCCTTAGCTATATCTTCCCATGGCCCCCCATTGCTTGATCCTACCTGCCACACTTCCTCCAACTCCCTATCATCTTTGGTGGGTCTCTGTCCTCAGATACCTTCTCCTTCCAGGATGATTTACAACCCTACACTTCCTTAAGCCAAACCATGGGGAAAGAACCTAAGAAGTCTTGGGACAAGGACAATGGCCGAGGAAACCCATTGAAACCTGCTGAAACCCACTCAGCTATTTCAGAAAATTGGGATAAAAGCTGAGAGTCAGTTCTGGGCTTCCCCTCTTCCTTTATTCAGAATCACCTCCATGATATCACGTGAAACCTGAGGAATCAGGTAACCCAGGAGTAAAGCAGTCAAAAGGTAAATAAATGACCCCGTGTGACTTGGCCTTGGGGAGATATTCATCTAAAAGTTTGCAAGACTTTGCATTCACATTAGGGCTATACATATATTTTTTAAAGATTTTATTTATTTATTTGACAGAGAGAGAGAGAGAGAGCAAGCATGAACAGGGGAGACCAGTGGCCTGTCTGTGAAAGGTGCCAATATTAGAAAGGCATTTCCCATCACCTGAGAAGCAGGCTCTTTGCTGAGCAGGGAGCCCAACTCCGGGCTTGATCCTAGGACCCTGGGATCATGACCTGAGTTGACAGCAGACACTTAACCGACTGAGCCACCCAGACGCCCCTAAAGCTCTATATTTTTAAATCTGGCTGAACCGGGATTCTAAACATCTGGGGCACCATCTACCCTGAGTGTTTACAGCACATTAAGGGACAGCTCAATGGCCATAAAGTGTTCATGCTGACAGCAGAGGGTACAATTTACTACACTGGAGGAACCTAATTCTTCTAGACCAATATACCTGTGGACACAAAGCTTACATGAAGAAATAGTTAAAGTCCTTAACAGAGACTACAAATTCACCTGCCTGGAGGAGTCAGGCAGTAACCTCAATGACTGGCCACAGGCAGGCACAGGAGAGAGGAGAACCCTGGGGAACCGGAGCGAGCAGGTCCAGTCCGATGGGCAGCAACTACTTTGTTCCAACCAATTGCTATCATGCAACAGCATATGCCTCTTGTCACCCTATGTTTTGTTCTTCAACCATACAATGTCCCAACTTTTAAAACACTAGAAAGGAAAAAGGAAAATCTGTACACTTAAACCAACCAGATCTCCCCCCTTATAGGGAGTCACGCAAATTGTTATCTTTGCCAACCAAATGGCTCCTCAGGAAGAGAGCAGGATCAGGAAGGTTTAGCTAGCCCTCTGGGAGACAGTTCCAAATTTCAAGGACCTCAAACGTGACCTCTGGCATGCACTTCGTTCTCATCAACGTCAGCAGGAGTTAAGAATTTATCAGATCAATTCTATCAAGATTTTCAAATGGAGGCCTTCTTTTTATCTCTGCTGGATCAAACATTTATTTCATAATCCTTGGAAATATGGATGCGAGCCTAAACAAAGGATCCTGAATTTTTCTATGTAAGAAAATATTTGTACTAAATGAGGCCAAAAGAGACTTTTTGTACATTGACAAAAGATCAGTTTTCTGTGGCTGGCATTAAAACTTTTGACATCAAATTAGGTAAAAGTGTCAGGAGGTGTTCTTAAAAGCTTGACTGCTCGGGAAGGATTTAGGGATACGAGTGTGCAGCTGGGTGTCAGGATGTTACTGATGTTTGTCCTCAGCCAGTGTTTGGCAGACACTGTTTCCATAGGATAGGATTGTCCAGTCCCTTCATTTATCTAGTATTTTAAAATTAAACTTGTATTTTTAGTGGGGCTCATGGATTAGAGGAGATCATGAGAAAAAGAAATGGGCTGGCAAGAGATAAAATTCAAATACCAAGCAACATCTTAAATTGAATTTCCTTGAAATAACCTAACAACAAGGTTAGAAAAGTTTAAACGTTTAAAGGGTCAAAGACTCAGAATCCTACAGCATCTCTAATTAGCCAAGTTCAGTTCACAGAAGGAAGCTAAGCTCTCAAGATTAAATCCAGCTGACAATCCTGACCACTTCCCACTTAACCAGTCCACCTGACTGAGCCATGGGTTGCTTTCCTCCGCAAAACATCTGACTGATTTTACACTGGGCAATTACCACTAGTAGGTTATTTTCTAGAAGGCCCACACATTCATTTTATGTTCACTTTGAGTTCCCTACATTTTTCTCAAGTCAGTTTATGCCAGTTCCCTTGCTAGTTTGCAATTACATTATTTAATTAAATGTTACACAAACTGGTAAAATAGGAGTGGGGAAAGTTTGGGGTTTCTATGAAAACCTAGTTGAATACTTTAGAAAGAGTTGATAAAGGCAAGACAATTATTATGGGTAAAATATTTGCGAAAGAGTGTGAAATATCTGGAAAAATCCAGACAGATTCTGTGTTCAGACCACCTCAGAACTCCAGCTCCTAGCTCTGCTTTCAGTAAGTCGAAAGCAGGAGACAGAGGAGACAATGCATTGTGGATGGGCTGGATGCCAGGATGCTGACTGAGCTCTCCTCAGTGCACTTACACTCGAAGGAGAGGCCTTGACTCATCATAATATTAGGGAACAAGATGAATATATTTAAAACACATCTATATTGTTTTCATGAGTCTCTTTTCTTTTTTTCTTTTATTTTCCTATTTGAGTCTAGTTGACACACAATGTTACATTAGTTTCAGGTGCGCAACATAGTGATTCAGCATCTCTGTATGTTACCCTATTCTCACACAAGTGTAGCTACCATCTGTCACCACACAATGTTATAATACCATTGGCCATATTCCCTATGCTGTATCTGTTATTCCCATGGCTTGTTCATTCCCTAACTGAAGCCCATCTCTCCCGCTCCCCTTCACCCATTTTGCCCGTCCTCTCCAGCAACCACCAGTTTGTTCTCTGTATTCATGGGTCTGATTCTGCTTTTTGTTTTGTTGTTCATTCATTTGCCTTTTTAGATTTCACATATGACTGAAATTATATGGTATTTCTCTTTCTCAATCTGACTTATTGCACTTAGTATTACCTATGTCCTTTTTCAAATGGCATTATCTCATCCTTATTAAGGCTGTGTAATACTCCAGTGTGTGTGTGTGTGTGTGTGTGTGTGTGTGTATACTGCATCCCTCTTATCCATTTCATCTATCCATAGACACTGAAGTTGTTTCCGTATCTTGGCTATTTTAAACAATGTTGAAATAAACATAAGGTATATCATTTTGGATTGGTGTTTTATTTTCTTTGGGTAAATACCCAGTAGTGGAATTACTAGATCATATAGTATATCTGTTTTTAATTTTTTGAGGAACCTCTCTACTCTTTTCCATAGTAGCGACACCAATTTACATTCCCGCTAACAGTGTAGGAGGAGTCCTTTTCCTCCAAATCCTCTCTAACATTTACGTCTTTTTGATTCTAGTTATTCCAGTGGTTTTGATTTGCATTTCCCGGATAATTAATGGTGTTGACTAATCACTAATCATGAATCTCTTTTCAATTTACTGACACATTTATTGGTCAATGCCAGTCACATCAGATAATAGGGCTTTTACTATGGTCATTTCAAGCAAACCTTATGTTCAATATGAACAAGGTAACACTTCTACCAAAATTTATGACATTTGTAGCCTTTGGGTTTTAAACTACTGTCAGAAGAGAAGTTTTCTCCTTAGGCTAACATCCTAGCATAACAACCATTTGTAAAGTTAGCATTCCAGTGGACCAAAATCAAAGTAATACCTATGGAAACTCCCCACTATGAAGTTGCTTTTTTCTCCTTGATTTCATAAAAATGTATATGTTTGTTTCATAATTAAGATAAAGTCATCAAATCACTTTATATTATCTAAAATGAATTATGTTCTGTAAATATTCCTGCCTAAAATATTCCTGCCTGAAATATTCCTGCCTAAGCCAAAATTTTGAGAAGTAATAATCATTAGTAATTTCATGTGCCAGACCGTACTAATAAAGGTAGACACACCATCTACATTTATACAGTTATTTTTCACAGCACTTTATAACTGAGAAAATTAAGTGCCAGAGATAATAAATAAGTTGCCTGCAGTCACTGTATGTAATAATATGAAAGGCAATAGCCAGAATTTGGCCTCTGGTCTCTTAAGCTCCAAAACTGGAGCATCAACACAATGCTATCAAGAGCCCCCAAATTATGTCAGTTTGATGCGACTCAACTTAAGGCTCCCAGAGTCGTTAGAACACCTAGATTTTATCTTTTTTCAATGGCTCCGTGTAATCTTTTTAAGTCACTGGTTATAACATGCAGTTATATAATTTAAAGGTACTAGATGGTCCTGCACAAAAAAGGAACAGAAAAGTACACATACATATTACTAAAAAGAAAATATTTCAGAAAAAAAAAAGTACTTCAAAGGAAAGATATAAAAGGAATACTTTGGGGATTTTTAACTCATTCATACAAATACCTACTCTGGATTTATACCCAGCACTGAGAATACAGAGGTGCCTAGGACAGTATGATTGTCCTCAAGGAGCTCATGGTCCGGGTGAGGAAGAGATAATTAAACAGTTGTAACATGATAGCTTAGCAGTTCTAACAGAGATCCATCCTAAACACTGCAGAAGCCAGAGGTGATGAAAACCCTCAACAAATGTCTGGAAGGACCATATCTCGATATAATAAAGGCTATGGATGACAAGCCCACAACTAACATTGTACACAACAGTGAAATGTTGAAATCTATTCCTCTAAAATCAGGAACAAGACAAGGATGTCCACTCTTATCATTCTTATTCAACAGAGTACTGGAAGTCCTTATGAAAACAATCAAGCAAGATAAAGAAATAAAAGGCATCCAGCACAAAAATAGACATATAGATCAATGGAACAGAATAGAGAGCCCAGAAATAAAACCACACTTAATGGTCACTTAATCTATGACAGAGGAGGAAAGAATATGCAGTGGGGAAAAGACAGTCTCATCAACAAATGGTGCTGGGAAAACTGGACAGACACATGTAAAAGAATGAAATTGGACCACTTTCTTACACTAAACACAAAAATAAAATCAAAATGGATTAAGGACCTAAAATGTGAGACGTGAAACCATAAAACTCCTAGGAGAAAACACAGGCAGTAATTTCTTTGACATCAGCTACAGAAACATTTTTCTAGATTTGTCTCCTCAAGCAAGGGAAACAAAAGCAAAAATAAACTTCAGGATGATACCAAAATAAAAAGCTTTTTGCACAACGAAGGAAACCATCAACAAAATGACAAGGGAACCTATTGAATGGAAGAAGATATTTGCAAATGGTATCTCCAAGAAGAGACTAATATCCAAAATATATTAAAAAAAAAAACTTATACAACTTGACACCAAATAACAGTAATAATAATAACAATCTGTAAAAATGCACAGAAAAGACATACACATGGCCAACAAACATAAGAAAAGATGCTCAGCATCATTAATCATCAGGGAAATGCTAATCAAAACCACAATATATCATACTACACCTGTCAGAATAACTAGAATCAAAAAGACAAGAAACAAGTATTGAGAATGTGAAGAAAAGGAACCATCATGCACTGTTGGTAGGAATGCAAGCTAGTACAACCACTGTGGAAGACAATATGGAAGTTCTACAAAAACTTAAAAATAGAGGGGGGCCCAGGTCCATTAAGCATCTGCCTTTGGCTCAGGTCATGATCCTGGAGTCCTTGGATCAAAACCCACACTGGGCTCCTTGCTCAGCAGGGAGTCTGTTTCTCCCTCTCCCTCTCCCCACACCCCTTGTTTGTGCTCTTTTTCTCTTTCAAATAAATAAAACCTTTAAAAAATATATAATCCAGTAATTCCACTACTAGATATTTTCCAACAAAAGCAAAAACACTAATTTGAAAAGATATATGCACCCCTACGTTTATTTCAGCATTATTTATAATAGCTAAGATATGGAAGTCCAAGAGTCCATGGACTGATGAATGAATAAAGAACAGGTGAGATATATATATATATATATATATATATATAATAATCATATATTTATATATTATATATTTGATTTATTTTATATACATATATTTTTAAAATATTTATTTATTTGACAGACAGAGACACAGTGAGAGACAGAACACAAGCAGGAGGAGTGGGAGAAAGAGAAGCAGGCTTCCTGCTGAGCAGGGAGCCTGATGCAGGGCTCCTTCCCAGGACCCTGGGATCATGACATGAGCCGAAGGCAGATGCCCAACAACTGAGCCACCCAGGTGCCCCTATTTTATATATATTTAATTTAAATTAATTTATATATACTTTATATATAATGATAATATATATAGATATATATAGTATATATATATATATATATATATATATATAAAATGGAGTATTATTCAGGCATAAAAAAGAATGAAATCTTGCCATTGCAACAACATAGATGGATCTACAGAGTATCATGCTAAGTGAAATAAGTCAGAGAAAGACAATACTATATGATTTCATGTATATGTGGAATTAAGAAACAAAACAAATGAACAAACAAAAAAAATGACAAAGAGGGGGCACCTGGGTGGCTCAGTGGGTTAAAGCCTCTGCCTTCGGTTCAAGTCATGATTCCAGGGTCCTGGGATCAAGCCCCACATCAGGCTCTCTGCTCAGCAGGGAGCCTGCTTCCCCATCTCTCCCTCTGCCTGCTTCTCTACCTACTTGTGATCTCTGTCTGTCAAAAAAAAAAAAAAAAAAGGGACAAAGAGAAACCAGACTCTTAAATACAGAGAACAAGCTGGTGGTTGCCAGAGGAAAGGTAGGTGGGGGGGATGGGTGGAAAAGGCGAAGGGGATTAAGAGTACACTTATTATAATGAACACTGAGTAGTGTATAGAATTGTTGAATCATTATATTTTAAACCTGAATCTAATGTAACACTGGTGTGTATGTCAATTATACCTCAGTTTAAAAAACAAACAAAAAAATGCACCCAAGTTGGGAAGGAAGAAATAAAATCTCTTTATTTGTAAATGATATGATCTTAGAGATATGATGATATGATCTTAAAGATATGGTCTTAAAGATCCTAAAGACTCCACCAAACAAACTCTGAGAACTAATCAATGAATTTAGTAGGATATAAAAGTCAACATACTGAAATCAGTTGTACTTCTATCTACTAACAATGAAGTATCTGAAAAAGAAAATTCCATTCATAACTATAGCAAAAACATTAATTAGAAATAAATTTAAGAAGGTGAAAGATCTGTACACTGAAAATTACAAATCTATATGTTCAATGAAATCCCTATTAAGATATTAATGACATTTTTCTCAGAAATAGAGAAAACAGTACTAAAATTTGTATGGAACCACAGAAGACCCCAAATAGCCAAAGAAATCTTAAAAAAGAACAAAGATCGAGGCACTACACTTCCTGATTTCAAACTATATTACAAAGCTATAATAATCAAAACACCATTTGATACTGGCATAAAAGTAGACACGTAGACGAGTGGAACACAATAGAGAGCCCAGAATAAAATCCCAGCATAGATGACCAATTAATATTCTACAAGGAAGCTAAGAATACCCAATAGAAAAAGGATAGTCTCCAACAAATTGTGCTGGGAAAACTGTGTTGGGAAAAGAAGAATGAAATTGAATTCCCATTTTACACCACTCACAAAAATTAATTCAAAATAAATTAAAGACTTAAACATAAGACCTGAAGTTAAAACTCCACGGAGAAAACATAGGGGGAAGCTCCTTGATATTAGTCTTGACAATGATTTTTTTGGATCTGACACCAAGAACATAAGCAACAAGGCAAAAATAAATAAGCAATACTACATAAACCAAAAAAACTTCTGTGCAGCAAAAGAAACAATCAACAAAATGAAAAGGCAGCCTGAGGGATAAGAGAAAACATTTTCATATCATATATCTGAAACTATATAAAGAACTCACATAACTCAGTAACAAAACAACAACAACAACAACAACAACAACAACAAAACAAGTAATCCAGTTTAAAAATGGGCAGAGGAACTGAACCGACAGTTTTTCAAAGTAGACATAAAAATAGTCAACAGGTACATGAAAAGATGCCCAACTAAGATGCCCTAATCCTCAGGGAAATTCAGATCAAAAGTATAATGAGATACCATCTCACACATATTAGAATGGCTATCATCAAAAGGACAAGAGATACAAAATGTTGGCAAGGAAGTGGAGAGAGGAAACTCTTGTACACTCTTGGTGGGGATGTAAATTGGTACAGCTATAGAAAAAACATGGAGTTTCCTCAAAAAATTAAAAATAAAACTACCATATGATCCAGTAATCCCCCTTCTGGGTCTATATCCAAAGGAAATGAAAACAGGATAGTGAAGCGATATCTGCATTCCATGTTTATTGCAGCATTATTCACAATAGTCAAGATATGAAAACAACCTCACTGTCCACCAAAGGTAAAGGAGATATGGTATATATACATATAAACAATGAAACATTATTTGGCCATTACAGAGAATAAAATCCTACCATTTGCAACAACATAGGTACATCTTGAGGGCATTATGATAAGTGAAATAGGTCAGATAGACAAAGACAATTACTGTACGATATCACTTATATGTGGAATCTAAAGAAGCCTAACTCATAGGTACAAAGAAGAATGGTGGTTACCAGAGGCTTGGAGGCGTGAGGATGGGGAGATGTTGGTCAAAGAGTACAAACTTCCAGTTATAAGATAAATATACCCTGGGGATCTAATGCACAGTATTGGATTTATAGATAAGAATACTCTACTCTATACTTGAGAGTTACTAAGAGAGTCGATCTTAAATATTCTCACCACAAAAAAAGAAATGGTAATTATGTGATGTGATGGATGTGTTAGCTAACACTATGGTAATAATCATATTGTAACATATAAGTGTATCAAATCAACATATTGTACACCTTAAACTTAGACAATGTTATAATGAGATATACAATATTTATTGAAATATCAATTACAGGGGCACTTGGGTGGCTCCGTCAGTTCACCGTCTGACTCTTAATCTCAGTCCAGGTCTTGAGCTCAGGATTATGAGTTCAAGTCCCATGTTGGGCTCCACAATGGATATGGAGCCTACTTAAAAAAAAAAAAAAAAATATATATATATATATATGCATAATATATATAATATATTCGTGTAAATATATGTATGTATATTTGTGGGTGTATGTATCTCACTTATATCTCAATAAATCTGAAAAAAAAAACGAAGAGGTGATAAATTTGCCAGGGAGTACACCACAGAAAAGAGTATTTTGTCACTGACACTCTGCAATTGCTGGCACGTGGTACTAATAAAAATCAGATGACTTTTAGTTAGTTTTGTTTTGTGTTAAACTGCATTTCTGCCTAGACCCGGGTGAACGGTTCCCCCAACCATGACATTCCCACCCTGGCATGCCCCTGTGAATTTGAGCTAGGTCTTGCTAAAAAGAGAAGACAGGGAAGGTCGTTCCAAACAGAGTCAGTCCTCTAGTTGAACAAGCCTGGGGGTATGAAGAAACAGGCAGGGCACGAAGTTTGAAATAGCTAAGCACAGAGTACAAAGAACCAGGCTGATACAAAGACAATCTAAAGTCAAACCAGAACCGGAGCTGACTGGCTCAGGACCACCAGACTTTATCCTACAGGCAATGGGAAGACTGGGTGATCTGATGTTCCCTAGAGTCCTAAGTTCAAATCCTGGCTCGACCATTTAGCTATTACTCGATCCCAACGCATGAACCTCTCATATCAAGGGAATCACAAAATGCCTACTCTATACGGTTCTCGTGTGGACTGAAGGTGATGATGGATTTAATGCCCTGTATGGTATGACGGGACAGTACGGAAGAGGTCACTGAAGGAGTTTAAATAGAAGAATGACATGATTAGATCTGTGGTTTAGAAAGATTTCCCTGACAACAGTGTGGAGTCAGGGAGACGAATAAGGAACTCCTGTGCAACTGTAGGTAAAGGAAGGAGAAGATAATGTATTCCAGGTAGCAACTGTAGTATACAAAGCAGGAAATAAGTTCTAGAGATATTTAGAGGAGGGGGAGGAACTAAATGTGAAAGAAGGCTATGTGGATACATTCAGCATTTTATTAGCCTAACAACCAAAGCGATGATTCACATAGTATATATATAATGATTTCTTTCACTCTGTACACTTATTTATATCTCCCTCATGATAAAAAAAAAAAAATTGCATTTTGATTAAGAGGCCTCCGGGTCAGGAGTCAAGTACACCAAGTTCAGTTCTGACTCAGCCTTAGCTGCCTCTATGACCTGTGTCTCAACTTCCTCATTCAGAAACATGAAGAAAATATTCATTCTACCTAGTCACGGGATTTTTAAAAAGAAAGAAGAATATTATTGCCAACAATATTTCTAGTTTCATAATAGGTATTGAATTAATAAGAATGTGATTCTCTGTGGTCATATACAATGCTACTGTAGGGACCACTCTCTATGCTATTTTAGTAACTTCTCTGTAAGTCTGAAATTATTTCGAAATAAAAGTTAAAACAGTTATAAGGATGTGAATGTACTTGCAACCCATGTGTGAATCGAAATAGCTGTTCTCAGAGATGCAGTCTGTGGAGAAATGGGGACTATTCAAGCTAAGTTTCAGTGATGTTCCCTGGCGGATTGAATGGCTGCCCAGTGACACTCGGACTCTTAGAAGTTCCCTGTTGGCAGTATTCTGAAATCTGCTCTTGCCAAACCTTTCTTTTCATGTAAGAATGACAGCAAACAGCCAAATAAAGTGGGAAATCTTGGGCTTATTTGAAAGATGCCTTTGGAAAACGCCCGTGAGTAGCCATTTGTCATTGCCACCAAGCCCTGGAGATGCTGGGAGAGGACCCTGGGGCGTCACACCTCAGCTCATCTCCAAGAGCCTTGCTCACTTGTTCTTTCACACAAGATCAGAAGGTCTGTGCACAGTTCTTCTTGGAACCCAAGTCTCTAGCACAAGAAGAGATGAGCATTTTTTTGGAAAGAAAAATTATGCCAGACGCTATTAGCACTTTCCCTTTCCCCTCGAATGAAAGAGTTTTTCTTTTAAAGGTTTTCATTAGTAGGAGACATTAATGGGAAAATAAGGTTTGCCTGTGTGTCCTGCATGCTGGGTCCATTGGTATGAGCACAGAAAACTTAATAAAAGCCACCACTGCATTGTCTACTCTCCTAACCAAAGAACCACCTTACTGATAAGGAAGCAGAAGTTGAGGAAAATGAGGTGTCTTGCTTAGAGCCTCTCCTCTTAAACTTAGAAGAGTCTATTTAACTTCAGAACACACATTCCTATCTAACAATATATAGCAAGTAGCCGTGGATGGATCCAGGTAGCACTCTAAACAAGAAATAAATATGCACGAACAGCCATCATCAAAACAGGCTTTCATTGCCCTGAGACTACTCTGGGGAGCCTAACCTAAAATCACCCACCCCCCATCCAACCACAAGAAAAATAAAGCTCCCACAAAGCAGAACCCCTCCAAGCACACATAATCACTGGATTATAATTCTGCTCACATACACACGTGCAAAGAAAGGTCTTTCGAATGGAGCAAATAATCCATTAAATACTCAATTAAAGCCATTTCCAGAATGTACAAGAATGTGATTTAGGTCACACACACAATGTCAGAAATACGGGTTGAATCTCATCAATCAATGAAGCGGAAGAAAATAAGATTGAAACCAGTTGTTTGGCTTCATGTAGCTAAAACAACTGCGCGATTAACTAAATTTTTCTCTTTCTAACTGGTTGTCATGGTATTGTACAGATAGAATCTTAGACTGAGCTTGCAGACAATAACGAATTTGTGACATTCTTCCTTGACCCTTATATTGCAATTATATTAGGGCTGTCATTCTCCTATGACATAGAATCACAATACCGTCTCTTAAAAGTCTCAGCAATTTGGGGATGGGAGAGCCAAGGAGTTGGTGGAAGGCTATATTTTAATCATTTTAAAAGATGGTTTTATTATTTTCAAATATTGTACACATTCAAAATCTGATACACACGAGTACTAAAAATAAATTCAATTAAGACAATGAAAAAATGGTAAAAGTCTGCACTGCACAGTAATATATCAAAAATATGCAGTTACTTTGGTGTACAAACATCAGTTGCTTTGTACTGGGATAAAGGCACTTTCACACAATGAGAACCTCAATAATGCCAAGAGTCATTTATATTTAGTGGACATTCAGAACAATCCAGAAGTTTTACATGTGTTTTCTCATTAAACCTCCCCATGACCATTTAAGATAGGGTCTAAGACGATCCCAACTTTACAAGTTTAAGAAGAGTAAGTGCCTTGCACACAGCTAGCAAGGGGTGGGGCCCCCGCCTATGAGACTCCAAGGTCTGAAACCTTAATTCACCTTGCACAGCCTCTGAGTGCACACTCTACCCTGCCAGATGTCCAAAACTGATTCCTTCATTTGCATTTCTTATCCATGTTTAGTCCCTGTTTCCAATCTCACTGAGACCCAAGGGCTCCTTTCAGATAAAGAATAAAGGGTCACTGCAGCATTATTTACAGTAGCCAAATAGAGAAGCAACCCAAGTGCCCATCAGATGTGGAATATATATGCAATGGAATATTACCCAGCCATCAAAAAAAGAATGGAATCTTGCCACTTGTGACAACATGGATGGACCTAGAGGGCATTATGCCAAGTGAAATAAGCCAGAAAAAGAAAAATACCATATGACTTCACTTGTACGTGGAATCTAGAAAAACCAATACAGATGAACAAACAAAGCAAGACAGAAACCCTCTCAGAGATACAGAAAACAAGCTGTTGGTTACCAGAAAGGAGAGGGGTTGAGGGCAGGGGAAATCAGTGAAGGGCATTAAGAGGTACAAGCTTCCAGTTATAAACTAAGTCATGGAGAAGTAATGTACAGATTAGGGAATACAGTCAATAATATTGTAATAACTTTGTATGGCTACAGATGGTAGCTAGACTTATCGTGGGGATCACTTCATAATATCTAAAACATCAAATCACTACGACATACACCTTAAACTAAAAGAATAGCATATGTCAGTCATACATCAGTAAAAAAAAAAAAAAAAGAAGCTATGAAAAAGGAGCAGTTAACAATTTCGAAATGTAAAAACAACACTTGGAATCTAAAGCAACTAACAGAAACACCCAACTCAAAATAAAGACATTTTTATTTCAGCAGTAAAATACAGGATTTCAATCTACTTCCACCACTTTTAAGAGATCTATTTCTCCCTGATTTGTGGACCTCTTAAAATGAAGTCTTTAAAACAAAGAATAATGAATCTTCCCTGAGCCAAGGAAATTAGTGCTCCTCGGATCCACATTCAATCTGACCTTTTCTATGACATATTTTGGTTAGCGCCTTGGAGATGTGCACAGCGGTTATGGAACTCTCTCTTCGGTCTCACTCCCCAGATGCTGCCCAGGGAAGATGGCAGCGACACCACGTGCGCCAGTGCTCTAGAGACGCAAACAGATACTAAAAGAGAATTAAATCAGCAAACACACCACCGCCAGGGATTCTGTATCACCTGCCCCTAGAGGTTCAAAAGTGGAAGACTGACAAAGTATGCACCATACTCTGTTGGCAGAAGCAACAACTCATTATCTTAGAACACAATACCTAATGTTCATGACTTTAAAATAAAAAGAAAGGGCAATAATTTTTCATCCATAATGGGTTTGATAGATCACAGCGCTGATTTCCCCTCCCCACAGCATTATTAAGGAGAAAGTCAATATGAATATACAACAGAATTGTGTCCTGCTTTCTTTTTTTTTTTTTTTTGGCTAACTGGTCTTGGCTCCTAATTCCCAGCAGAATCAATTAACAATGCATAATTTTAATAGAATGCTTGAAAGTACAGAACTGGCGCTGTAAAAATTAATTGTCTTGAGCTGATTTCCTGTAGACACCATTAATCAATATTATGCCATCCCACAAGCAGCTGCTAGCCTTCTTCCCAGTGATTTGAGAGAGGAAGGCATGTGAATAAGGTGACCACAAGTTTTGCAGGTGTGTAAGTGACATTGAATTTTTCACATCCTGGAAGGTAAAATCCTGGAAACAAAATGAATAGTTTTGTTTCTTAAGCTAAAGCTGAAGTTCTTTTTTTTTTTTTTTTAAGATTTTATTTATTTATTTGACAGACAGAGAGCACAAGTAGGAAGAGAGGCAGGTAGAGAGAGAGGAGGAAGCAGGCTCCCCACTGAGCAGAGAGCCCAATGTGGGGCTTGATCCCAGGACCCTGGGATCATGACCTGAGCTGAGGGCAGAGGCTTTAACCCACTGAGCCATCCAGGCACCCCTAAAGCTGAAGTTCTTAAGAAGATTTCAGAGTTATCTAGATTAAATGATTTAATTAAGCAAGGTATGAATGAAGATTTCTTGTTACAATGGTACCTAAAATTTCACCACTTGTTTGAAGCCCAAACTCTGGAAATTACACCCATTTATGTCAAGGACTATTGCATATAATCATTTGGTGTGTCCAGAAAGAAAATGATGCAGTTTAGACCACAGAGAGTGTTTTTAAATCTCTGGATCCACATGAATATTTGAAAACAGCATTCACTTTAGAATGACAAGAGTCCAGGCCTGGCTGTACTACCTCTTACAACATTGAGTAAGAAGGTGTGGAAACTGACATTCCCCATCTTGGTATCAAGGTTGGAGTCATCTATGATGGGAGGAAGTGAGTAAGGGAATCTCTAAAAGTCTAGGTCTAAAGTTCCTTGATTTAAAAGCAAAAGCCTGGGGCACCTGGGTGGCTCAGTCAGCTAAGAGTCTGCTTCAGCTTCTGTCATGATCCTGGAATCCTGGGATGGAGCCCCGCACCCAACTCCCCAGTCAGCAGGAAGTCTGCTTCTCCCTCTCCCTCTACTCCTCCCCTACGTTACTCCTCCTCTACTCCCCCTCCCCTCCCTCAACTCACTCACTCTCTCAAATTAAAAAAAAAAAAAAATCTTTAAAAGCAAATAAATAAATAAATAAAGATCAAAGCAAAAGCTTGGAGTAATTCACACAAAGATGGAAAACCACACATATTCTTCAACGAATGCTGACTCTCCTGGCATGCTTAGTTCTCTAGGCCAGTGTTGTCCAGTCCTGCAGCCGTGAGGCACATGTGACCTTGGAGCACCTGAGATGCACTGTAAGTGTGCAGCACACATCCGATTAGAAAGACTTAGTATGAAAAAAAAGTGCAAAATACAAGACTTAGTATGAAAAAAAAGTGCAAAAGTAATTTTATATTTATTATGTATGGATACAATAATATTTGGGATATACTGGGTTAAATAAAATACATTATTAAAATTAATTTTATTCATCTCTTATTCCTGTTTCTAATGTGGCTACAAGAAGATGTTAGGTTGTTTATGTGCCTTACACTCTGTAAGTGGACAGCCCTTGGCTAGGTCCCGGCAGCTTAGCAGCTAGCAAAACGGACACATCCCCGGGCGTATGGAACTTGCTCTCTAATGGAGGCAGGAAATAATAAACAAGCATAATTAATTTTCATAACAGTGCTGCGAAGATCATAAAACAGAAAATTGCTCCTAAATATTTTTCTTTAGATAGGGTGGTCAGGAAAATCTGTAAACCGAGGGGACATTTAACCTGAGACCTAGACGGTAAGACATGGGAACTTGTCACAGATCTGTGAGAAGAATGGTCCTGGAAGAGGGACCGACCAGCAAGCCCCAAAATCCTGAAGTGCAGCAGACTTGAGATGTGTGTTTTCACTAGACACTGAAATACCTTTTTTTTTTTTTAAGCTGTATTTATTTATTTGAGAGTGAAAGAGACAGAGCAGGGGGCAGGAGCAGAGGGACGGGGGAGAGAATTTCAAGCAGACTCCCTGCTGAGTGCGGATCCTGATTGGGGGCTCAACCACACAACCCTGGGATGATGACCTGAGCCAAAACCAGGAGTCGGACGCCTAACTGACTGAGCCACCCAGGCAGCCCTGAAATATCATTCAGGATCTATAATGGATTTATCTGGTACCAAGCATTGTTTTAGGAACTATCACAAATATCACTCCATTTCATCTTCTCGATGACTCTATATAAAACTATGACACAGTGACAGTGGCGCAAATGAAGACACTAAAGCTCAGAGAGCGTGGGGACCCTGCCCAAGGACTTCCAGCATGAAAGACAGTGGGGACCAAAGCGCCCATCTTCATGCCTCAAATCCGCAGCTCTTTCTGTACAGTGTCCTCTGTTATCGTCACCCAAAGTACACAGCACAAGCAAAACAGATTTGCCAGCAGATGTGTGATGTCTCTGCTACCCTGCTCCAGCTGGTCTTTATTACTCAGTGGCTCACGGAAGGAGGAATGAGTTTGGAGAAATGCAATCACCGCCATCAAGTGTTTGACAAGCCTCAAGTTTGCCCACAGGCAGCACGGTTACTCAACAGCGGTGTTTGGGTTTAGAAGGGAAGGAAGGCTTCATCCCTTTCCCCTTCTTCTCTCTTCCTCTTCATCACTGAGTGTTCGTTTTACTCATTACATTCTTTAATGGCTTAGCAAGCATTTTTGTTCGTGGTTCAGAGGACCTCAGAGAGACGGTGGAATAGTGCAGATCCACAAGTCGGAGGGACCTGGGTTTGCATCGTCTCCACCCCACCTCTTAGAAGCTGTGTGATCCTGAACTATGCAATCTTAGCCCTCTCTAAATCTCGGTTTCTTCATATGAAAAAATGGTACTAAAGTACCTGCTGATAGGGTTGCAAAGGTTAAATGAGATGATGTGGAGCAAGTACCCACCCCAGGAGCTAAGGGCAGCCCCTCACAGAATGCTATACACTTGCAGGTGTGAACTCACTTTAAAAGAGGCTACATTGCACTCTTGTCCTGGAAAGCTGAGGCATGGGGAGTTTGATCCTACTAAAGTCTTTGGGCATCCAGGGGTTAAATGAAGATGACCCTTTATCCTTTATTCTGTGATAAAACTGATATGTTTCTATAAACTAGAATCTCCTCACCTTGGGGCCCAACCAAATCTATTCTCCGTCGGGCATCATGGGGGCAATGGTAAAATTAGAAAGCATTCATTAGTCACTGAACCCTTTTCCTGTGACTAAAGAATAACTCCTTTTAGGAACTGACACATCCCCAAGTATATATAATCATGAACTAAAGAAGCTTCTGAAAGATTTATTTGAGATTCTGAAGGGAATGCCCTAATACTTTCAAATAGCAGTAGCTTCAAGCCTTTGTACTACAGCTCTTTTTCCAAAAAGAGCACACAGCTTGAAGGTCTCCAGTGACGTCCTCTTCAGGCTATGACGCGGATGGCTAAGCCTGACTCCTGGGAAAGCGCTCCCTGCTTCACAAGGATCTCAACCCGAGAAATTAGAGAAGAGGTTTGTGAACCGTGAACTTATTGGGAGCGACAGTGGGCAGCAAAGGGCACAGAGATATAACCTTAAACAATTTTATACCTATATACTGATGAAACACAAATGGTACTCCTACTTGGTACTGATTCTGTTTCTGGGAATTTGTCCTGGTTGCGATGATAACCAACAAAATCCAAATGGGTTCAGGGTGAGAAGCAGGATGTTTTCTCTCTTGTCTAATTGTGCGAGTTGTCCCAATGAGCAGATTTTTCTCTTAGGGAAGTGTCTGAACTTGTTCAGTCCCAAAGACATCCGCTCCATCCAAAATGTCTGACATAACCTTCTGTCCACCTACCAAACCACTTTTCTTATTTCTTCTTAATTCTAAATCACAATCTGTCAATTACCCACATACAGTTTTCCATAATAATTCCAAACTTTTCTGCAAGCACTAAATTCAGTGTAGAGTTTGAGAGGGATTAAGAGGTATTTTATTTATTTGCAGTGAAATGGGATAGGGAAGTCCTTCAGCGTCAGGAGATGTTGTGAAAAGGGACTGTAACTTCCTACCACCCATGCCTTTGTCTCATCAGCCTGGGGGTTGAATTATGTAGACCACAACTGTGTAGAGTGAACTTCAAGAAAGTGTTGGTGTCTCCTTCCCTGAATACTGCTCTGCCTCCTTTTATAGATGCCTCAGAATGGAAGTAAGAGGGCATTTGTCCCAATTCCTTCTTCCTGGAGCTCTGTAAACTCTCTTGTAGAAAACTCTTGGGGCGCCTGAGTGACTCAGTGGGTTAAAGCCTCTGCCTTCGGCTCAGGTCATGATCCCAGGGTGCTGGGATCAAGTGCCACATCGGGCTCTCTGCTCAGTGGAGAGTCTGCTTCCTCCTCTCTCTCTCTCTGCCTGCCTCTCCACCTACTTGAGATCTCTGGATGTCAAATAAATATATAAAATCCTTAAGAAAGAAAGGAAGGAAGGAAGGAAGGAAGGAAGGAAACTTCTAAGCATTATTTTAGCTCCTATGCACAGATCTAGAAACTCGTACTTAGAAAGTATGCCAAAGACCTAGTACCAATATGGACCAATATGTCCTTAGTATAAATTTTTCTCACGAAGTGACAGAGATTTCTGGGACTGTTTTGGAAGACCCATTTGTTTCTCAGCAGAGATCTGTTTCATGCTAAGGAATATATAGAAACTCAGTTCACTCCAAATTTGACCTTATATTCTAGGTAGAACATCTAACCTGAACTTGCAGTTTTCAACTCGACGATACCAAAGGACACGGACCTCCCATTTCTTTCCGAAGGCAGTTGTTCTTCCAGTTTATATGTCTACCTTCTTTGTTTCCCATTCCTTCTTATACCTCAATACAATTGGCTTTCCAAGTTGAGAGGTATGATTGAGAGTTCATTCACCTAAAATGTCCTATCAGAGTTATCTCCAGAAGGGTGGAGATCTGGGACACATAGGAAGTGTAGACCATTAATCTTGACAGTCTGGCTGCCAGCCAACAATGGATTTCCCACCATCCTCCAACTTTATATCCAGGTAAAATACCTTCGAATGATTTTTGAGAAAGCCAGTGGGGGCAGGAGGCAGTGAAAAGGAGATAGGATATAATTTAGAAACAGAAAGAATCATCTAGTCCAACCTCATCATTTTATCACGAAGGAAATGAGGCACAGGTTAATGATGATTTGTCCAATGACACTATGTTTATAAGGCCAGAGCTTAGGAACATACTCCACATCTCATGACTTCCAGGCTAATGTTCTTTTCCACTATCCAATTTACCAACCCCAGGAATAGCTGACTCTTATCCTAAGACTATCCTCCAGCTGTCCATAACAAAAATTTGGAAGACTCAGCATTGTGAACTGAAAGGACCTTTGATGTCAGACCTGGGGTAATGTTCATCTGTGGGTAACTTCCTGGGAAATTAATAGCAACTTCTCTGAGCCCCTGCTTTCTTATTGGTCAAGTGATACCTTTGGTGCCTGTCTGAACTGTGAAAAATCAAAGGACACAGGGAATGTGAAATTGCTATGAAAAGTGCTAAGCGTAATGATTCTCCAGTTCAACTGACCTAACAGACAGAGCACTGGATGCCTGAGGGAAATAGATACAATACCTGTAAAAAGTCTCCACATTCTAACAGATCTGGAGCTAAAGCAAAACCTCTTCCCAGCGGCCCTGGAATGGGAGAAAAAACAGAAAGGGAAAGGAAGAGGGGGAAAAAAATTCTGTAAAATGGTGTTGTATATGACTAGCTGTCCTGGTTGTCATGATTTTAGCACTGAAAGACCCATGTCCTGGGAAGCCCTCAGTCTCAGGCAAACTGGGATAGTTGATCACCCTGAAATATAATACTTCAAAAAAAAAAACTAAAATGTGAATCACATTTTATTTAATTATAGGAAATTTAAAATGTTTCAGTTAAAATTTTTTCAGTAGAGCCAGCTATGAACTTTACATTACCCCCCTTCACTGAGGTCAGAAGAGGTAAACCTAAGTAAAGACTGAAAAACATACTTTTCTGCCTCTGATGGCCAATGGTTTTTTATAGAACATTGTACGCAGCAGAAAAACAACAGCAAGATAAAATGGGTGGGTAAAGAGGTAAGATAAGAACATTAGAAAACGTCAAAAAATGTAATTTTATAACTCTTCTGCTCTATCCAACCAACTAGTGCCTTGCATTCTCCCTGTCTGCATGGAAAAGTTGAGAAGCTTGTCAAAAAGATGGTTCGAGATGGAAGCGTAGGAAGATCCTGAACTCACCTCCTCCTGGAGACACAAAAAATCTACAGTTAAACTATTCCCTATAATAAAACATATATTCCCTATAATAAAATAATTCCCTATTAAAAAAAAAAAACCCTAAAAAACTAGATGAACAGCTCCTCCACAACCAAGGGCAAAAGCGCCAAATCAAAAGGTAAGAGAGACAGAGATTCAGTCTCACCAAAAACCTTACCCCCAGCATGGCAACCCACAATCAGGAGGAATCTCACAAATACAAACCTTCTCCCTGAGGAGCAAGGGGTTTGTGCCCCATAACAGGCATCCCAGCCCTTGGGACCTGCACCACAGAGACAAGCCCCCAAAACATCTGGCTTTGAAAACCAACAGGGCTTATATCCAGGAGATGCCATAGGGCTGTAGCAAACAGAGATTCCTCTCTTAAGGCTGATGAACAGACTCATTTACCGTAGGACCATCATAAAATCAGCAGTTTGAAAAGAACCTAGACCATATGGAGCTTCATTTGCTAAGCTTAAAGCATCTGCCAGGGGCCGAGAATCTGTTGGGATTCTCTCTGGGGCAGAGGTGCTGGCAGACACCACTTTGAAATTCTCTACCTTGCTAGTGCTTGCACTGGCAGTACCATTTTTGACTCTCCCTCACACCTGTTAGGGCTGGTGCACATACTCACCCCCACCCCCCCACCCCCCCCATACTTCTCCCACAGGTCCGCCAAAGCCACCCAGCAAGTACTCCACCTTTGCACTGCTCCTACAGGGCTGCCAAAATCAGTGGGCACACACAGCCCACAGGAATATTCTTGAGATCCTGGTTCTGATGGCCAGTGAGGACTACATTTCTGGGTCCCATGGGTCTGAAACAGAGAGATAGTTCTTGGCAGAGTACCACCCTCAGGGCACTACACAGACAGCAGTAAAACACACTCAGTCTTCCCGTGAAAAAGAATGAATTACTTATCCTAGAGCTTCAGCCTGGTGCCAGACTTCAGTTTAACATGTGTCTAGAGGTTATGGAAGTGCTGTCAGGGAACACAGGCTAAGGGATACTAATTTTGTGCTCTCCTTAGTCCTCACTAGAGTTCACTGGTACTTCCCAGAAAGGAGCTCATGCACTCATCAGGAACCATGATTTTTGCAAATGTCACCAAGGGTACACCCTCCAGATCATATGGCCTGGAGATCCAACAGAGTTTAGTTGTGTTCCCACAGGACTATATATATTTGCCTACCTTGAAAGCTGCTGCCTGAGAGACTAACTTCCAAACAGCCTGAAAGCAGATGCTGATTGAAGCACCTTCAACAAGTGGGACCTACCAAGAATAAATCAGGCACCTTATAAAATCACAAAGGTTCAAGAGAGACAACCAAGAGCTATGCCAAGGTTTAAAGATAAGGTTCATCTCCTATATGAGGTCACCCCTTCAAGACTTGGAGAGATAGTTGTTTCACAGAATATACAGAAACAAACAAAGAGAATTATGAAAAACGAAGAAAAAGAGGACTATGTTCTAAATAAAAGAATTAGAGAAAACCTCAAGAAAAAAACCTTAAATGAGCTAGAGATAAGTAATTTACCTAATAAAGAGTTCAAAGTAATGGTGTTAAAGATGCTCACTGAACTTAGGAGAAGAGCAGATGACTACAGTGAGAACTTCAACAAAGAGAGAAAATATAGGAAAGACCAAATGGAAGTCACAGAACTGAAGAATACAAAAACTGAACTGGAAAACACAGTAAAGGGGTTCAATAGCAGACTAAATGAAGAAGAAGAAAGAATCAGTGATCTGGAAGATAGAACAGTGGAACTAACCCAAACAGAACAGTAGAAAAGAAAAAAGAATGTTTTACAAAAAAGTACTACAAAAAAGTAAAGCTAGCTTAAGACAACATCAAGTGGAATGACATTTGCATCACAGGAGTTCCAGAAGGAGAAAAGAATGAGAAGGGGGCACAAAATTATTTGAGGAAACAATGACTGAAATTTTTGCTAACCTGGGGAATCCAAGGAGCCCAGAAAGTTCCAAAGAAGATGGACCCAAAGAGACCCACACCAAGACAAATTATAATTAAAATGTCAAAAGTTAAAAAGAGAATCTTAAAAGCAGCAAAAGAGGGTGCCTGCGTGGCTCAGTGGGTTAAAGCCTCTGCCTTCGGCTCGTCATGATCCCAGGGTCCTGGGATCCAGCCCTGCATCGGGCTCTCTGCTCAGCAGGGAGCCTGCTTCCTCCTCTCTCTCTCTGCCTGCCTCTCTGCCTACTTGTGATTTCTGTCTGTCAAATAAATAAATACAATCTTAAAAAAAAAAAAAAAGGCAGCAAAAGAAGCACAACTTGTTACATACAAGGGAGCCCCTATAAAACTCTCAGATTTCTCATCAGAACTTTGCAGAGCAGAAGGGAGTGGAAAAATATATCCAAAGCACTGAAATGAAGAAATTTCTAACTAAGAATACTCTTCCAGGCAAGATTAACATTCAGCATTGAAGGAGAGATAAAATGTTTTCCAAACAAGCAAATGCTAAAGGAGTTAATCACCATGAAACCCTCTTACAAGAAATGTAAAGGGACTTCTTTAAACTGGAAGAAAAGGAGCATCAATTAGTAACAATAAAAACATATGACAGTAAAAATCTCACTGGAAAAGGTAAACATATACTAAAGGTAGTGAAATAATCACTTATAAAGCTACTATGAAGGTTAAAAGAAAAAAAGCACTAAAAGTAACTAAATTTACAATAATGAGTTACAGGGTACACAAAATAAAAAGATATAAAATGTGACATCAAAAACACAAAATGATATATATAAAAAAAACACAAAATGAAAAAAAATAAAAACAAAAACATAAAATGGAGATAGTAAAAATGCATAATTTTAGAATGCTCCCAAACTTAAACTGCTATCAACATAAAATAGATTCTTATGTACAAAGATGATACGTCCTAAGTGTGAACATCAGAAATGAGAACAAAAAGCAAAACTACAGTAAGTACACAAGAGAAGATGAGAAAGAAGTCTATACATAAAACTAAAAAGTCATGAAAGCACAAAAGAAAAATATAAGAAAGAAACAGAGAGGAACTACAAAATAGGTATTAAAAAACTAACAAATGGCAACAAGCATATACCTACCAATAATTGCTTTGAGTATAAATGGACTAAATTCTCCAATCAAATGGATAAAAAAAAATGAATGGAGGAAAAAAAAAAGACCCATCTATATGCTGCACACAAGAGAAGCACTTTAGATATAAGGACACATAGATTAAAATCAAAGGGATGGAAAAAGATGTTCCACGCAAATGGAAATCTGAAGATGCTGGGGTATCTACACTTATATCAGATAGAATTAGCTTTAAAACAAATACTGTAATAAAAGACAAAGATGGACATTAAATATTGATAAAGTGGTCAATCCAAAAGAAGACATAACATTGATAATATTGTGTACATACATAACACTGTGTATTTATGTACACAACACAGGCTCACCTAAAAATATAAAACAAATATTAACAGACCTAAAGAGAGGAATTGACAGCAACAGAATAATGGTAGAGAGCTTTCACACCTCACTTATATCAATGAATATATGATCATCCAGACAGAAAATCAATAAGAAAACATCAGCCTTAAGTAACACATTAGACCAGGTGGAATTAATAGATAATGTACAGAACATTCCATCTGAAAGCATGAGAATACATTGTTCTCAAGTGCACAAGGAATATTCTCCAAGATAGATCATATGTTAGGCAACAAAACAAGTCTCAAAATAAATTTTAAAAGATTGAATTTTAAATTTTAAAAGATTGAAATCATATCACACACTACAATGATATGAAACTACAAATCAATTACAAGAACAAAATTGGAAAAAGCACAAATATATAAAGATTAAACAATGTGCTATAGAATGACCAATGGGTCAGCAAAGAAATCAAAGTAGAAATTTAAAAAAAAATAGCTTGAGACAAATTAAAATGGAAATACAACATACCAAAATCTTTGGGATACACCAAAAGAGGTTCTCAAAGAGAAGTTTCTGGTAATACAGACCTACATGAAGAAACAAGAAAAATCTCAAATAAAAAAATCTAACTTTATATGTAATGAAACTAGAAAAAGGGGAACAAGTGAAGCACAAGTTAGTAGAAAAAGAAAATTATAAAGATTAAGGGTGGCTTAATGGGTTGAGCCTCTGCCTTCAGCTCAGGTCATGTGGGATCGAGCCCCACATGGGGCTCTCTGCTCAGCAGGGGCCTGATTCCCCCTACCCCCTGCTTCTCCACGTACTTGTGATCTCTCTCTCTCTGTAGAAGAAATAAATAAAATCTTAAAAAAAAAAATCAAGGCGAAAATAAATGAAATAGATGCCTAAAAGACAATAGAAAAACTTAAGGAATACCAAGTTTTGTTTCTTTGAAAAAAGAAACAAAATTCACAAACTTTTAGCCAAACTCACTAATTAAAAAAGAGGGAGGTCTCAAATAAATAAAATCAGAAATGAAAGAGAAGTTTTACCACAGACATCAAAGAAACACGAAGGATTATAAGAGACCACTATGAACAATTGCATGCCAACAAAGTGAACAACCTAGAAGAAATAGATACATTCTAGAAACACAATCTTCCAAGACTCACTCACTAAGTAACAGAAAATCTAAGTAGAACAATTACTGGTAAGACTGAATCAGTAATCAAAAACCTCCCAACAAACAAAACTCCAAGACCAAACAACTTCACTGGTTAATTCTACCAAACTTTCAAGATTTAATACCTATCCTTCCAAAACTCTTCCAAAAACTGAACAGGAGGGAACACTTCCAAACTAATTGTACAAGGCCATTATACCTTGATACCAAAACCAAGTAAGAACACCACATACACACACAAAAATTACAGGCCAGCATCCCTGATGAACATGGATGCAAAAATCCTCAAAAAAATATTCGCAAGCTAAATTCAACAATACATTGAAAGGATCATATACCATGATCAAGGAGAGTTATTTCAGGGATGCAAGGATGATTCAACATCTGCAAATCAATCAACATAATAACCCACATTAACAAAATGAAGAATAAAAATCATACAAACATCTGAAAAGATGTAGAAAAGGCATTTAATGAAATTCAACATCCTTTTAATGATTTTAAAAAAAATCTCTACAAAGTGGGTATAAGTGGAATACACCTCAATATAATAACAGCCATATATGCCAGCCCCACCGCTGATAGTGAAAAGCTGAAAGTAATTCCTTTAAGACAGAACAAAAGAAATATACCTACTCTTGCTTCTTTTATTCAAGATAGTATCGGAGGGGCACCTGAGTGGCTCAGTGGGTTAAGCCTCTGCCTTCGGCTCAGGTCATGATCTCAGGGTCTCTGGGATTGAGCCCCACATCGGGCTCTCTGCTCAGTGGGGAGCCTGCTTCCCCCTCTCTTTATGCCTACCTCTCTGCCTGCTTGTGATCTCTCTCTCTATCAAATAAATAAATAAAGTCTTTAAAAAAAAAAAAAAAAAAGATAGTATTGGAAGTCCTAGCCAGAATAATTAGGTAGAAAAAAGAAAGAAAAGACATCCAAATTGAAAAGAAAGAAGAAATACTCTCCCTATTTGTGGGCAACACGATTTGATTTTATTTTTTTTAGAGATTTTATTTCTTTATTTGAGAAACTGAGAGGGTGAGTTGGGGGAGGAGCAGAGGAACAAGCAGACTTCTCACAGAGCAGGAAGCCAGACACAGGGCTCGATCTCAGGACCCCAAGATCATGACCTAACCAGAAGTCAGATGCTTAACCACTGAGCCACCCAGGTGCCCTGGCAACATGGTTTTAAATATAGAAAACTCTAAAGACGTGGAAAAAAAAAAAAAAAACCCTGTTAGAACTAACAAATTCAGGGACATCTGGGTGGCTCAGTGGGTTAAGCTTCTGCCTTTGGCTCAGGTCATGGTCTCAGGGTCCTGGGATTGAGCCCCACATTGGGCTCTCTGCTCAGCAGGGAGCCTGCTTCCCCCCCTTCTCTCTCTGCCTGCCGTTCTGCCTACTTGTGATCTTTCTCTCTGTCAAATAAATAAATAAAATATTTTTTAAAAAAGAACTAACAAATTCAGTAAAGTTACAAGGTGAAAAATCAATGTACAAATGAACTGTCAGGAAGAGATGGTAAGAAAACAATCCCATTTTCAATTGCATCAAAAGGAATAAAATACCTAGGAAAAAAATTTAACCAAGAAAGTGAAAGGCCTGTATGCTGAAAACTATAAGACATTTATGAAAGAAACTGAAAAAGACAGAAATAAATGGAAAAACATTTCCATGCTCAAGGGTTGGAAGAGTTAATATTATTAAAATACCCATATTACCCTAAGCAATCTATAGATTCAATGTAATCCTTATCAAAATCCCAATGGCACATTTTACAGAAAAAGAACAAATAAACCTAAAATTTATGTGAAACCACAAAAGATCTCAAATAGCCAAAACAATCTTCAGAAAAAAGAACAAAAGTTGACGGCATCATGCCCCTGATTTCAAAATATATTACAAAGCTATACTAATCAAAACAGAATGGTATTAGCATAAAAAGAGACACACAGATCAATGAAACAAAGGCCAGAAATAAATCCACACTTACATAGTCAATTAATTTATGACAAAGGAGACAAGAATATACAAATGGGTAAAGGACAGTCTCTTCAATAAATGGTGCTAGGAAAAGTTGACGGCTACATGCAAAGGAATAAAACTGGATTGCTATCTTACACCATATATAAAAACTTACTCCAAATGGACTAAAAACTTGAATATAAGACCAGAAACCATAAAACTTCAGTGATAAGCTACCTAATGTCAGCCTTGGTATTTTTTTAACCTGATTCCAAAGGGAAGGGCAACAAAAGCAAAAAGAAACAAATGGGACTATAGAACATAAAAGCTTCTGCCCAATGAAGGAAAGCATCAAAAAAATGAAAAGACTGCCTACTGAATGGGTGAAGATATTTGCAAATCATATATATCATATATCCAAAATATATAAAGAACTCATACAACTCAGTTACAAAAAAACAAACAGTATGATTTAAAAATGGGCAGAGGATCTGGACATTTGCCAAAGGAGACATACAGATGGCCAACAGGTACATGAAAAGATGCTCAACATCACTCATCAGGAAATGCAAATCAAAACCACAATGAGATATCACCCCACACCAGTTAGGGTGGCCATTGTCAAAAAGACAAGAAATAAGTGTTGGCAGAATGTGGGGAAAAGGAATACTTGTGTGCTGTTGGTGGGAATGAAATCTGACGCCACCACTAAAGAAAACAATATGAAGATTGCTCAAAAAATTAAAAGTAGAACTAACACATTTTCCAGCAAATCCACTTCTAGAGACTTACCAAAGAAAACAAAAACACTATGAAAAGATATATGTACCCCTATGTTCACTGCAGCATTATTTATAATAGCCAAAATTTAGAAATAACCTAAGTGTCTATCGATGGATGAATGAATAAAGACAATGGGAGGGTGGAATACTACTCAGCCATAAAAAAGAATGAAATCTTGCCATTTGTTTCATTAATGAATCTTGAGGATATTAACGCTAAATGAAAGGAGTCATACAGAAAAAGACAATCACTGTATGATTTCTCTTGTATGCGGAGCTAAACATAAAAACAAACAGAACAAGATAAAACTCATAGACACAGAGAACCAATTGGTGGTTTCCAGATAGAAGAGAGTTTGAAGGGTGGATGAACTGGTTGAAGAAGATCGAGGTACCATTTTCCAGCTATAAAGTACATAAGTCATGGGGATTTAACGTACAATATGTTGGTTATAATAAATAACAGTGTATCACATATTTGAAGGTTGCTAAGAATAGATCTTGAAAGTTCTCCTCATAAGAAAAAAAGACTTATAACTCTGTATGGTGACATATGGTAACAAGATTTATTGTGATGCTCATTTTGCAATGTACAGAAATATAGAATCATTATGTTGTACATCCAAAACTAATATATTGTTATATGTCAAGTATACTTTGACTTTTAAAAAGAAATTTTTAAAGTTTTAAAGAAAGAAGTTTGTCAAAGCTTAGTATCCAATATGTTATTTTATCTCACATTTTGCTCCCATTTTTCTAAAAACTACAAAGAAATGCAGTCACTGGTTCCTGACAGCATGGGATATCTCTGAGATCTCTATCTATTGTTTAAAGGACACTTTTAAAATGCAAGACAGTAAAAGGCATTGTTTCAACTCTTATTTATTCCAATTGGCTTTTCTGGTCGAGGCCCTTTAGAGTGTGCATTCCCTTGGCCAAGACTGGAAAGAATGTCATATTCAATATTCTAAACTATTCATCCCCAGTTCTGAATTCGGATCAGACAGTCTGCCTGAATATACACCCATTCTGAAACCTAGTCCAAAAAAGGTTATTTTGCGGGGGGAAGAATAACTTCTGTAGGACTGTGTGCAGAAAGATACCGAGATAAGCGCAAGGCTTTGGAAAACTTCTGGTGTGCAACCACATTCAGAGGTTTCACCAAAATATTTATTCTGGTTCTTCTGTCTCTCTAGAGCAGATTTTTGACCATATGGCTTCAGGACATTTTCTCTATCTTCTCTTTCTCCCTCACCATCTTGTTTTCCAGTTCTGCAAGCACAGACATGTACGAAAATGGTAATGGGGTTTTCTTCTTTCAAAATATGGGGAAAATAAAATATGCTAACAAGTGGTACTCTTTAAAGGACTTACATAAAAAACCTTGCAAGGAACTCAATTGACATACAACGTACAGCAAGCCCCTGAGATTTCTTCCAGCATTATTCTTTCCACGATCCTTTTAGATCACATACAATTATGCCCACATGGAGTTAAAAATAGTTTTAAATTCTGATGAGGTATAAAAGCAAGATAAAATGACAGGCATGGTACACTTAGTAAAAATAATCAATAGTACCTCATATATCTATCCTTTCAAATCTCCTTGAGAAGAATAGTCTATATATACCAGAGTGGATTATTGGTAGGGGGAGGATAAGAGAGAGACCCATCTACCCATGATGAATTCAGAAGATGATAAGAGGACATTGTCTTTAAAAATAAATCCAGTAGCCTGCACACTGCACATCCCATCATCAGGCATATCTTTATGATATGCCTTGGGGAAAAAAAGGTGTTCTGTTATGTTTATTTTTTAAAATATCGTAGCTATGGTTTATTTCTCCGTGTGAAATCCCCACGTGCCTTCGGGGTCTGGGTAGATACACAACCTCACATTAACAGTAGTGATTGTACACTTCTTATGTACAAAGTCCTAAACATTTTACAAAGGTGAACTTAATAATCTGAATTACTATCAAGAATAGCAGATACAGGGCGCCTGGGTGGCTCAGTGGGTTAAGCCTCTGCCTTCAGCTCAGGTCATGATCTCAGGGTCCTGGGATCGAGCCCCTCATCAGGCTCTCTGCTCAATGGGGAGCCTGCTTCCCCCTTTCTCTCTGCCTGCCTCTCTGTCTACTTGTGATCTCTCTCTGTCAAATAAATAAATAAAATCTTAAAAAAAAAAAAGAATAGTAGATACAATTCTTACACTTATTATACAGATGAGGAAACTGGGCACAGAGAGGGTAAGAGACCTTCCCAAAGTCAGAGTTAGGAGGTACTGGAACCAAGATTCACACCCAGAGAATTTGGCCATGTTTTTCACCACTGCCTCTTGGGCCTCTCAGCCATTTGCTGCCCATATTACAGACACCTGCTGTTTTCCAGTCCCTCAAGGGTTCTTGCCACACCAGTACCTTTGCACATGTTCTCTTTGTCTGCAGAACTCTCCCCTGCTGGCGCCTTTTCCTCGTTACCCTCTGGGCCTAAACACTGTGTGCTTAAGAGGTCTTCCCAGCAGCCCCTCTACAGTTAAGCGTCTCTTCTGCCTCATTCTCTCTTTCTGTTCCGCGCTTATATCTTTCTAGCATTCATCACAATTTGTAATTATTTTCTTTCTTGTTTCTGTCAGACAGCCCCACTGGAACATTCTCTCCTGGAAAGCACTGCCCATCTTGATACTTGTAGTTTCCCCTGCACTAAGCACCATTAACTGCCTTGTAGTCAAAATCAATAAATATTTGCTGAACAAATGAATATTTAAAAACTCTCTACATAGTCTGAACTAACCACCTAATTTGAGTTCTGGGGCTAACATGAAGCTATGTCCAAGTGTAGGTTTAGGAAAAGAGGTTCTGGGTCAGGATTATTTAGAGAGCCTCTTGCATAGTCCATGAATATGGGGCCCAACTCAAGACTTTTTGGACATCTGATCTTTGCAAATGGTGAGGTCACGTTACGGCACAGCACTCTGAGTCAGCTGCCAAAGGCTTCCTGGACACGCACCAGGCAACTGGAAAATTCAAATACAGAAGTAAAGGCTTGGCTGGAGAGGAGCCAGTCCATGGCCCCTGTCCTCTTGTGGTGCTCACAGATGGAAGTTTTGGTCTTCAAGTCTAACTTTTATAGAAAGCCTATCTAAAAGTAGGGTGCTACAAAGACAGGTCCCCAATTATTTCTGCCAACCTCAGAATGATGGGTGGACTAGAAAGTCTCACTTCTCAAAGTATAACTACACAATTATCTATCTGAACTTCCAAATTGAATAGCCCCTAGTCCAGAGTTATGTGGGGCAGAAATTACTACTACCAATCACCAGTGTTACAGGGCGGCAAGCCATCCGAGGCCCATTCCCTGGTCTTCATTCCGTGAAGAGAAGGCAGTTTTTAACTATAGGATCGGTTTGCTCTCACAGCATCCTGCTAAGCCATGTCATCCCTTTGCCTGGGTAAAAGTCAGTCTAGACCCAAAAGAGCACAGTGACTATATCAGTCACAATCATGGCAAGAAACCGAGGGAACATTCAACTGGGGAATTTGAAGAGAATTTATGTAAAGGAATTGTTTATAGAAATAAGGTCAGGGCCCAAGGAAACAAACAAACAAAAGGTATAGTGCAGTACTCTAGGACCAGCAACAGTGAGTGGTATTAGCACCCGTAGCCATAAAAGTTCCAAGACAAGATTCCAGAGCAGCTAGCTTGGAAGGAGATATATGGCATATGCCAGCTGACCAGGAGTTGTGGCCTTCAGAGGGAGGCAGACAGCCTACAACGATGATGGCAAGGAAGAAGCAGGGGAATAAATACTCTCACCTACTCTTACTCATACCAATCACTGATCCAACCGAACTCAGACCCAGGTTCTGAGAAGTCACGTGACCAAACGGTATGACCACGAAAATAACCCTAAACATCTTACAGCCTTGCACAGAAGTGGTTCTTCATGGTACAGACTTTGAAAAAAGCTGGAAAAGAGGACTTCTGTTGTCTCCTCCAGCTCTAGCTTTCTGCGACTCTGACCAGTAATGAGTGGGAAGGCACAGGACACACGTGTCTAAAAGCCAAGTAATGGCGCTGTCACCTTGTGTTAACCAACGTTACTCGTGGTAGTACAGCTAAAGTCCTGGGCCACTGGATTAACAACTGGTGGGGGGTAAGGGAGGGGGTCTTTTGGATAAAATAGTGGAAATTCATCCAAATTTCTTTTTTAAATGAGGCTGGAGGTTACTGAGAATTCACTAGAACCTTTTAATTGCCTCCCCAGAATCGTGATTGTGACAAGGGGTTCATACCAGATGCGCCTAAATATAATGAGACTAATTTGTAAGTGTTCCCATAATGCACTAACTCTGAAGGAGCTCGCTGTCAGGGGAAAGTTTCTTCTGACCTCAGCTAATGACCTCCTTACATTGTGAAGCATGGAGATTGATAGATCTTGTAATTTTATCCCTGTTAATTTAACTGCAGATGCTATTCTCGGGCAACTTGGTGATCACAAGATTTGAAATATTGATAAGAGTCTATAGGACGGCAGTAAAGAAATAACGGTTTTTAACAGACTGTGAAGGAACTTACAGCTTGTTAAAGAAAACTGGCTGCAGCTCAAAAATGCATGGGAAACTGACAGAGTGGGAAGCATTTAAGATAGAGTCAAGGAAGTAAACCATAAAATTTATATTTATGAAGCCAGTAATGCCAAATGAACAACAGGAACCAAGGTGGCTGAGTGCAGAAGGGAAGACATATATACACCAGCAGAGAAGCAAAGAGTATTAGAAAAATTAAAATTCACACGTATACTAGGATACTTCACCACCTCACACTTGCAGCTAAGAACTGCAGAGAGCGCTCCTTACTACTCCTCACTTGGAGGTAGCTCTGCCTGGGATGGTGATGGACTGCCCAGCACCCAAGCCATCCCAGCGCCTGGGAAAGGTATTTCCTGGCAACCCCTGTAAGTCTCCTGGACCCTGCTCCCCTCGTTTCGCCACTACCCGGCTCCTGGGACATCTGTATATCAGAACTCACAGTTTCTCTGTTAGGAAATTCAATTGCACAACCCACAGACCGGTGAAAGATAACAGCCTTTGTGAGAAGGCCTCTGAGTGTAAGGAATGCTTTTCGTGCCGAATACATTTCTTTCAGGCATTGCCATGGGATGTTATTGTTTTGTTCAAGCTATAACCCGCCCCTAATATACAGGGGAATTTTAACACCCAGGCAAGAGGGAGAAATGGTTGACAATTATCGGTTAAATTCCTTGCCATTCTACTGAAATACAAAGTATTATCTCTACCTCAGAAATGAAGAAACCAAAACAAAGAGGTTTCAGCAATGTGACCAGCCAGCTGAGCTGTGGGCAGTCACTGTTGCAGCCAAGAGGGAGAAAACCTGAACATTTTCATTCCTTCTGAAGCCTTTACCCCTAGAACCAAGAAGGGGAATGAAGGAAGCAGAAACTTCTCTCCCATCTCACTTTACTCACCGTGATTGACTATCCTGGGCAGGAAAGAACAAGAAAGGAAAGTGTAAGAGGAATTATAAAATAAGTGTGGAGGAGAGGGGGAAGAGAGAGTTGGCATAAAAGTAAAGTGGCCAACTGGTGGACATAGAGCCCCAAATCTGTGCTGTGGAGCTCCCTGGGGAGGTGGTTCAGATCTGCTGGAAAGCAAAGAGATAGAAGGAGTTCTCCTGAGGTTGAGTGTCTCCCGAGGTTGAGCGTTATTAACACAAAGGCAGCACTATTGGACTAAAAGTCAAATGGGCCCAGATTCTAATTCCGATTCTGCTCTTCTCAAGGTCTGTGTGGCCATGAGCACAATGTCTGAAATATCTCCTGGATCTGGGGTCCTTTGCAGAGGAATGGAAGTCTCCTCCCCCTTCTATCTCTGAACCCTCAGGCTCTGCCCATCACTGAAATATATTTAAACTGAATAGCTAAGCAGAATTGAGCTCTTAGAGTCTCCCTTCATGCAGCTGACATGGGTTTCTGTGAGCCAGAAGCTACCCTAGGCAGCAGAAGCCCCCTGGATCTCAACCAGCATTTCTCATCTTGCTAAGTTCTCTGAGATAACTGAGTTCCTGTCTGTCGTGCCTTTGGGGCCACAAATTGCTTGCAAGGGACCCAGAATGAAAGTGCTCATACACTCCCTAAAAAATCAGGACAGAAAGCTGTAACATCGAAGAATTCTCAGAAATCCAGAAATCCTCCACCCCTGTAATGGAGTCCAAGCATCTACTCCAAGTACCAGGACTCACCATAAATACAGCTCATAGACTATTTTTGTCAGTCTCTTTTCTGAAAGTTCTGACTGTCTTGGATTCAGTATTAAAGCTTTCCTTTGTTCCCTTGGAAAAGACACTGCCTGACAAGCACAGAGAAAAGTATAGTGACATGTTTTTATAGAACATATCACCAAAGCCTTATTACAAAGCTTGAAGCATTAGGTTTTTGAATATATATTTTAAATAAATAGAAAAGTAATGATGGGCTCCCAACAATTGTAAAATTAGAGGTTCCAACATTATTCTAACAGATGGCATCCTGCTTTGTGTTATCGTGTTCGAGTTAGCAACAGTCTTCATTATACAGAGATATTCTTCATTGTGCGATCTTCATAATAGGGATTAAGGAAAGGATATAAATGCAGTAATTTAGCAGATCTTATTGTTGGAAAGTGCTCATTTACTTCTAACTTGCAGCATGACTCTGTTGCTTAAAAAATGTTTTCCTGCTGTTTTGTAGCAGCAGGACGAACACAACACATTGTTGTTAAGGTTGTTGATTCTAACTAGCTTTCATTAGGTATAAAAACCCATAAAGAATCAATAAATACTTTGTGTTTTTCTAAAGAGCATTCAAGGGTGGGTACTGTTAATGTGTTCATTGTGTCCAAACAGTATTAGCCCAAGAGAAATAATGAGGAAAAACATGAATAGAAAGTGGAAAATACTCTGTTAGTAACGCTTTCCATGCAATAAAGCATTCCAAGTCAATAACGTGCTTACTACTTACAGACCAGCACAATATTAAAGAAAAATCCCTTACATAACTGGCCATCTCTGTTTAATGGGATTTTCTGCACAAATATTACACAGTCCCTGAAGGCGCTATTAGCTGTTCATGGCAACTGTCCATCTTGATCCTATTCCTCTAAGCTAGACTTACCCATCCCCACACGAGGATAGTAACCAATTAAAAAGAAAAATGCCATGGCTTCTTCAGCTCTATCTCAGCATTGTCTATTCACCCTGCCAGGCTGATTACAATGCAATGAACATGATAGGTGCTCAATAAATGCTTCATGTGTAGGAATGAATCCTCTCTAATAACTGTAGCCAAAATTGCTTCCTTCTGGTAAAGTTGGGTTCATAAGAATACTATTTGTAGACAGTGGACTTAGACAATAAATTCATTGTTTATTATTCTAATCATTTTTAAGATCATAGATCCTTTTGAGAAAATGATGGAAACAATGAACTCTCTGCCTAGAAAAATTTACACACACACACACAGATTTGATTTTACATAAAATTTTATGTGGGCCCATAAAACTTTTATTGCATAACCGATTCCAGGTTAAGGATCCCTGGCCTTCCAAAGCAACAAAATGATCCTGGAAATATCCGTGAGCAATATTGAGCAAAGGATGACAAAATTCTTTGCAATGTTACATGATTCACCTTTTAAGGACATCCATTATCTAGATCTTACTGGTCATTCTCATTTGGAGGCTAATCTGGTTGTTTGCACCTCAAAAGAATTTTCCAATCTACCAAAGACAGTAAGTGTCCTGAAGCCAGGGGGGTCCTGGTTTGAATCCACAGTCCCTGCCACAGAGCTTGCCTTTGGTAAGTGTTTGATGTGTGTGTTGGATGAATATATGGTTCTCTTGCCATTTCTATAAATAGCTATGCTTCATTTAAGTGTTTGCACTTAGGTAATTAAATGCTTGCATAGAAGTGCAAAAAGCCTCTGTCAATTGAAGATTACTCAGAAAAGGAGATAAAGCATATCTCAAATTGTAATGTGAGTCAATGGGAAAAGTGATTTACTTTACAAAAATGAAATTTACACAAAACTAGTGCATAAATCAAGATCTCCTCTCTCTCTCTCATGAATAATTTGAGTCACCTAGTATAATTTATAGCCTTTGTCATGAAACCAATTTAAAGCCCTATTCCAATTTTAGTACGTCTTCTGTTGAAGCTAGCACAAATCCTGATGTGGGAAACTTGTCTGAATTGCATAAATTTTTTTCTGGAATAACGGATGTGAGCGCTTTAAACACTGGGCATTTTGTTTTGTTTTGCTTTGCTTTTTAGCTCTTTGCTGAGACAGATTTTGAAATTTGCTACATCATCATCACAAAGAATTCTCTTTATGTGAAGATTATATGTAGCTAGTGGCTCCAACTAAAGAAGCTAATAAGGTATTGAGGGGAATGACTTTACTTTTCTGGAAATATTAGAAAATTCCAACCTCCTGATTTGGAGGAAATTATTTATGAGCAAGGATTTTTCTTACTCCAAGCAGGCAAACCTTATTATGGTACAAACTCCTTTATCAAATAAGCCTCTCAGCTTTGAGGTACCGAGCTGATTATCCAGGAATTTAGCTTCCTCTATGTATTAATTAGTTTGCTAGGACTGCTATAACACAATATCACAGACTGGGTGGCTTAAACAACAGAAATTTATTTCCTCCCGGTTCTGGAGACTCTAAGCCCAATACCAAGGTGTCGGTAGATTTGATTTCTCCTGAGGCCCCTCTGTGGCTTACAGATGGTCGTCCTCTTGCAGCCTCTTCTCATGGCTGTCCCTCTGCACACACACCCTCGTGTCTCTTCCACTTCTTATGAGGACATCAATCCTATTGGATGGGGGTCCACCCTAAACAGCCTCATTTTAACTCAATCACCTCTTTTAAAGACTCTATCTGCAAATACTACTACATTCTGAGGAACCGGGAGATGAGACTTCAACATATAATTTTAAGGAAGAGGCACAGTTTGGCCCATAACACTCTGAAATCCAGGAATCTGACTACTTGCCTTCACAGACTACGTCTGATTAAACCTATCGTCCCATATCAGGTTTAGAATTCAATGACTTCTTTCTGATCCCAGGGTCCATGGTGTCTCTAAAGCTATTAAATAGTTACTTCCACTTATTTTTCTACCACTGCCTAAGTAACCAGGAGCCACAAAAGAGAATTCTGTGTAGAATTCTGAGTGACTTGCTTCTTCTACTCATCTCTAAGTGCTCTGTGTGTGTGTGTGTGTGTTCTTCTTGATATAGACAACGGACCTCCAGTTCCTTGTTTGCATTTAAGCAACAATAAATCAGTCACAATTTCTCTGACATTGGCTGTGGCAACATTATTCTAGGTCCCCTCAGGCAAGAAAACAAAAGCAAGAGTAAACTCTTGGACTTCATGAAAATATAAAGCTTCTGCACAGCAAAGGAAATAATCAACAAAACAAAAAGATAACCTACTGAATGGGAGAAGATATTTGCAAATGATACATCTGATTAGGGGTTAATATCCAAAATATATAAAGAACTTCTACAACTCAACACCAAAATCATCATCATCATCATCATCATCCAATTAAAAACTGGCAGAAGACATGAACAGATCTTTCTCGAAAGAAGGCATACAGATGGCCAAAAGACAGATGAAAAGATGCTCAACATCATTCATCAGCAAGGAAATGCAAATCAAAACCACAATGAGATACCACCTCGCACTTGTCAGCATGGCTAAAATAAAAAACAGAAGAAACAACGATGTTGTTAAGGATGTGGAGAAAAAGGAACACCTTCCTACTGTTGGTAGGAATGCAAATTTGTGAAGCCACTCCAGAGAACAGTGCAGAAGTTCCTCAAAAAATTAAAAATAAAACTACCTTATGATCCAGTAATCACACCACTGGGCTTTTACCCAAAGAACACAAAAACATTAATTTGAAAGGATATATGCCCTTCTATGTTTATTGCAGCATTATTTACAATAACCAAATTGTGGGAGCCACCTAAGCATCCATTGGTAGACAAATTGATAAAGAAAATGTGATACACACACACACGCACGCACACACACACACACACACACACACACACACACAGGAATATTACTCAGCCATGAAAAAGAGTGGGAGCTTGCCATTTGCAACAACATAGATAAACTAGAAGGCATAACTCTAAGTAAAATAAATCAATCAGAAAAAGACAAATACCATATGATTCCACTCATATGTGGAATTTAAGAAACAAAACAAATGAACAAAGTAAAATGAGAGAACAAAAAAAACAGACTCAACTGTGCAGAACAAATTGGTGGTTATCAGAGGGGAGGTAGGTGCAGGGGTGGGTTAAATTGATCAGGGGATTAAGGAGTATACTTACCATGATGAGCACTGAGTAATGTATAGGATCATTGAATCACTGTATCATAAACCTGAAACTAATACAATACTCTATGTGAATTACACTAGAATTTTTAAAAATAATAATTAAAAATTAGTCAACAATAATTCCACTTACATTTGGGTAGAACTCTACATTAAGAAGATAACTGTGGAAGAAAATCCAACAAAAGCAACTGAAAAGCTATAGCCAAACCAAAGGGAAGAGAACTGTGAGAAAACAATGTTAAAGGAAGAAGGGAAAAGGATATTCAAAGGTTGCACAGGCACCTTGAAGGATGTTCACCAATAAAAGGACATAGAGTTTGGAAATTAAGAAATCATAAAAAATCCTAAGAATAGTTTCAGTGGAGCAGAATGGAATGTCGGAAGCCAAATACAGTTGGTTGAGAATTTAATAAGCAGTAGTTAATCAGCATGGTGAACACCAAACAATATTTTCAAGATACAGAGAGAAATAAGATAGTCAGTAGCTCAAAGGCTGGCCAGTGGAACATGAAGTACCAAGAAAAGAGTCTGTAAAAATGGGTGAAAGTAGTCATAGGTTCAGGATAGGCAGGAAACATGAAGAAACTGAGAATTAGATTAAAAGAGAATACAACAAATAAAGAAAAAGAATATCCAAGGGATAAAGCACAGACCAGGAAACACTGAGACATTGTGTGGAAGACTCAGTAAAGAAGAAAGCACACATTCCTCCTTCCAACGGCACATCAAAGAGAGAGCAATTGTCAGCATGGTGAGACCTTTCCTGAGGTTGATAATACCAGGCAATTTTAACAGTTCCCATACAGTGACCATTTGATATGACACACGACATGTTTCAGATGGCAGCTAGGAAAAGGAGGCCTTTTGGTAACTAGACTCATCTTCAAAACATCATCTTGCTGAAATATTAATTAAGCAAAGAGACAATTCCCCAAATTTATCAGTTTGTTTATAATTTCTTTCTCTTAACTATAAGTTTACAACACTTAGTACCAGATGAGATTTTTCAGATTTTTGAAGATTTGGGAAAAGTTTTTGTTGTCTGATTTTCATTTTGTTCTTTATGCTACCATTTTAAGGAATATTTAATCAGTCAAAAGCAAAGTGTCACGGAGTGCTTTCAGAAAAGTTTATTAAAATACCAGTAATCAAAACTTCAGTGTTTCCTATGGGGTTTTAGATTATACTGATTCTAATATACCTTACTCATCCTTTGCTTTACCCACTGTCTGTCCTATTTGAGAGCCTTTTGCCAAAATATCAAGTAGGACAGCCCACTGTCATTATTATAGCAATTAGTAACCAAAATTTAATACATGATATAGTTGATCTTATTTCTTCACAGTTACTTTCCATTCTAAAGAAAGTACAGTATCTCCAAGATGCAAAGGATCAATGAACCTCTCGGCTATTGGATAAAACTCACCACAAATAATTGCCCCTTGTATTTGTGCATCCAATTCCATCACTAACATTCCTGCTGTGGCCTTCAAAAGCTAGAATTGTTTAAAGTATATGTCCATCACTAAGTGCATAGCTGTGTTATTTGGGCTCTTTATGATGGCTGGAAGAGGCGAGTTTGGGATTTACCCCCAGGGTACTGGGGACAACCAAGGATAGTATCAGCTACATCACTGGGGTACCTGTGATTCTAAGACCAGGAAGTGTAATCAGCTCCACAGAAAGCTGGGACATCAGCTCACTGGAGCCCAGGAAAGACCTGAGCTGGAGTGACCACCTGGGGGCACTTTTAACTAAGGTATTATTTGATCTCTCCATCACAGTTTTGTATTTAGATTTAACATGCCCCAAATCTGAAGTCCTAATCACTCAGTCCTTTCTAGTAGTCCTATCTAAACAGCCTCACTTTCTTCACATCTCTGAAGAGTTGCAACCTTTCCTTTTTCTGCAACTGTCAGCAAGTCATGCTTCTGGAGGCTTTACAGAGGAGCATAAACATTCACTTCCTAAATGAGCGCCAAGACAAATTTTGTTTGGGCCTAAAGTACATTTCTCATCAATGGATTATATATGCATATTTATAGAGTCCTTTGGGAATGGAAGAGGGTAGCTCTTGACCCACCCATTTCCATCATGAGCCTCATAAGAAATCTGGTGCATGGCTCCAGGCCAGCATGCTGGGCTACCACACTCATGAAGTCAGCCCCCAAGTATGCAGACAGGCCAGTTCTCCATAGTGCTCAAAAGCTGGAATAAGGCTTCCCAAGTTCAAGTTCTGGTCACTAATATGTTCATACAACTTATTACTTAATATCAGACATGTTGGTTCATCTCTTTCTGTCTTTGTTTTATCTCTCATGAAATCGGGTGAGAAATAGATGAGTTTGTGTATGTATTATATATATATGCATACACACACACGTGCGCGCGCGCACACACACACACACGCACACACACATATGCACATTTGGCACTTCCTATATGCTCATGTTAGTAGTTTTCTCCACCCTGGAAAAGTCCCTAGATCACAGCTGAACGTCACACACTTTACTTTGTAAGTTCTTCCCTCCTTGCTTTTCACAAGGCAAACCTAAAAAGTTGAGCTTAAATTTAATGCTAATACTTCTCTGACATAATTTATTTATTCATTCAAGAAATATTTACTGAGGACATACCATATGTCATGCTTTGTAGAACGATAACTAAATATAGTGAAAAATAAGACAGGGTGGTCTCTACCCTCAAAGAGTTTACAGTCTAGCAGGGAGGACCTCAAACTATAAATAAAGCACAATGAGAATGCTCGTGATGGGTAAAAGGAAGGAAAGGAACCAACGTAAAACAAACACAAAATTCAAAGCTTCCATCAGTTTAAACCTGTGCTTACAGTCCGTGGCACCCGGAATAGCTGTTGGGCAAGAACAGAGGTACTTTTTTTTTCTTTTCTGGACTAACAGATCCCCTCACAGAAATTAATCATGTCCAGAGTCAGTCCCCTTTACTACACCTGTGTCTGTCGAGGTAGCTATAGCAAGATGCACCTACCTCACGGGAGAGAGTCAGCTATTAAGCAGTAAAATCTTTCTCTAAAAGAAAAGGCACAAGTAGAGAAAGAAGAGGGTGATATGTTGTGAAAGGGAGAGGGCAGAAAATGAGGAAAGATTAGAAAATACTCCTCCTACCCTATGCTCAGTCTTCTCTGCCCTGAAGGCACACTTCCGTGTGGTTTCTACAGCCTCACGAGCAGCCAGGAAGGCTGAAGAGTGGACTTCAAAGAGTCTTGGGCTCCTCCACACCACTGACTCCCCTTCAGTGGGGGCTTCACAGAACTCACGTGTCAGTGTCAGAGGAAGCTCAGATGCCTCGGAGAAGGTTGTGACAGGCCTGAAGGAAACACATATTTTTTTTTTAAGATTTTTATTTATTTATTTGACAGACAGAGATCACAAGTAGGCAGAGAGGCAGGCAGAGAGAGAGGAAGGAAAGGAGGCTCCCTGCTAAGCAGAGAGCCCGATGCGGGACTCGATCCCAGGACCCTGGGATCATGACCTGAGCTGAAGGCAGAGGCTTTAACCTACTGAGCCACCCAGGTGCCCCAGGAAACACATATTTGCACCACAGGACTAGTGACCAAGTGTCCCGGTTTCCCTGGGACTGAGGGACTCCCAGGATAGGAGACTTCCGATGCTAAAACTGGGACATTCCCAAGCTAACCAGGATTGTTGGCCACCCTAACAGTGGAGAGTCCCCCAAAACCAGGTATCTGCTTTCCACTATGGAGACCCTAGGAATGAAGGCTGGTGGTTAAATATGGGGGTGCTCTGGGGTCAGACAACACGTGCTCAAAACCAGATCCCATTTACAAGCTGTGGAACCTCAGGCATTTCACCCTTCCTCTCTGAGTCTCAATTTCCTCAACTTCAATGCAGTGACACAGTTGATAGGTCACTGTAAGGATTAAATTTAAAAAAAAAAAAAAAAAGATGGAAAGCTTTCTACACACTGCCTGGCACACTGTCAGCATGAGCCACTAAGTTGACTACTTTGTAGATCCTCAACAACTATTTGTTGAATGAACATATAATTGCATATGCTTTGACAATTCTATCATGTTTCTGACAGTTACAAAATGTTTTCTTCCTTTGGAAGTTGGGTAATATGGAGTAATGAATAGGGCATCTCCCCCCCACTGCCCACAGATCCATCTCAGACCATTCCACACCACAGCTTTCCTCACACCTTTCCACAATTCTTCTGAATCTGGTCATATTCCCTTGGAGTCTCTACATCCCACCAAGGCATGTCTTAAGCAGAAGGACCCTTGTCCTAGCAACAGACAGAGTTGCATTCTCTCCAACCCTTCCTCACCTTCAACCCACTTCCTCAGGAGCGCTGGTCTACCTTGTAATCATTACTACTGTTAACATGGGAAATATTTGGTTGACTCAGCTGGGATCCAAAGAGTGAACAGAATAGAAAGAAGACCGGAGGGGACCACTCACACTCTTTTGAGGATGTGGGGAAATGTATGGCCAGGAGCCAAGTCACATCTAATCTGTCAGGAAAGAGAGGTTGAGTTTCGTCAGCAAGCAGGCTGGCCTTGAACCAAACCAAAAAGATCAATATGCCAAGGGGTTCGCTGTAGAAATGAAGCAGCCAACATGTATTATATGAACAGTTAAGTCTACCAAGGAAGCATTTAAGCTTCCAAAGTCAAAGATTTCTGGATTCCTAGGAAAATGTAGGAAGTAGAAAAGGAAAGACTTAGAAAAGTACAGAAAATACATTAAAATACTACCCATGTTTTTCAGAGTTCTTCTCGGAGCATGTTAAAATTATACCACAATTCTATAACCACACCCAAATTCTGATACCACCCTTCAGAATCTCGTCCTCCCACATTCACACATACCCATATCCCATGAACGTCACTGGTGTTGTGATCCATGCAATTTGTGTCTCATCCAACGGGAGTGATGCCAGTGGGAAATCATGACTGGGAATCCATGACTGGCAGGCAGAGCACCAGACCAGGAGACCAGAAGTCACAATTTCAGCTCAATCCATTTGTGACCTCAATCCTTCTTTGTTCCTGAGCTGCTCCAGCTCTGAGAGGATCATGGTCATCTCTGTCCACTTCTCCTGCAGAGGGAACTCCTAAAGAGGAATGAGATCAAATGCACGGAGACACTGTTCAGAAGAGAACATTTGCATACCTTATATTATTCATAATAAAAATTGGATTCATTAAGTCTGCTTAGAAACCTTTGTCAAAAGGCCAGGGAAGGGTAATTCCTCTGTAATAATGCCAGGCCTTTGTACCAGCGAGGCTTTGGAAATGTGAAGGTATTTTTAAGCAACGGGAGGCGACTTCATAATTATTCTCTACTAAATATTTTCAAGAGCCTTGTTCAAGTCAGCTTTAACTTTATTTAAATAATCAGTTGGAGCTTTAAAACAGGTATTAATTTAAAAACTCCCTTTCTACAGCAGATATTATATAAGCTTATTCTTCCTTTATAAAGCATTTGGTGCACATTGGGAGAAACAAGTGGTTTCTGATTATAAAGCATATTGAAAAATACAACCATCATCAGATAGTCTATGTTGGATAAATAACACTCAATCATAGAAGTCAGCCAACAACTGTGGATACAAATATATTTTTTGAGTCATGCTGGCTATTAATCAGTGGTAACACCAATGAACAGAATGAAAAATTTCACCCCAAACTGACTGTTGAAGTGTTGCCCAGACTACTGCCCATTCATTCTCCATACAATTAGTCACATTGCTAGCTTCGATAAGGGTGTTTGCTTTCCTCTATCTTTTCTGGTTTCTTGTGTACTCAACAGCGTTCTGTGGGGAGAGGAGAACTGCATCTGCTTTCAATTCTGCCTGAGATTTGAAACTTGGCTGACATGAATGTCACACCTGGAATAATAGGTGGAGCCGAACTCTAAGTCTTTTATGAGCATATCAGTCCCGGTATATCGAGTAAACACTGTCGTCACTAAAAAACACACACTGTTTTCTGAATCACTGTGTCTGATATCATTCTTTTGGAAGAATGTCAGCAGAAAGGGGTCAATATCTTAACCTTACAGAACCAAAGCCCAACTCACCACATGACTGTGCTACTTAGACCTGCTACCTGTTTCTGTTCAGGTTCCTGACTGGTTTGCTCCCTCCCGTGAGTGTTAGACACCAGACAGAATTAGCAATCCATCAGTGATTGTTGGTGGAGTGCCTTTGCACAAGCTGAGTACTGATTTTATCCATGTGGATTTGGACGTGGCTCCTCTTTGAGATGACATACTTTTCCTACTCTTGAGGAGATTACGTGGGGAAGTCAAAACAAATGCTTGGAAAATTAAATGACCATGCAAAATGTAATAATGTGGCGGAAGTGCAAGAAATGTCAAAGACAGCAACCGAGTAGATGATAAAGGAATGATATTAAGACCAATGGGTTAGGTGGCTCAGTCGGTCAACTATCTGCCTTTGGCTCAGGTCGTGTTCCCGGGGTTCTGGGATCGAGCCCCATGTCAGGCTCCTTGCTCAGAGGGAAGCCTGCTTCTCCCTCTCCCACTGCTCATGCTCTCTTTCTCACCTTCTCCATCTCTCTCAAATAAATGAATAAAATATTTAAAATTTTTTCTTAAAAAAAAAAGACTAGTGGTTTAGAAACAGTGCTCTAGGGAGCCCGAAGTATCCTGCTGAGGGGAGCTCTCAAGGCTGCAGCAGAAAAGAAGAGAAGCTCCCTCCCGGCCCAGCCTACATCCCCACTTCTACCTCTACCAGAGTAACTCTTGTGTTTTGGGGTTTTGTTTTCCGTCTTTATTTTTTTTTTTTTTTTACTTTGTGTAGTGGATCTTCACATACAATTTCACATCAAGAAAGGATCTTAAATTTCTATTTTTAAAAAGCCACTGAAATATTTTTAAATATTTTAAATATTTAAATATTTTAAATAAATTTTTAAATTTCAAAATCCCGTAGTGTAATCACCGTGACCTAGTGTGACGTCAATAGTTTCCTTGGTGGGAGAGGACTGAAGACTTACCAGAGGTAGAAGATTTGGAGAGTCAGGTTTCCAGGTTAGTGTTATATAAAAACACTAAGATGCTTAAACAAGTGGCAGTCGAAGGAGCTGGTGAGGGGACAGCACCGCTTGCCCACAAACCATAGAGCAAGACAGCGAGGAGGGTGATTTCAGAAGCATCATCTTGGAGAGGAGCCATATCAAAATCCCTCCAGACAGTCATCATTTCATAGGGAGACTCCATGTACACAGATACAAGACAGATAACAGAAAGCTCAGAGGAGAGGAGGAAGTTTCCCAGTGAAGGGGCAGAGACTTGAAGGGCGGGACAGGGAGCCAGTGTGGGTGGGGCTCCTGGCCCAGCTAAGGCAAACACCGGAGCTAGATCAGTTTCAGAAACCGAGAGCGAGAGTCGTGGCTTGCCAAGAAACACTGGAAATGCAAAATATGAGGACTGGGCCTCTTCTCCCCAAAATCCTTCACTCTTGAATGGAGTAGGGAGCAGAGGAAGTTCTAGAAGATGCCCTGACACCACTTCTGTCTTCAGCCGACCTTTGGACCTAGCAACCAGGGAGCATCAGTTCTGCCCTTCTGCAGGAAGCTAGATGCGTTCCTCAGCACTTAACAGCTAACAACGGCAGAACTGGTGTGTATTATCTGAACACAAGTAATGTGTTTTTCTGAATTACACAAATAGAGCAAAATAATATACAAACACATCCTAAGTGTTCTTGGGCTACAAACACAAAACATGGATCATTTAAGCATAAAAAATGATTAGAGGAATCCGGGAGTGTCTTGTAGAATTCAAAACGAGGAACAAGTCTTGCAGAGGACAGACTGGGGCTGAGATGTGGGGAATCTCAGCAGCAGAAGCCCAAGCAGCCCCCTCCAGAGGGGCTGCCTTTAAAAAGGGTGCAGCTTGCTTCCCTAACTGCGCGACTCTAGTCACAGTTCTGCAGAGCCACCAGAAAGAATGACTAGCTGTCACCGGGGAGTTTTAACCTGTCATGCAATAAACCTAGGGCAAGGAGAAAGGGGAAGTGAAGCTGGAGTCACTCTGTGAGCCTCAACACCTCCACAGCGTGTGGCCACTGTGAACGCCATTACTCGCTGGCCTAGGAGTCATGGAAGAAGCCACCTATGGGGGGGTTCTGGCATCCAACGAACTCGGTCAATCAAATATAGCGGTCATGATGACCGTGATTTTGAAGAACAGAAATAAAGCCAGTTCCTCTGCTCTAGACTGTTAAGACTGTTTATTGAAACGAATGCTCCTCCCATGGGTCCTTATAACATGAACGTGCTTCTCCCGTTACCATACATGCTATTATAATTACCTATTTACCTTTTTTTTTTTTTTTTTTTTTTTTGGTCCCTGAACTGGAAGCATCTTGAATATAAAGGCTGTTTCCTGCTCATGTTTGCATCTCTAATGACTGTACCAGTTAGGAGATCAATAAACATTTCTTACACACACGTATGGAAATCATGCCTGTCAGACCCTGGAAGGACGTAGCTATTGGTCCGGAAAGGGGCTTTCTGAGTAAAACAATAGTAGAACACTGGAAGATGAGACCTTTGTGCTAGGATTCATGCCATGACTGTGGCTGAAAGGCTAATTAGAAACCAATCGATACAAAAACTGTGTGGGAAGCAGACCTCCACAGCACAGGCTGAAGCGAACGAGCCCTTGGAGGTGGTCCTGGTCCTTACCCATCCTGGCTCCTAAGGCAAAGCTTGACTGATCTTAACAAAGGTTAGAGCTGTTACTTCCAGGCAGGTTCTACAACATCATATACTCAGTCCTCTTCCTCTTCTAAACATTTGTCCTAAAATTGGAGAATTAAATGGAGAGGTGCTTTGGGATTCCCCCTGACCTTCATCCCCTACCCAAAGACAGAGATTTAATATTTTATTTTCTGTATAACCCATCACATCCCTAAACCATTTACATAAAGCCAGATTTCAGGCAATTTGATGACATCTTCTACTTCTCAAGGGGGTTTCTTCCACTCTAGATGGAGAAGCTGTCCTCTTTAAAGTCAAGAATCATATTAATCATACCCCACCACAGGTGGATTTCAATAATAGTAAAACCATCTCCAGCCTGGCTACCACTGAGGCCCACTGGAAACCATGGCTTTTTTGAAGAATGTGGCCAATACAGCTGACCCTTCCCCAAATACTAGCAAATATCCAAGTCATCAGTGATCATCCTTAGGGTTAATGGATCGTGGCACCCCATGGATCATACTCATACACTCAGAATTGTTTTAAGATAAAAGAACATGGGTCATAACACTACAAGCTCTTTATGCAACTTCTTAACAATACTGCTCACGCTAATTAATTGCCAGATCTTTGGAATATGATCAAAATCAAAGTCCCCTAGTGGCCAGGTTGAAGGTCCACAGCTGATGCAGAAAACAGAGAGCCAGAAGAAATTTCATCTGTCTTGGCAGGGACACACAAAGAGGGAATCGGGGTCAGAGGGCAGACAGCTTCTACCGTAACATTAGCATCAAAGAAAAGGATGAGAATATTATTAACTGTAGAATAAATACATAAAATGTAACAATATTTGAAGCCAAATAGCAGCTCTGTCCTTTAAGAAAGCATTATATTGCTTTCTTGGGAAGCATATATCTAAAATTACAATAATTCAGATTGCTTTAGGTTTCACTCAGAAACATTTTGTTAAAAGATTGCCTTACATCATATTTGAAAAACATAAGCAGACTTTTACCAAATATAGAAACAAGGATCATAAACTGAAAACAGAAGCCAGAAGACAGACTCAGTGGAAACTAAAAGAATATTAACATTGCATTACACTTGGCAGTGAAGAAATGAAATATATAGTGATTTACTACCTTTACAAAAGAATAAAGAATTAGGTGAAACACTATTCAGACTATCAGAAATCATAAGACACGTTTTGGCAATAAGTAAGGAAGAAGATTTATTTAACTTTGGAGAGGGCTGGCAGAAAGGGATAAAATGAGAAACAATAATATCACATATTAACTTTGTTCTTAAACATCTACATTTAATGTATCAACTTTGGCTGTTGTTATATGCCTTGGCAATTCAATAAAGTTACTGGAATGGAAAATTGAAAATTTTTATTGTGATATTTCCAATTTCTCCACTAGTGGAATAGTTTAATAATAAGCCACTGCATATGTTTTCAGCATTCTCATTAAAATGAGTGAGCTATCATTTTTCTTTCTATTCCTAGTTATCAGCAACTTTATTTACCAGTGCATATTAAGTAGAACACAAAGCTCAGCTAACCATTTGCAGTTATACTCTGTGAACAGGCAAGTATTACCTACTGGAAAGGCATAAAGTTTTAGAGCTGTAAGGAATCCTAAGTGGTTTCATATTTCATATTTCATAGTATCAGTGAGGAAACTGAGGCTCAGAATGGTTATATAACTTGTCCTAAGTCCACAGCTCGTCCATGGCTGAATAGATGTCATCCTCCTAAAATCTCCTATGACAGTAGACTATCCCAGAGTACAAACATTATTTCAGCAGCAGCCACTGAACATAGGCCTACACAGTCTTGTGTGAAAAAAAGAAAAAGGAAGAGAAATGGCCAAAGAAGAGCCTTAATTTATTAAAAGTCTACTTCAGCCTTATCACGAGGAATTCCAGATTGCCAAGGAATCAGATTCCATTTATATTCATCCTTCCTTGGGAATGAATATTTTCCTTTTGGCTTTTATGAATGTGCCCCCAGTTTTTACATGTTTTGATATTTTCTAAAATGTCTCTGCGTTCACATCAGAGTCGTGTGGAGTCCTGATGACTCCCTAATTTGTAAGGTGATCTCTTCCTAAAGCTGCATTAATTCCTTTGTTGGTCTTTGCAGAATAAATCTACTTCTAATCCGGTACCTGCAATTAAGCTGCTCGTATAACCATTTATTCCCTTTTAAACAACAATTTGGGCATGTTTTCTTTGGCTCAGGCACTGCATAAAACATTTATGTTAACTATTAACCCTCCTGAGGCAACGGACTTGATGGAAAGAGGAACAGAGCAGAGCAGAAAGAACCAGCGGTGGGATCCAGCTCTGAGCTGAGTTGTCAGTAAACCATGTTGCCCTGAATAAATCATTTATCTTCCCTGAACCTTTCTCCACGTGTGAAATGTATGAGGTCATTTTCATGACCCCGAAGATCTAAAACCTTGCATTTCTAAATTAATTGTTTTTAAGCCGACCTTAACAATAGTTATTATGCTTTAACCCTACACTTCCAACTCACTTACTTCTGGTACATATTTCGGTCCCACCACTGAGAAAAGTAAATAAACTCCAACAAAATGTGATGTCTCCCTTACTATGCTGTGAACTCCATAAAAGGTTAATTCATTTTTATAGGCTTAGTGCCTGGTAGAGTTGACATTCTATAAATGTTTGATATATGGTTGGATGGATGGATGATTGCCACAGCAGAGCGGTAAGGAGAACTTAAATAAAAGTTTACATTATCTCTGTAAATAGCCCAGAGGTCATTATCCTGAACCTTATCAGAAGAACTAGCACTTATATGTAATTTTGCCTATTTACAGCATAATGTTCATAGTACGGCTCTTATAACTTGATCTCTTCTTGCCTAATCTTCTACCTCCCTTCTTGACAATAAGCCTTTTGAGAGAAAGATCTCTAATTCATCCCACCATTCTGTACCTACTCATTGAACTTAGGAGGCTTCCATCAATGTTAACTAGTTAAAGGAATTTTAAAATTAGTTTCAGTACAATAGTAGCCAAATAAAATAAATGACACGTTTTGTACCAAAGTAAAAATCTTTTCAGGGAAAGGGTTTGGAGCAAGTTATCTATGATAATAAAATTCTGACTTTTTTTCTCCTTTTACCCTTTATTAATCTCAAAATTTCACCCCCTGTAAAAATCCTATCTTCTGGGGCACCTGGGTGGCTCAGTGGGTTAAAGCCTCTGCCTTTGGCTCAGGTCATGGTCCCAGGGTCCTGGGATCGAGCCCCACATTGGGCTCTCTGCTCAGCGGGGAGCCTGCTTCCCCCTTTTTCTCTCTGCCTGCCTCTCTGCCTACTTGTGATCTCTGTCTGTCAAATAAATAAATAAAAATCTCTAAAATAAAATAAAAAAAATTTAAAAAATCATATCTTCTTAGTGACTTTATTTTGCTTTGTATATAGTCAGGTCATAATTAACCTAATATAATTAGGTCTAATGTAACCTAGTAAGATGTCACGGGAGAAGAAGCGAGAAGAGCTACAATTGCAAACAAAGTTACGACAGAGTTGTATTTGCACGGTTTCAGTTTACATGAAATCCAGTGGGAAGGCAAAAGTATTCCCTGGACCTTGCATGCAAATTATCTCTATGTTGCTTCAATAGATTCTTTGTCAAATGTTGAGAGTACACAATTGAGAATGATACAGAATAGCACCAGAATACTGACTCCTGGTGGGATGTACTGCCCTCTTCTGACTTATTACCCTGTGGATTACAGGATATTTACTTTAGGAAGTTGTCTTTTTGTTCCCAGGCATGTCCATTTCTCTGGGTGGAAGAAGGCTTTCCTTACAGTGGTTCTTTTTCAAGCAACACAAGTTTCTTGATTGCTATCTCGTAACTTTCACAGACTCACAATTTCATTTTGGCATAAACAATCTATATTAACACATACATAAAGTTAATATTTTCTAACTCAGTTTTTAAATAGTCATCACAATTCTAATTATGCTATTAATCCATTATAATTATACTCATTATTACAAATATGATTTGTTCATGGGGATCTACATTATTGTAAACAGAACATTACTATTATAAATGTTATCAATAAACCATAATTGTTAGAAACACCCTTAATGTATTTACTATTTGTTTCATCAGGTCCCACATAATCCACATGCGCATTTTTATGTCTGTATAAACTTCCAAGGAACCAGATGATTTCTTACTCCTAAAAAATTACTGTCATATTAATAAAAACAATCGCTAAGAGGGGCTCCTGGGTGGCTCAGTTGGTGAGGCGGCTGCCTTTGGCTCGGGTCATGATCCCAGGCTCCTGGGGGCGAGCCCCGCATCAGGCTCCCTGCTCAGTGGAGAGCCTGCTTCTCCCTCTCCCTCTGCCTGCCACTCTGCCCTGTGCTCCCTATGTCTCTGTCAAGTAAATAAATAAAATCTTTAAAAAAAATTTTAAATAATCACAAAGAATTTACTGAGTGCCTGTCCTGTGCCAGTTACTGTGCAAGCACTAAATGTTTTAACACAGATTCATCTCACTAATGTTCCCAAGGATCCTATGAGGTAGAAGCTTTCATTAGCCCCATTTTACAGATAAGAAAACTAAGGCTTATGTATGTTAAATAACTACTCAAATGTTTAGAGATAATAAATGCTGGAGATAGAACTGGAACCCAATTTCACTCCAGATTACTGTGTTTGGCATAGCAGATGAAGTTGCTCGTTTTGGAAGACACCTCACTTTTTGTAATTGTATAATTATTTCTCTAAACTCAAGTTTACATATCATTTCCAATTTTTGTCTTAAATGCAAAAATATATACAGAATGCAAGTTGAAATATTTGTAATAGAAATTACAGGCTATCAAAAATATAATGAGCATGACTACTATGAAATTAGCAAATATACTATATCAAAGTAGAAGAATAATATAAGTATTATATAATTATCAGCATAGTTTTCTGCGCATTTGCTACTGTTGACTGATTAATTTTATAGTTAGTAAACTCCACCTTAACAGCTTTTTCTTTTTAGTGTGTAAGGTTTAAACTTTAATTTCTTTCCACAAAGATTAAAGGGTTTCTAGCTGCCAAAAGATAATAAATGATTAAAAGTAAATTTAACCACAAAGGTTTTGATAGTACCACATTACATCCCATCCATTTATGAATTGATATTTGTAAAAAGGCAAATTTGTAAAATCTGATATTCATTTCCTTCATTATTTTCCATTTGCTGTAGTCCAATCAGTATCACATTCATTAAGATTATGTGGATAAAATAGATATGAGACTACATTCTCTCTGAAAGTTTAAAAAAAAAAATCTATGAGAATTTTTAAAAATATGCCTAACACATTATCCTAAGAAAGATAGCTTACAAATCAGAAATATTTCCTGGCTTTATGACCTAAAGCCGCAACTATATGAAACTTAAGAGCCATATGCTCCCTGTTCTTAAAGCTATAAAACCTAAGAAGTTTAAATATTTACACTGAGAAGCAAATAAGTACTTTGAGACTATGAGAATTCACCCAAATAGCCTTTAGAACAAAACAATTTGTTCATTGTGATTGGTTTCACAACTGCCGCTGTATTTACAAATCAAAAGCTTCTTGAGGGTTTGTCATATTCAAGACCTATAAAGCACACTCTACAGGATATGTCCTCAAAGAGCTATCTTTGGAACTGTTATGTTTCTTTTGTCTGTTTTTAATTATTGTGAAAATAAAACAGACACCTGTTTCACAATACTTAAAAAAAGGATTAGTATTTCTTGGCCTATTTTCATTACATAAAAATCCAAGTGGAGATATTGGAACCAATAACTCAAATTTTCATCTAGAGTTCCTTATACTCAGACCTTCTGAGGCCTATGGGAGTACTACATTTTGGTTTGCAAAACGTCCTACTAAAATTTCCCTTCAATTGAAATAGAAATGGTACTTATGAACAAGGGTGATTTTCCATGAGTACAAGAAGAAACTGAAGAAAGGAAGCAGGGGTAACATGGTGAGTGGTATGAACTCAGGGTCTATTACAGGTGGGGTCAGATTGCAATAGTAGTTTTGCCACCTACTAGATACACAGCGTTGAGTAAGTCATTTAATTTCATTAAACCTTGGTTTTCGTCATCCATGAAATGGACATAATTATGCCATTTCCCTAATAGAGCTGCACTTAGCAGACTGCTGGAAACAAAGCATATACTCAATAAATGGTAGTTATCCTCACAGTTAGAAAAGAGGTGAACAACAGGTAAAGCCAATATATCATTTTCTATAGATATTGTAACAACAACAAAAAAAAAACCATAACAGAGATAAATTAGGTAGCAGCTGATCCTTCCCTGGTGTATTACTATAAAATGACTAAATTTGGGTTGGACTAAAGAAGGAAGTGCAAGGATCTTTTATCACCATTAGCCATGCAGTTAGGAGAGATGTGCAATGAGTACTTGACCTAAGGAAGAACGACAGGCTCTGAGGAAACTGTGGATAATTAACTTGTTAAATAATTCACCAAAATGAACCTCTTGTCATGTTGCTAACCACTTGGTCATGGCTGAAGAGCTTGTATAAAACAATGATGCTTACAATTCAAAATTCTATGTATAAAATTCCTTACCTGAAATGACCTCAAAGATCCTATTGCAAGATCTAAATTAGGGTTACACCAAGGCAAGCAGGTTTTAAATACGGGAAATGACAATATTGTAACCATTTTTCATGCTTAAGATTAACTATAAGAATGAACCACATAAAACTGCTTTTGAAAGTTAAAAAAAAATTAAGTATCAATAATTTCATAAGGCTCAGCCTAATTTTCTGGGGGTTTTCATGATATATTATTCTAAGTTCAAGGTAGCTTTGCAAGTCTACCATAGCAGAATGAGGAATAACTTAAACCTCGGACTCATTTCAGAATCACTACAAAATGGGGAGGTTAGGTAAAATAACAAACACAAAACCAATTTTCTAAAGGAAGCGAAGGAATGTAAGTAAGGTGACATTATGAAAATAGACTTGGCTATTTCACATCTGCCATAAAAATGCATTTTTAGTCCAATCCTTGAGTAATCCTTGAACTACCAACTATGCTAGAGAGGCCAATAATCAAATTTTTCCAATTATAAATTTACAAAAGTGTCAAGGTCTTCCTTTGAATAATTTTGAGTTCTGAGCTAAATCCCTTGTTTAAAAAAAAATCAATTTCAGGGAATAATACACATAGCTAGTTCACACTAACACGGGTGCCTCACTCACTCTTCCAGGGTACACAAAAAAACCTCACTTTCCAATGCACTTGCAGTTAGGTGGGACCGCAAGAATAGTTTTGGCCAACAAGGTGTGAGCAAGAAAATAAATATCACTTCTCAGTGCTGAAGTAAGGCAAAGTCCCATATGGTTCTCCTTACTGCATGGCAATAATCAAGGAGGTGCTGAATTGAGATTACAGAGCCACAGGATCAAAAGAGCTTGGATTGCCAAGTCACCTCATAGAGGTTAACTGCCACAAAAAGACAACCAAACCCAACAGGTCTTTGTTTGAGCTAGAAATGAACTTTTACTGTGTTAAGGCATTGAGAGTTTGGGGTTATTTGTTACCACAGAAGAGCCTAATGTAACCTAACTGGTGGGGACAATTTTGGAACGATCTCTAACCCACTAGTGTAAGTGGGCTCACCCCTGCAGGGCAATCACACATCACAGTTGGATCTGGTAACAGACCAGACCTCCCCTGTACCCCATTACAGTAGTGCATCACAGCCAGGCCAGGGGACAACCCTGTCAAACCCCATGCTGCAGCCACTTTGTGACCAGACCACGTGACAGCCCCACTCACCCCCCTGGCACTAGAGCCCTACTCAATCCTCCCATTGTAAATATAGACCCTCCACAGCAGACCATTGGGCACAGTGGGCACAGGAGATACCCTCTGAGTGCCCAGCTCACACGGAAGCAATTGCACTTCTGGGCTCCATATGACATTTCCTACACAAAACTGCTCCTTTAAGACTAAGAGGTGGTTGCCTAATACATAGAAAAAATTCAGAGTCAGGCAAAATGAGGAGAGAGAGGAATATGTTCCAAACAAAAGAATAAGACAAGACATCAAAAAAAAAAAAAAAAGACATTAATGAAATGGAGATAAGCAATCAGAATTCAAAATAATGGTCATAAGGATGTTCACCAAACTCAGAAGAATGTACAAACATAGCAAGAGCCTCAACAAAGGCAGGAAATATAAGAAAGTCCCAAACTGAAGTTGTAGAGCTGAAGAATACAATAACTGAAAACATACTACAGGATTTCAACAACAGCTTAATGAAACTGAAAGACAGATCAGTGAGTGGGAAGATAATACAATATAACTCACCCAGACAGAACAGCAAAAAGAAAACAAGATTTTTTTTTAAAGGGAATAACTTAAGGGACCTTTGGGAAAACATCAAGCAGAATAATATTTGCATTATAGGAGTCCTAGGAGAAGATAGGGAAAAAGGACGAGAAAACATATTAGAAGACATAATGGCTGAAATCTGCACTAATCTGAAGAAGAAACACACATAGTCCCAAAAAGCCCAGAGTTCCAAAATAGATGAACCCAAAGAGATCCACACCAAGACACATTATAATTAAAATGGTAATAGTTATAGATAAAGAGAGAATCTTAAAAACAACAAGAGAAAAACAATTTATTACATACAAGAAAAACCTAGGAAATGATCAACAGACTTTTCAGCAGAGGCTTTGCAGGCCAGGAGGGAGTGGCCCAACCTATTCAAAGTCCTGAAAGGAAAAAAGTCCAACCAAGAATTCTCTACGTGGCACGTTCAGAATTGAAGGAGAAGTTAAGAGTTTTCCAGATAAGCAAAAGCTAAATTCCAGATAAGCAAAAACTAGTTCATCACCACTAAACTAGCTTTACAAGAAACATTAAAGGACTTCCCTAAACTAAAAATAAATGGCACTAATTAATAACAAGAAAATACACAAAAGTAAAAATCTCACTGGAAAAGGTAAACACGTAATAAAAACTAGTAGACCAATCACTTTTAAAGGTAGCATAAAAATCAAAAAACAAACATAGTTAAATTAACTAAAACTGCAATAATTAATTAAGGGATGCATAAAATAAAAGGATGTAAAATGTCACATCAAAAATATAAAACATAGAGCAGCACCTGGGTGGCTCAGTTGGTTAAGTGTCCAACCTTTGATTTCAGCTTAGGTCATGATCTCAGGGTCCTGGGATCAAGCCCTGTGTTGGGCTCCACTCTCAGTAGGAAGTCTACTTTAGGATTCTCTCTCTCTCTCTCTCTCTCTCGCTCTCGCTCTTTCTCCCTTTCCCAACTCATGCCCCACAAATTAATAAATAAATATATATGTATATATACACACACATATGTATATATATAAATAACATAAGGAATATGTTCAAATTTAAGTTACTATCAACTCAAAACAGATCATTATATACATAGGAAGCCGTATGGGAACCTAACAATAACCACAAAGCAAAAACGTATAGTAAGTACACAAAAGTAGATGACAAAGAGAACACTAAAGAAAGAAACAGCCATTAAACAATTAACAAAATAACAATAAGTAAACACTATCGAAAATTACTTAAAATGTAAATAAACTAAATTCTCCTTTCACAAGGCAAGGGGTGGGTAAATGGATTTTAAAAAAAGAGAGAGACTCATCTATAAGCTGCCTACAAAAGACTGACTCCAGCTGGAAAGACATACACAGACTGAACAAAAAGGGAAGGAAAAAGATATTCCATGCAAATGGAAATGAAAAGAAAGCTAGTATAATTAACAAAATGAAGGATAAAAATCCTATAGTGGTCTCAATAGATGGAGAATAGGCAAATTCAACATCTGCTCATGATAAAAATTGCCAACGAAGTAGGTATAAAGGGAACATATAAACATAACAAAGGCCATACATAAATGACAAACCCATAGCTAACATCAGACTCAACAGTGAAAAACCAAAAGCTTTTCCTCTAAGAGGAATTCCTCTATATTCCTTGCCTATTCCTATAAGGTAAGGATTCCCACTCTTATCACTTTAATTCAACACAATATTAGAAGTCCTAACCACAATAGTTAGGCAAAGGAAAAAAAAGAACAATAAGAAAAGGCATCCAATTTGGAAAGGAAGAAGTAAAACCCACTATTTAGAGATGACATGATACTACATATAGAAAACCCAAAAGACTCCACCAAAAAAACTATTATAATAAATAAGTAATAAATCTATTCAGCAAAGTAACAGGATACAAAATCAATATACAGAAATCTGTGATGTTTCTATAGTCTACCAACAAATTATCAGAAAAAAATTTTTAAAAAGATTCCACTTACAATTGTATCAAAAAGAATAAAAATGCCTACGGATAAATTTAACCAAAGGCGTAAAAGACCTACACGATGAAAACTATAAGAAACTGATGAAAGAAATTGAAGAAAACACAAATAAATGGAAAGATATCCCATGCTCATGGATTGGAAGAATTAATGTTGTCAAGATATCCGTATAACACAAAACAATTCTCAGATTCAATGCAATCCCTATAAAAATTCTAATGGTATTTTTTATAGAAGTAGGACAAATAATTCTAAAATTTGTATAGAACCATAGTAGCCAAAACAATCTTGAGAATAAACAAAGCTGGTATCTTTCTCCCTGATTTCAAACTACACTACAAATCTACAGTAACCAAAACAGTATGGCATTAGTATAAAAACAGACATACAGATCAGTGGAGCAAAAATGAAAGCCCAGAATTAAGCCCATACGTATATGGACAATTGATTTATGACATAGGATCTAAGAATACACACAGAGAAAGAATAGTCTCTTCAATAAATGGTGCTGAGAAACTGGACAGTCTCATGCAAAAGAATGAAATTAGAACTATCTTGCTCCAAACACAAAAATTAACTTGAAATGGATGAAAGACTTGCATGTAAGACCTGACACCATAAGATTTCTAAAGAAAAATAAAAGCAGTAATTTCCTGGACATCAGTCTTAGCAAAACTTGTGTGGATGTGACTCCAAAAGCAAAGGAAATGAAAGCAAAAGATGAACGGGACTACATCAAACTAAAATGCTTCTACACGGCAAAAGAAACCATCACCATCACCAAAACACAAAACAGTAACCAAAACACAAAAAAAGTGTCTGAAAATTATATATCCAACAAGGGATTCATATTCAAAATAAATACAACTCAACAACAAGAAAGCAAACAACCCAATTAAAAAATAGGCAGAGAAATTGAATAGACATTTTTACAAAGGAGACATACACATGGCCAACAGGCACATGAAAAGATGTTCAACATCACTAATTATCAGGGAAATACAAATCAAAACCACAATAAGATGACACCTCACACCAATTAGCATAGCTACTATCAAAACACAAGCTGCCACAAGTTTTGGCGATGTTGTAGAGAGAAGAGAACCCCCACCCACTGCTGATGGGAATGTAAACTGGTGGGGCCACCATGGAAAACGGGATGGAAATTCCTCAAAAAATTAAAGATAAAACTATATATGAGCCAGCAATTCTGCTACTGGGTATTCATCTGAAGAATACAAAAACACTGATTCGAAAAGATAAATGCACCTTTATGTTCACTGCAGTGAAATGTGAACAACTTAAATGCTCACTTAAATAAACGGGCAAAGGAGGTGCGGTGTAGACAGACAACAGAATACTACTCAGTCATAAAAGACAATGAAACTTCGCCATGTGGGACAACACAGATGAACTCTGAAGGTGTTATGCTAAGTGCAGTAAGTCACATGGAGAAAGACAAATACCATAGGACATCACCCATATGGTGGAATCTAAAATAACAAACAAAACAAAAATAAACTTGTAGATATGGAGAACGGACTGGTGGCTACCACACAAGATTCAGTTTGGGACGTGGGTGAAATGGGTGAAGGGGGCCAGTTGTATGGTGGTAGACGGTAACTAGACTTTCAGCAGTGATCATTTTGGAGTACACACAGATGCCCAATTATAACGTTATACACCTGGAGAAAAAATTGGTAACACGTAACATTCTCCTAGCAACCACTACCACACACACTCCTTCCACAAAAGATTTGGTTTTGTGATTGTATGGTTTTGGATAGTTAGTGTGGTTTTAGGGAAAAGTTATTTAAAGTTTGAGGCTAAAAATTTGGAACTGGGAGCTAAGACAGACCTAAAACCCTCAATCGTGCTTTCTAAAAAATGTCTACAGAGGACTGAATTGAAACCTTTGGAGGCCCACACCCTGGAGATACTTTGTTTGGCCCTGATTCCTCCACCCATAGGTGACCTGATATCACAAAGCGAAGTCCTATATATGTGTAAGGAATTCTAACAATGTTCTGACATCTTTCCCATAATAATCACACTGTTCCTTCTTTTTCTTTTTCATTTTTTCAACATCAAAGATTAAATTCTTTTCAGTCAGGCTTTGTTTGCCCATTATTTGCTAGTGCCTGTATTAAGTTGGGACCAACCACCATCAAGTGATTACATTAGGTTTATCTGATCTTCAGGTTTCAGAATGAAATTAGAAAGACAATAAATATAAGAGGATAGTTTACAGAATAATCAACTGGGCTCAATCATTTAGAACAGGATACATGTAACATCCAAAATAGTTTCGAATATAACCAACAAAGTAATATAAGTTCCAGCTATGAAGACAATCTGTTTCTAGCCTTGCTCCTGGGGGTTTAAGCCAATAAGATTACCCATGTGCAATCCTGCCAATAAAAATGGGCTCAGGGCACTCCAATCGATCCCTTTGGTGACACTTGTCTTAAGCCTTCTACCTTTGTTTCTTCCTTGCTTCTTGTTCTCATCTGCTCTACCCAAATTCTGACCTTTGGAGGTTTATGCTTTTGAATTTAATCAAAGAATTTGTTTCCTGGCTTTTGACCTCAGGATTCAGGGTATACTTGGCATCTAGCCCATCCTGTTCCTTTCCCATCTGAAGAAAAAGCATAATATTATAGCTACTATTTAGTGAGTCACTGCCATGTTAGGCTTGCAACAGGCATATTCTATACCTCACCTCAACTAATACCCCAAAAGACTTCACTGATGAGTATTTTCTTAATATTTTATTTATTTATTTATTTGCAAGAGTGAAACAAACGGAGATTGCAAGGGAGAGCATAAGCGGGGAGGAGAGGGAGAAGCAGACTCCCGCAGAATGAGGAGCCTAAGATCTCAGGACCCTGAGATCATGACCGGAGCTGAAGGTAGGTGATTAACTGACTGAGGCACCCTGGCATCCCACTGATAAGTACTTTTATTAACTTGTTGTGATTGAAGAAACAGAGGCACTTGAGAAAGCTTAGACAGCAAGAGGCCAGGATTTAAGTGCAAATCTCAACCCTATGCTTTTTTTTTTTTTTTAAGATTTTATTTATTTATTTGACAGACAGAGATCACAAGTAGGCAGAGAGTCAGGCAGAGAGGGGGGCGGGAAGCAGGGTCCCTGCTGAGCAGAGAGTCCAATGTGGGGCTCCATCCCAGGACCCTGAGATCATGACCTGAGCCGTAAGGCAGAGGTTTTAACCCACTGAGCCACCCAAGCACCCCTCAACCCTATGATTTTAACTACCGCTTATAGTATGGCTACATCCATATTTTCATTAAAAATAAATATTTACTGAGCACCTACTATGTTCCAGGTTCTGTGCTAAAGAATGACTAGACAGATTTGAACAATACAGACAGAGACCCTAATTTCACAGCAACTGTGTTCTCCTTGAGATCATATTGTAAAGCGGCAACAGATAATATCATTCCTGGAAGTGATAAGTGCTATGAAGAAAAAAAAATCAGTTAAAGTGCTGGAGAAGGACTGGAGGGGTGGATGGCAACATTAGATGAGGAGGATGAAAGGAACATTGGAAAGGAACCGGTCACTTGAAAATCTGGGCTAGGAACATTCCAGGCTGAGGAACATTCCACTTATAGGTACAGAGTCAAGAATGAGGGTGCTGTCTTCAAGAAACAGAAAGATGTCTGGTGTCACTGAGCTTAGTGACCCAGGCGAGGGCTTGGGGAGATATATGGGAGAGACGAAAATGGTATGCAGAGCCAAGTCCTACAGGGCCTAGCTGCCAAGGCTAAGAGAACTCAATCCTACATGCAATGGAAACCACATTTGAAGGAGGGAAGTGACGCGAGTGCAACGCAGTTTTTTAAAGCACAGATAATGCGCCATTTTTAAAAATGAATATGGAAGAGAGAGACTAGAAAGACATTGAATGCATAAGGGATTCCAAAAGGCCAAGGGACAAAAACCCTAAAAGCAAATGGATTTTCTGCACCCTCTTCAATCAGTTCTATACCAGGAAATATGCAGTTCATGGGAAATGTAGCACCAGATTTTAATTTACCGTATTTAATTATATTTATGAGTGTCATCTCTTCAGGTTGGGGATATCCTCCCGAGGTGAAATGTCCTCTCTTGTATTGGCAACTGTAAAACTATGGTTTCAAAATTCAAGATAGCCCCCACAATAAATTCCAGCCTCTATTGTTTCTTTTTTTTTCTTAATAATTTGTGATCCTGTTTTGTTTTTGTTTTTAGATTTTATCTATTTGACAGACAGATCACAAGTAGGCAGAGAGGCAAGCAGAGAGAGGGGAAGCAGGCTCCATGCTGACCAGAGAGCCCGACGCAGGGCTCGATCCCAGGACCCTGAGATCGTGACCTGAGCTGAAGGCAGAGGCTTAACCCACTGAGCCACCCAGGCGCCCCGCCTCTACTGTTTCTATTCACAAAGCACGCTACAGGTGGAAAACAAATACATGAACACCGTAAAATAATTTTATTAAGTGCTGCATATTGAGAAAGAGAAACATAGAGAAGCCTACAATCAAGGATTTGTCTTCTCTTATGGACGGAAAAAAGATGGTGCCACTTGTACAAAATGTATCTGGAAAGACATTACAGCAATGTATTTTATCATCCAGTGTTTTCTTTTGTAATAAAGCCCAGAAGGCACAGTACTGTAAAAATAAAAACTTTACAAATTCTGAGACTTTGTTAATAAGAAAATTAAATAAAATTTTTGCACAATCCATGGAATTTGGTTATATAATTTACAAGTCACAATGATAGGACTACAGATAAATTTCCAAATTCCTTTCAGAAATATTCCATTCCACCCTACTGCAACTTTCCAAGTTTGAGATGGGGAAAATATCCAAGTTAGATGAGACTATAATCAAATTTTAGCATTTTCTTCCTTTAATTCAGGCCATAAAATCTAATATTAACCAGCTTATCAGGAATATCATGAGAAATACAGTTAACAAATTTAAAATCTGGAGTCTAGAGCCAGAAATTCAAATACAGGCAGAAAACACAAGAAATAAGGTGAGTTCCAGAATAAATATAAGTGTCCTAGAAGTAACAAAGAAAAAATATTCAGCATATTTTAACAACTAAACTGCAGGGTAACTTCATGCCCCTGGGAAAAAGAAAATCTTTATTTTCTCATAAAAGAATAAAGAACACGCACATTTTGAGAACCATAAAAGCTGTAACTAAGGAAAGGCCATCTGAGCAACTAGATTATCTTTACAATACACTCTTCACTCTTTTATTTGGTCCTATTTTATGTACCTCAGGAAATTAGGTTTCCATCACTCTTGAATATTTTCTACCAAACTATTAGATATTATTTTAAGTAGTAACCAATAATCCCCACCAAATGGTTTAAAGGACTCTGCCGGCCTGTGTCTTCCTGATATTTCTATTATTATTTTTCATTAAGATTGTATTACCAAAACAATATTATTTTGTGAAGGTTAAAGTTCTAATTAGGAAAACAGAAGCTGGCAGTGACTTAGTGCAGAGTTAAATTCTGAGACCCCCCAAGGTGAAAAATAAAATAAATAATATAAAAATAAAATAATCTCTAAGGTCTCCTCTCAACCTTTATTAATTGCAAAGGAAACAAATCTCTAAGAAAGAATGATCCCTTTCCCTTCATGGGGACCCTTTGAGGTAGGGGTCTTTGGGGAATTAAAACACCCTGGCCTGCCAGACACGTGTGTCTGGACACAGTGAGGCATAGTCCAAGGTGTCTTAGTTTCTCTAACTCATACTTGCAAAGAAAATGACATTCTCACCCAGGTCACTCTACAGTAGCATATCACAGTGAAAAGTACTAGAATGACAAGTCAGAAGGTTTGGAATCTAGTCTTTGCCAGAATCCGGGGCTTTGACTGCAGGCAGGCCCTGTGGTAGGTAGACCAAGCTTCAGCCTCTTTATTCACGCAAGGAGCTGTGTGAAGCCTCCCTTGACTCTCCAAATGGTATGGTGTCATGATACTCAGCTAAGAGAACAGAACTAAACAGATAGTCCTCCTACTAACGATATGCTGACATCAATCGTTACACAATGTTGTGGTGAGCAACTAAAAATTTATAAATTCACCCTGCAGATAAACATGTGAAGTCTTAGAGCGGGGAGAAGGGAAGTCATTGAGAGCTTGAAAAAAATAGGGCAAACCTTTCTTGGTGTAAGCAGTAAGAAGAGCTTGACTGTGTTTTCATATTATTTCAAACCTCAGGTTCTGTGGGTACATTCCATTCTAAAAGAAAAGTCAACTAATTTAAAGAAGACAGGGGAGTATGAAGTCATACTATTATGAGCTGGAGTAATTCTAAACTAGAGTAGCAGGGTAAGTAACACTCCTAAGGAGACCCCAGACTACTTCTATTTGGCAAGTTTAATCTCCTCTGCCAAATTCCATAGTAAATTAAGAAGGTCGTCTTCTTATTTATCTTGAAATCACAGAATGATCACAAGACAGAAAAGAGAAGAAAGATATTTTAAAAAGGTGTTGGATAGGACGCCTGGGTGGCTCAGTCGGTTAAGCATCTGCTTTCAGCTCCTGCATTCAGGTCATGACTCTAGGGTCCTGGGATGGAGACCCACATCAGGCTCCCTACTCAGCAGGGAGTCTGCTTCTCCCTCTACACCCTCCTCCCTGCTCATGATCTCTCTCTCTCTCTTTCAAATAAATATATAAGTAAATAAAAAATTTTTTTAAGATTTTATTTATTTATTTGACAGAGATCACAAGTAGGCAGAGAGGCAGGCAGAGAGAGGGGGAAGCAGGCTCCCCACCGAGCAGAGAGCCTGATGCAGGGCTCGATCCCAGAACCCTGGGACCATGACCTGAGCTGAAGGCAGAGGCTTTAACCCACTGAGCCACCAAGGCGCCCCTTTAAGTAAATAAAATTTTAAAAGGTGCTAGAAAATCCATACCCTGAATAGGTATTCTCTAATTAAGAAGTTGGTTTTTATTTGTTTTGTTTTTTTTGTTTTGTTTTTCTTTCAGGAGCAGGGTTTTGGGTTCTAATGAATTATTTTACCCATGGTTATGTAAATCAATGTTTCCAAACATTTCTGATAGACAGTCCATCAGTTAAAAATGTTCTGTATATATCCCCAATATATTCATCTATTAATTTATTAATAAGATGTATTATATATGCCATTATACATTATAAAAACATAAACACAAATAGAATTGTTAAAAATCAATGATGAACTAGATCATATTTGTTATCTTCTTACTAAGTCACGGTGCTTCACATTATTAGCCTATGTCTCAAAATGTAATATATACTCAAGGTAAGGCTCATTGCTAATAAAATTAGATATAAATCCGTATTTCATATGCCTTCTTGATCATTTCATTGAGAGGCAGAAGCCGACTTCTGGTAAGACTGAATTACGTAAATCATCAACATTTTTAACCTCCCATTATGGCAAAGAATTCTTACTACAGTCAGAAAAGATTCAATTCTACCAATTTCCTGTTATTTGCTTATGCTTAGACTATTAGCATTATCTTCTTTACAGAAATCCTTTTAAGACACTTCTCTATTTTGTGACTGCTGGTTTGGTTAATACTGAATAATAGAATCCTTAATTCCTTAAGTGAACACATATAAAATCAGTAAGATATAACACAATGGAAATAAAAAAAAGAAGAGTCTTACTCTTCATCACATGTTAGCCCCTCCATGCTGTGCGATCTCCCAGTATTTCCTCAAAATACCTCTGCTAGGGAGCACAGGAGACCAACTGACCTATCGGCAACTAAGGTAGCCAGTATCAATCTGTATATTATATATTTGCAAAAGCTTAGGGCTTTATTTTTTTTAACTAAAAAAAAAAAGGAAGTTTAAGTTTACTGCCCACAGCCTATTTTGGAGGTAAAGGGTAGAAGCAGCTGTGGTAGGTAAGGAAAACTATTATCGGAAATATCTGATGCTTTGCTTGAATATCAATGGGCCATGACTATGTTCTAGGCACACCGTAACATAAGAGCCCTTCCCTGGACCAGTAGAAAGTTTTATGGAATTTAGAGGATGTGCTGTCTTGAAATAGCATTTTTCACCATGGTGATCATGACCAGACCATCCGTACTCCTATGAGCTTCAGTCATTCACGATCTCAGAAACAAACAAAGCTGTACAAGACTTTTGTTTACATTAAATAGTTACTCTATTCTTGGTTCCAGATAAGATTAATCTTCAAGCCTCAATTATTCCAGGAGATCCTGCAAAGTTTGTTATTGTCTGAAGGTCACACCATCACACCATTTCATGCATTAGTAATCTTGAAATGATTGGCTATACGGTATGAGTATAGATTGTATCTAAACTCTTTCTTTTACATTGTATGTAATTTATCTTAGTTGGCTGAGGCTGCCATAACAAAATACCATAGATGGGATGGCTTAAACAACAGACACTTGTTTCTCATAGTTCTAGAAGTTGGGGAGTCTAAGATCAAGGTGCCTGTGGGCTTGGTTCCTGGTGAGAACTCTCTTTATGGTTTGCAGTTGCCATCTCTGGGTGCTCACATGGCTTTTCCTCTGTACTACAGTGAACTCTCCAGTGTCTCTTCTCAAAAAGACACTAATCCTATCAGATCAGGGCCCTTCACTTATGACCTCATTTAACCTTAATTACTTCCATAAAGACCCTATTTCCAAGTTAGGTCACATTGGAGATTAGAGCTTCAACATACTAATTTTGGGGAGACACATTCAGTCTGTAACATAATTTATATGCTTTAAAAAAAAAAAGATTGTATCTATTTGAGAGAGAGAGAGCATGAGCGGTGGAGAGGGGCAGAGGGAGAAGCATACTTCTCACTGAGCAGGGAGCCCATGTGAGGCTCAATCCTAGGACCTTGAGATTATGACCTGAGCCGAAGGCAGACACTTAACCCACTGAACCACTCAGCTCCCCCAATTTATATGCTTTCTTTCCAAGTATTTATTTTGTATCTTCTATATCCATGACACTATAGCCAAGCTGTTCTCATTCTAAAGGAGAGACAACAAACAATAAATGTGTGCATGTGTATGTGTGCAAATTATATTATAAGGAAAACTCAAGTAGAATAAAGAGAGAGTGAGAAGGTTGCAAGAGGAGACTATTTTAGAAGAGGTGGTCAGGGATTACCTTTCTTGATAGGAGCATGAGGGAGCAAATATCTGTTACTGGGGAGTATGCCTCAGTAGAATATTGAGAGGAAGAGTCCAGGCTCAAAGACCAAAAGGTAGGAGCCTGAGCAATGAGAGAACAGCAGAAAGACTAGAGAGGTAGCAGGGTTGCAGAGGGGACAATGACAAAGATGGAGGTAAAGAGAGATGGGGTGTCAGATACGTAAGGTTTTGGTGGTTAACTAGAGTCAACTTTGTGTTGTCACAATGGGAAGTGATTAAGAGTGATGGGAAGGGGGGCAGCTGGGTGGCTCAGCCAACTTAGCATCAGCCTTCAGCCCAGGTCATGATCCCAGGGTCCTGGGATGGAGCCCCACATCCATCAGTCTGTCAGTCCATCAGTCCCTCAGGATCCCTGCTCAGCAGGGAGTCTGCTTTTCCCTCTTCCTCTGCCACTCCCCAGGCTCACAGGCGCATGCAAATGCTCTCTCTCGCTCTCTCTCTCTCTCTCAGCAAGTAAATAAAATCTTAAAAAAAAAAAAAAAGTGATGGGAAGCCATTGGGTGGTTTTTGAGCAGAGGATTAATGTGAGCTAATATATACACTTTTTGTTTTGTTTTTTAATTAATTTATTTATTTATTATTTTTATTAACATATAATGTATTATTTGCCCCAGGGGTACAGGTCTGTGAATCATCAGGCTTACATACTTCACAGCACTCACCACATACACTGTTAAAGGGTCACCTTAAATTCTCCATGGGTAATAGACCATAGGCACAAGATTGAGAGCAGGAAGACAAGTACACAGCCTTTTTCAGAAATCCAAATAGGCAATGCTGCTTTGGGAGAGTAGTAGTTAGGGTCAGATTTGGAAAAGTTTTGAAGCTAGAGCTAATCAGGGTTTCCTGATGGACTGAATATGTGACATGAAAGAAAGGATTGCCAAAAAACAAAACAAACAAATAAAAAAAACTAAAACAAAAAAACTTTGCACCACTGAAATAACTCTAGAGTTCAAAACAAAATAGAAATGTAAAAGTCAGACCACTTGGAGGGTCTCTTCTCCTAGCACTCTATACTTCCATACACTTTTCACAGGCACAATTAATTATGTTTGCACTTGCCTGTTTAGTGACTGTCTTTCCACCCACAGAATGTGAACTCCTAGATGGGAGAACTTGTATCTGTCTGTCTAGTCCACCCTTATATCACCTGCACCAAGCTCAATGCCAGGCAATTTTCCAGTCCTCATTAACTACTTTAAAGAATGAATGAATACCAAAATTGTCAGCAATCTTTAAATTACAGCTTATTAGGAGCAATTGGAAAAAAGAGGGAAACTAAAAGGCAATATATTCATTAGATGGCTGGTAGGACTAGAGAGATTCTGTTTTCTAGCTTACCTTTCTTTATCATTTAACATCTAAGACAAAACCAATTTTATCTCACCAGAAAGATATTGTGTCTCCTATCAGCTGGTGGTGACCACGTTCTTCTGTAAAGGGAGTTTTACCATGATCCGCCATCATAACTGATGTTGATGATCCAACAACATATTATACATTTAATCTGCTTAATAATTCTTAGAAAAGTATTATTTCTGCTAAAAATAATAGATATTACTAGCATTCCATAACTCAAATTCAAGCAAAATGGCAAAACTGAAGAGTGAGATCTACAGATAATTTCCGAATCTTATTTTCAATGATTGCAGACTCTCTCTCCCATAAACTTTTATACCAGCTGTTAAAAGCTCTTCAAATTGTTTTTGTTGCATTTCATTTTCACCCCTCCTCCATATAGCCAGGGAAATAAAAAAGGCGACTGAAGACAGGGAAAGTTCTGGAGATTTGGAAGTGCTAGATAGTGACCTATGTAATCCTGCTCACTGAAAGGTCTGAATTATCCAGATGAGACCATGCTTGGAGCTTGGGGCAGAGCTAGCATATAATGAATGTATTGGTTTCCAGCATTAACTTTTTATTAAAAAATTAAGTTCCTTTAACCCTTCCCCTGAAATGTCACTCGGCTGGGGTTCTGAAGGGCAAACGTGCAAAGGGCTGCAGCAATGATAGGGAGTCTTTGTGTAAACTACCCAACACGACACCGAGTGATGTGTGGTTTGTGATGTCAGCAGAAACCGCAGATAGAATCGCTTGGGTTTCTATCTCTTGGCTAGAGAACGTCCCTACAAGAAAAGGCTGACCCTTGACTCTGCCAGAAACTTTCCCCAGACTTGGCCTCCACTAGTAGAAGGAGTCGCCCCCCTCCTGGCACCCCACGGGAATCCCAGAGGTGGGTCGTGGGGACGCCGACATTGGGGCGCGGTCCCTCCCGCCATGAGCAGACAAGGGCGGGGTCACAGGCACTAAGACTGACCGGGGCTTGGGGACCCCGAGTGTGGGGGGTGGAGCTGGCGCCGCGGGGTGCCAGCTCCGGGGAAGGGGGGCGGGGATCTGAGCGGCCCAGGGCCCCGCCCGAAGGTCTCGGAGCAGGCCGTGAGGTGGGGAGGGCCCGGCAGCCCCCGCCCCGCAGAGAGGCGGCGGCCGGCCGCAGCGCGGTGGCCCAACGGGGAGGTTCCTGGCGGACGGGGGGCCCCCCGAGGTGGGAGAGGGTGGGGTCGGGCGGCTTTACAAAGCCGGAGCGCTCGCCCGGCCGACCGCAGGACCGCCAGACGTTGCCGCCGCGCCTCCAGCGTCTGCAGGTAGAGTCAGCGCAAGCGGGGCGGGGCCGCGTCTGGGGGCCTGGGGGACGCGCCAGGGTGGGAGGTGTTACTCAGAGGGTCCCTCCGTGCGCGCTCTCGCGGTACCCGCGCACCCAGGGGACGCGAGGGCTTGGAGCATCCCTTTGCACCCCTGGAAGAGGGGTGACCTGGTTACCTTACGCTGACCTCCTGACAGCTGCCCAGCGGCACGGAGAACGCACGGGGCCCCACAGGGTGTTAGCTTCCAATAAACTTTGGGTGTTCTCTGCACCCTCCAACCAAACTGGCCTCCAACACACACACACACACACACACACACACACACACACGCACCATGGAGGCGGAGGCCTGAGGGATTAGAGGGATAGAGACACTGTCACTCAGAAGAGATTAGAATCTGGGCAGGACGACGTGTCCATGCTGGAATCTTCAGAAAGTAGATGCAGCATCTGCAGCTCCTCATTTCCAGCCCCCAGGTGATGCGTGATTGATTTTTCTTGGTTTGGTAGCTTTGAAAGCCCTAGGCTGTAAAAGGTTTGGGTCAACAATGAGACTTTAATCCATACAGGCTTTCTTTGCCCTGCTCTTCAACACCTTCTCATATCTGGAGGAGGGGTACATTGGAGGATCCTAAAAACTTTGCAGGGAATGTTCAAAGTTGCTAAGTGTTTTTCAATTTGTGACTTTTTGAAAAAGAAAATACAAACTTTCTTAGTTTGAGTTAGGTTTTATTTCTTTAACAGACATGCATTCATTTGGAAAGAACTGGTGCTGTCATTAGAGAGTGAATCCAGTACGTATGGCATCATTAGAACTGAAAACCAAGTTAACTGTATGGTTTTAGAAAAATTGCTTCCTAATGTGTCTGTTTATGTGCTTTGTTACTGGGATGTATCTTTGCTGGGAATGCTGTCAATATCACCTTTGTGTCTTCTGAGGTTTCCCCTGATGTTGGCCACCTGACCTGGGACAGAGCCCAGTATGCCCTCTTCTCCTTGTGTTTCAGGTGGACACCAACCTGCTTGCAGGCCTCTAGCCCTGGTCTCTGGTGAGGGGGGAAAAGCATCAAAAATGTGCTCTTGGCAAGTTTGGGAGCAAGGAGGAATGCAGTAGATTTTTTCCCCCATTAAAGTTTTCACGTATTGGCAATTTAAAACCCAAAGCATTGTTTACCACCTGTCAGACTCACTCGTAAGTGTAAGGATTAACTAATAAAAGATTTGTAAAATGCTTCCTGAATATAAAATTCCATAAATATGCAAAATAGTAATAATCCACCCATTGTTAAATTTATGTAGCTGCTTCTGCCATGCATACAAGATGATTTAGAACGCATGTTTCCTGTCAATTAAACAATGAGTTTAGAGTAAAATAATGAGTTCAATTCACATCCTGTGAAACTTTGAAATAAAATTTCTCCCATAAGGCACCATCGGCAGAGAATCATAAAGTAAGCAGCATTTCAAAAAGTTATATATGGAATGGCACTTACCTTATGGCTGGGGGAAAAGGGACCCAGTGAACTTCTGAAACTAAGAAATATTCAGCCCTGGTTCAAGTGTGCCTGAACCATAAATATTCCCTCACGTTTTGGGTATGTCTAAGGGGAGAGCAAACAGCTTTTGTGGGATGGCCTTAGAGCTAGCTGTCCGCTTTAATCCATGAAATATGCCTCTCAGTATTTTAAGGCTGAAGTTCAATCTGTGGTTTTGTTCACAATGAAGAAAATCTTCACAGTTACTTAGATAAATTATTCATTCTTCTAATACCATGGGCTTGGTTTTTAAGTATCCCTAATACCGGCAATCATTTTAATATCCTGCAGATAATTAAATTAATTTGTTCCCAGTGGATTGAGTGACATGTTAACATCACATTTTCTCTTTACGTGTATTTAATAATAGTGTCTCATTTTTCTGCTTACTGGCTTCCTAGAGTAAAACCTGTTTCTTATATGCTAATTCTAAGTACAAATATTACTAAGGATGGTCTTTTCTGTTTTATGAAGACAACTGTAGTTTCCCCACTAGCAGATTAAGCTGTGAGCAGAACCACAAATCTGGAGATGTTTTTCTTGACATCTTCCCACCTTCAGTGGCCCTTCCTCATCTCCTCCACTCAGCTCTCAGATGAGTAGCTGCTGAACGGGCCCCAGCCCGGTAATTCCAGAGCTTCCCCACTGCTAGCACTCTTCCTTTATCCACATCACTTAACCTCTGCCCTACTTATTTTCCAACAGTTTGGTTTGGGGGAAAGTGCACTCGGTGAAAAATCAAAGGAGTTTTCATTTACTGAGCACGGTGCCTATGATGTACCAGGCAATCAGCCACATTAGCTCATGCAATCCCTGTAACAATCTGATGCAGTCAATGTCATCAAAAAAGCTCTGGTACCCAAGGACGAGCGATTGATGAGTCAAAGAGTGAGGATTTGAACCAAAGCATTGTGGTGCTTCCTGCTGCATTGTGATCCTGATCCCTCAGAAGGGCTCACATTCTGGACTGAGGCATGGAAGAGTTCTCCCATTGACTGACTGGCCATTTGACCTCAGATCAGTACCTTCAACCCTTTGGGCTTCTGATTTCCTTTCTCTAGTTTTGAATTAAATTCCCTCTCAGAGATGGAAGAGACCTTGGATGCCAAGCACATAAAAAGCTCCTCCCACAGGATTCCAGAATATGCTCTTCCCTGCCCTGGCCTTTCCTCCAACCCCCTCCCTGGTCTCTTTTTCCTTCCTGCCGGTCCAAGTAAATATCGCCCCCTCCAAGAGGCTCTTCCCAGACACTCTTCTGTTATTTTCTATCTCAGGCCCAGTGATCCCTTTAAAACACTGATTACAGACTGCACTTATTTTACTTACACGTCTGTTTACATGTGGCTATTGTTTTTATCTTCTTCATCATTCCCCCATCAGACTGTAAGCCGCATGAGCCCGGAGCTCTTTCTGCCTGACTTTTTTCATTACTGTCTTCCCAGGGTCTAGCACAGTGACGCACAGCACATAGCTGTGATCAGTAAGTGTGTTTGGATGATTATGAATTATATGATTATAATTATATAATGAATAATTATCTCCTACAAAGGACATGTGCTAATGGCCGATATATTGTCCCATTCCTGGGAAAACCCAAATGAAGCATCATCGATCTTACACTGTTACCGTGAGCCTGAGTTATGAATGGGGATCCAAGTACAGTAATGGAGAAAACACAGCTACCACGGGACTCCTGGACAAGCAGACACACTGCATATAGTCCAAGCCCCATATTTTACAACAGAGAAAACTGAACCTCAGAATGATAACAGGAACTTAGGTTCAGAAGACACACTAGAGGGACACCTGGGTGGCTCAGTCGGTTAAGCTGTTGCCTTCCGCTCGGGTCATGATCCCAGAGTCCTGGGATCGAGTCCCACGTCAGGCTCCTTGCTCTGCAGGAGCTTCTCTCTCTGCCTCTGCCCGCTTGTGCGCGCTTGCACGCACTCTCTCTCTCTCTCTCTTTGACAAATAAATAAATAAAATCTTTAAAAAAAAAGAAGAAGAAGAAGACACATTGGAGACCAACTAATGGTCCAAACTATTATTTTATGGATGAGGACACAGAACATAAAATAGAGAACCTGTGCATCCTGACTTCCAGACCAGCACACGCCTCACCAAGCAGTCAAAGATCCCAGGGACTACCCAGTCAACAGCGGCAGGGAATGTTAAGAAATGACACTTTTTTTTCCCCCAGAAATCCCAAAGAGCCTTAGGTTTCCCAGACCAATCCTGGATAGGAACATTAGTATACAGTAGAACACTCTACTTCAAATAATCTTGTTTTTTAAATTTTGTACGGCCTGTATAAATTTCAGTGACTCATTTACTATTTTAATGATCTATCAGGCAGCCTTTTAATACCTATCATTAGTTTACCAGTTCTGTTTAAATGCTGAGGAGCTCCAAATGGCAAATCTACAGGGCTGAGCATTTACCACTAGTATGATAGATTCAAGATACATTTAAAAGATGATTGATATTTTGAACTCCAAATGATGATGGCTTGTTTTTAAGGACTAAAATAACTTTTCTTCTCTAACTTAAAGAGCAATCCTTGCTAGAGTATTACATCCCATAAAAAAAAGCAATCCTTAAACTTTAGAGGGCATAAAAATCATCTGGAAGGCTTTTAAAAACCCAGATTGCTTAGAGTCTTTCTGCACATTTCTGAATTAATAGGTCTGAGATTGGGCCCAGACAACTGCATTTTTAACACCTTTGGTGATTTTCTCAATCAAATTGTCTGAAGACCTCACTTTGAGATTCAATAATACTCAGTATGTTTTGAAATTGTCCAGGTTCCTTATGAGAGGATTTTTTTTTAACCAAGTTGATTGGGGGAAAGTTCGATGTGTTTGAAGCTAGCAAATAGCGTACTAGGTATGATGGGAATCTGTTTCCTTGTAGCAAAAGCCGTATATATATAATCATGATATAGCTATTGGGTTTGATATTGCCCCCAAATCAAGAATGTTCCAAAATGTTTCTGTTGGACCACAAAAGTAAATCAGTAATTAGCAATAAATTTAAGTGTTAAGTTCTGTGCAGCAGTAATGAAGCCCCTTGCCCTCCAGATGATTACACTCAGTATAGCAGAGAGAAAAGATTAATATCCACAAAACATTCAAGGAAAGGGCTGCAGATCAAGTACATGATGCCTGGTTAAATTTGAATTTCAAATACACAATAAATCATGTTTTAGTACAGGCATGTCCCATATAATATTTTTATTTGCTAAATCTGGCAACCATGCTCAGTGAACATTAGCATTTAATGTCATTAGTTTCCAGAACTTGTGGCAGGGTTGGGGGCCGGGTGGGGGAGGGGATGGTAATGCTGAGTGGTTGTTAAGCTTTGAGAAACTGATAAAAGCTCTGAACATGCTCCTGAGAAAAGTGCCCAATAGCACTTTCTAACACAACTCTCATAGTATTGCATAGATCCAGGCTGCCAAAGCTCTTGGGGACATCAGGATCATCTGCAACGTAGACAGTAGAGGCCAGCTCTTCAAACTACTTCCTCTGGGCTCGTGGGTCTAGAAGGTATCTTGCAAAAGTAGAATGTGAACTTGACCTTTTTTTTTTTCCTTAGATTGTATTTATTTATTAACTTGACAGAGAGAGAGAGAGGACAAGCAGGGGGAGCAGCAGAGAAGAGGAAGAAACAAACTCCAGTGAGCAAGGAGCCCGATGTGAGGCTCGATCCCAGGACCCCCGGGATCATGACCTGAACTGAAGGCAGGTGCTTAACCTACTGAGCCACTCAAGCACCCCTGGACTTGGCCTTTAAGAGCAGGAGAATTTAGCTGGATTGTGGGTTTAGGAGACTTCTTAAGGCTTTGACAGAAGGCAGGTTCCCTTAGGCCTTGAGGATATTTAGTAAGGAATATTGAGAAATTAGCTTGGACTAGTTTCTCGAAAAGTCCAGACTGTGGACAGCCTTAAATTCTGAAGGGTTTTTAGACTGCCTATATTGGGAAACAGTGCGTGCTTAGTGATGTATTGGTTAGGGATGAGAAGGTGATCAAAGGGCGATGGTAGAGTGAAATTGGAGGCGGCCTGGGCTCCAAGGTCAATAGCCTGGTGTCAGCTCCTCCATTAACAAGCTGGGAAGCCTTTGGTGTGTGTGCAAGTTCTGTGGGCCCCAATCTCTTAAATTGCGAGTTGGGAATAACAATAGGGAGCTTCTAACAGGGTGGTTGTGAGGATGAAAGGAAGGGCTTGGCACAGTGGTGGACACTGCATATTCAATCAGTGGTACCTAACGCTAGAATACAGACCGTTGTTGTTGTTGTTGTTGTTGTTGTTGTTGCCGCCGCCCTTAGCATTTAAGGGGAATCAGTGGCCCAGAAGCCTACAAGAATGGTGAAATATTGTTTGATCTGGATTTAGAGAAAGCTTTAACATTGCCCTTTTCCAAGTTAAAATTTCATTATCAAAAAACAGTAAGCGCAGAAACAAGTTAGTAAAAGAATGTTTGTACTTTTAACTGAGGATCTTAAAGTAAATACATTCAACCCTTCCTGATTTTTCCCAGGAGAGGGAGTATTACGGACAATTTCAATCACATACTCCTATCCAGAGTCAAGGAAACTTTAATTGCATGCGTTACTCTTAATAGCAGATTTGCCATCGTAACTGTCTTGCGTTGGCTAATATTTAAATTAATTTGCACACGATAAGCTCAGACTCATCATTCAGAAAGTTGTTCCCCAAAGCCATTTAAACCGCAAAGCAGATGAGTTTATCGGAGAGAATTCACGCAACACCCTGCCTTCTCAGAGTCGACTGATAACGCAGCAAATGGGCTCCTAGGGGCTCTGGAGTCCGACTTTTCAGGTTCCGATCCTAGCTGTCTCCTGTGAGCAGCTTTGTGACCAAGCAAATCGCTCTGCCTCTCCAGACCTGTTTCTCCCTCTTCGTAAAACAGACCTCCTAACAGCCTTCCCTCCCAGGGCACACGCACAGAGCTCTCACGCGATTTCTGGTTCCCAGTAGGCGTCCCACAGAATTCTGTGACCTCATTGTCGTCTTCATCTTATCGGGATGTTATTTCTTTAATATATACATAAAGAATTTAATTTAGGAAAACATCTAATAATGTGGGAAATATTTATGACCTTTAGTCACCTCTTAATGTGTTGATTTACACAGCCAGGGCTACTGAGAACATTTTCCAAACCAGAATCCAGGCTTCTTATTCCAAAGAATGTTTAATCCCAGTTTTCATGATGTGTCACTTTGTCCAGCTCATCCATCTCTTACAGGATGATTGGTGTTTTTCTAAAAAGCTTTGGGTTTCAAGCTGTATATTAAAGCGTCTGGGCCCTAGAATTTACTTGGCTCATAAACCTATGGCACGGAACAATACGGGATTGGTTTACGGTACATTATAGTTACAGGTATGACAGTTATGGTTTATTGGGTCTGTGCTGAGCACCTTGAGGGCATCTCCCACAGTGCCTTAAAGACGGGAGACTCAAATATTTATTGAATGAAATTAATGTGTAACAAAATACCTCGTATTCTTTTTCTGAAGATACGTTTCCCTCACATTAGGAAATCTAACTTAAAAAAAAAATGAGAACAAGGCAAAGACTTCTGACTTTCATGCATAAGAGCATGAGTCTGATATTTCTAGACTAAAGTACTAAAAGTGAATTTGGAGATCTACCATTGATATTTCCTAGAAGAGATATCTATGGACTATAACATCTCCCTTCTTCACATTAGCTGGTCCCTTTATCTCAAATATTCTCCCCTCGGATATTGCTTGTTTTATGTTCGTTTTTTTATAGTCTACCCTACCTCCACTGGACTAGAAGCACCCTGAGGTTAGAGGTCAAGCCTACACATTTATTGCTATTTACTGCAATAAACAGCTACGGAGTATCTATTGCAGCGCTAGGCACTTAGTGGGTAATCAATAAATAGGCTGTCAATTAGTTGAGTGTCAGAAGACCAAGATCTGGTCTCATGCAATTATTCCACTGCAAAGCAGTAATCTTTTTTTTTCTTTTTTAATCTTTTGGGTCAAAACCACCTTTCAGAATTGGATTAAAATCATGAAATGCCTCATTAATAAAATTTTACATGCTCAAAATTTTGCATATAATCTCAGTCCCTGGACCTCAGTCTAGGAATCCCAGTTCTAAAGGTATATATGTAAATACTAAGAAAATCTAACTGAAATATTAAACTAAATATCACAAAAAATTTAATTACTATGAATACCAATGTGTTAATATTCATGCTTCTATAGTAATAAATTATATGTTGCCTTGGGAAAATTCTGCAACCCTCCAAAGGAAAAAAAAAAAGGCATCTATAAATGTTGAATGTTTTATTTATATGCTGGAAAGGATTTAAGGCTTATAGAGAAAGGCTAATAAAAATACATACTGTACAGCAATATAAAATATATTTCAACGAGGTAAGAAAAAATGAGTCAAAGGAAAAAAATAAGGCTAAGAACATAAGATGGGGCCAGGAGAGAGATTCATACTCAAAATTTATGCCATGAAATTCAACACTCTTGCTAGAAGATAGTAACAAATTTTGTTCTCAGTTTTTTATCAGCCAATGCAAAGGAGAAAAATATAATCAGTTATGTCCTGCAGAGGGTCGTGTTTTATATATACTTTTATATGAATACATGGATATGTATTTAATAGCAAGCTGCTTCTTAAAAGAAGGAAGTTTCAGTATCATAATAAAGAATGGAGATTATATTTCCAATGTTCATTTGTGGCAAGTGTCCTTGTACCAGAGCCTGAAATAACCCATAATGTCCAAAAATAACTGACACTTTGGATGTTTACATGAAGATGTTATGGCTTTCCTTGAAGGAAGAGGCCTCGTGAGGTCAGTGAGGCCCTCGCAGAGCTCAGAGGAGGGGTGGGGGCCAGACTAGGAAAACAAAGGGTTTTCTGCATTGTCTCACACCCCATCAGTCCCTGCAGCAGTTCACCCTTTCCACTGCTGCACACTATTTAAATACAATGCCTGAAGCTCTCATTCTCCCCTTGAAGGCGTATGCACCTAGGATGTTGTCTAACATTAAGTTATTCCCCCTAACCTTAGTTTCCTTGGATAACAGTCTGTCATAGGGACTTCTACGCCTTCTCTCTTTGAGAGAGCAAATACAATAACTAGCTTCTCAGAACATTATGTGGATTTGTGGCATTCTCAGAGGGGCTATAAATGGATCACATTGACAGCTTTATTTGTCATTCTTAAATGGAATGTGTTTTTCCCCCTTTGAGTTAAATCGAAATCAGATGGCATTTCTTATTTCAATGTGGAATGTTTTTACTCTCATAATTGCAAAATGGCATTCATAACTGATACTATTCTAATTTACAAAATTTGTGTTTTATTATTGGGGGGTTTCTATTTGCAAAGTAACTGAAGGAAAACAACTTATGCAACATTTTCGTTTTGCCTATTTATTGAGATCCTGATATAGTTGCTAGAATTTTGTCACCATATGGAAGCAGAGACAATTATATTGCATGTAATGACATGGATTTTAGAAGCAAGGATATAAAAAGACATACCCAGCAGAATACCCACAACCCGGAGACTAAAACATTTTTGAAACCTCTTCTCTCCTTTGCCTCTCCAGCATGTCCCTAGTCTCAATCATCTCTTCCTTTCCTTATAATGGCTCTTGTACAATATATGTTGGGGCAAAATGGCAAGAATAAGGTTGAAGGCACTATTTTCATACCTCGGCATATTTCTTATATGCTTAAACCAGTTGCTTCGGCCCAAGTGAAATTTTTCATTTAAAAAAATCCCCATCACTGGGGTGCCCAAGTGGCTCAGTCACTTAAGCGTCTGCGTTCAGCTCAGCTCATGATCTTAGGATCCTGGGATCGACTCCCACATCAGGCTCCCTGCTTAATGGGGAATCTGCTCCTCCCTCTCCCATTCCCCTTGCTTATACATGTGCTTGCTCTCTCTGTCAAATAAATAAATAACATCTTTAAAAAAAATCCCCATCACTTGCATCAACCCACTACTCAACCTGTGTGAGAAAAGAAGCCCTCCTACTTTAATTTCTGAAATCCTCCAAAAGCTCCCAATGTTCTTGTTACTGATTTCAATGCTGTGCTTATATTTAGAATTTTCAAACACAACACAATGGGTACATTTTTCACACTGAATTTATATGTGTTTATTTTCATGCTCATTTTATACACATGTTCAATAAGGTCAGCTTTGCCAAGTACCCACTAAGTGCCAGACACTGTTAGGATACAATGAATGGCTTCAGGTATCCCTGCCCTCATTTGGCCTACAGGCTGGCCGGTGGGGAAGAGAGACAGTAAAGGAATGACACAAATCAGAATGAAACTGAAACTGTTGTAAATATGCCACAGAGAAGAGATACAAGGTTCTAGAAATTCAGATCTAAATAACAGATAGCAGTCAACCAGACAAAGAGTAGAGGCAGAAGGCATGATGTGGAAGGTGTGGAAAACTATGACGTACAGCAAGAAGAAGAGAGCAAAAGCAATGGGAGAGACTGAAGGAAGATCAAGTGGCCGGAGTACAGAGAGCAGGGGTGAACAGCATGAGTCTGCAGATGTGATCAGGGGCCGTCACCATGAAAGGCTTTTAAGCCATAGCAAAAAATATGTCTTCATCCTAGAACCAATGATAAGCTTGGGAGAGGGAAGGGGGGATTGCAGTGAGTTACATCATCAATTTACTATTTCAAAAAATATTTCTGGCTACAATGCAGAGTATGAGGTGGCAAGGTGAGAAGTTCATGCAGATCAGTTGAACATTTTCAGTACAGAGATACTGGTAATATGGCCTAGGGGAGGAAGGATGAGGTGGTGGTGATTTCTAAAAATGAATGGATTCAAGAGACAGGGAGGATGTAAATTCTGCAATACTGACATGGCGCCCATGCGGAAGTGTAAGCGAACACTGGAGGAGGAACAAGTTTGCAAAGACAGACGCTAAGTTCAGTTAGACATGTGGAGTTTGAGTTCTGTAGGAAATATTAGAGGACAGAGCAAAAAGACTCTGGATTATGGGTGTGGAGCTTGTCAGAAAGCTCTAGGGTTTGGATGTAAACTTGTGACTCATCTTTAATCCATAGTTCTGGCTCTGACGGATATGATCCATAGATGGACTTGACTGCCTACAGGAAGATAACAGAGTGAGTAGTGGGATGAAAGTCTTAAGGAATTCAAATCCAGAACAGCCAAGTAGTGAATGGTGAGCTTGTAAAGGATGAAAGGAGTAGTTTAATAGAAGGAAACCCAGGAAATTGCTGGATCATGGGGGCCGGGGAGGAGGGGGGCAAAGGAGTGGGAATTTCATTTCAAGAGGGTGGGAGTGGTCAGTTGGCTTGAATGTGCAATATTGAGAACTGCTTTTCTATTTAGCAAGCATGGAGAGCACCAATCAGAAGAGAATTGCTTTGAATTGAAGAAAAATCGCTAAGTGATATTTATGGGAAATAGAGTTCTAACTGGGTCTGTTTGCAGTCATGCCTATTTGAGAAGATTTCACATTTCATATTTTACATCTCTCCTAACAAGATACCTAGGGAGCTAACATGATAGAGAAGAAAGCCATTCTGACATGTTGGTGACCACAATAGAGTGGAACTGGGGTGGAATTTGAGCACAGAAGAGTCTGAAGTCCTGAGGTCTGAACTGGAGAGAAAACGTGAACCTGACAGCAAGGAATTTTATGAGCACAGTACTGCCTGTTCCTCCACCCAGGGATACGTGTGCCCAGGGTAAATAAACCAAATGTTCATGAAGCAGTATGGACTCGCCTCACCCACTTGCTGGCATCCCTGTTTAGAAGGAGACTGTGGGCTGACACATCGCACAGCCCGTTCTCCTTTGAGGGGAGCTGCAGCCTCAGCTCCCCTCCTAGCACAGGCTCCACCACAACGGTCTGCGCATGCGGGGGTGGGGGTGGAAGTTAAAAGTTAATACGTCAGCCAGGGAGCTCTGTGATGAGGCAAATGTCAGACTGCAGAGGTGTGCACTGCTGATGGGCGGTAAGAAAAGGAAGATGACTATTGGTAATTATTTGCAGTAGTTTGGCTCTAAAAGGGAAACAGGAGATTGGAGGGCAGCTGGAGAGAGGTCACTGGATGAGCGAGCACTCATTCAGTCAACAAATATTAAAATATCTTCTATGTGCCAGGCACTAAGACAGGCACCAGGAAGGTATTTTCCAGCCCTAATGGGCGATCTTCCATAAACTGTATTTCATGTGATAATCTCAAATGCAGAGTGACTAAATATTTTGTGATCTGATTCACTGGAACAAATGCAACATCTTCCCTCAGATATAAACCACCTTACTTGATCTTTGTAAAATGATCAAATTTGTGTTAAAATAAAAAAAGAGAAAAATAACATGCCCATCTGTACTTCTTTTTTCTCATCCTCTCTCCTTCCATTCCTTTAGTGTCTTAAATCTGGACAGTCTTGCTATTGTCACTTATTCAAAAAATATTTTCTAGAATGATGTTCTTAACCCTACATTCAGAGCCTCTCGTAGTGCTATTTGATGTTTCAAAATCACCTGATCTATAATTTATAGAGCACCCACATAATGAAATATTGGCTATTACCCCCATGGAAGTTAGAAATGTGAATAAGGCAGGGTTTCCCTAGCTAGACTATAAGCTTTATGAGGGTTTTGGGGACTAGTGTGTTTAGAGGATATAGTCAGAGTAGTATAAGTGGGATTTTTGTGGTAAGGTTGCAATTAAAGATCCTTGGGTTTGCAGAGAAAGGTACACTAAATTCTTACACATGAATTCAGAAATATCCCTGAAAGAGGTAATATTTGAACTGGATGTTAAAAAATGAGCATTTCAGACAGCAGAAAGTTAGTCAGCAAAATCACAGAGGCAAACCACTTTGTGGAGGAGAGGAAGAGTGAAGAGAAATGGTTTGGTATGGTTGGAGAGGTTATGTGAAAGTAGTAAATGCACTGATCTGGGATATTGGGAAGCTCTGCTGAGGAGTGCCTAGACTTGATCCTACACTCACTGTAAGTGTCAGCAGTTTTCAAACAAGTGGAGAAGCATGATGTTTAAGAAGAAAACTGGGATCATCAGGAGAGCTGGGAACTAATGGGGACTGGAAGCAGAGAGTACATGAGATGGGAGGCCACTGTCTGGATGGAAGATGGTAGACAGGGGATGAGTTTCTGCCATGATGATGGCCTTGGAATGTCAAAGGGAAGTTGAACTTCTTGTGGTCAAAATGGTCATAATAAGTTAGATGTGTGTGTTTGGGAGGTGCAGTGATGGGGGAGAATGAAGAGGACATCACACGCTCAAGCCAGGGAGAGTGGCAATCCCACTGATTTTAGGGACAGAAAGAAAAGCAAATTCAGGATAATAGGGATGAGGATCCAGCCTAGAAAGCATGAGAAAAACGTATTAATTTAAGACATGTAAGCCATGGGTGTGCATGAAATTACTGTCAAGTGGAGAACCTTGATGAAGGCCCACATTTAAGGAAGGGAGAAGAGCCAGAAGAGGAAAATTGAGGAGTTTCTTGCAAGATTGGAAGTGAGATTTCAAGGAAGTCAAGAAAAAACATGGGGATCTCAAGGATGAGGACTCAAGCTGTGATTTTTTTCACCTATAACGGTGATCCTGAACAGCATGGGTTTGAAATGCAGAGTCCACCTAGCAGATTTTTTTTGATAAATACAGTAGAGTACTATAAATGTATTTTCTCTTCCTCATGAATTTCTTAATAACATTTTGTCTAGCTTACTTAGTTATAAGAATACAGTACGTAATGCATGGAACTTACAAAATGTGTGTCAATCAACTGCTTATGCTATCAGTAAGGCTTCCAGTCAATAGTAGGCTCTTAGTAGGTACATTTTGGGGGAGTGAAAAGTTATATGTGGATTTCTGACCATGCAGGGTCAGCACCCCTTACTCCTGCGTTGTTCAGGGGTCAACTATATAATCATCTGGTTGTATCTTTCTCTTCCTTTCCCTTCTGGATTGGCCCCGTGGAATGGGTGCAGCTGTCAGTCCTGTATCATGTCTAGGTTCACACTTCATCCTTGCAGCTCCATGCCCTATTAAGCAGTGACTGGCCTACAGTCGCCATCCATCAGTGACTTCCTTTGGAAGCTCCCCACCCCCCAACTACTGAGAACATAACTTAAGGAAAGAAGCTCCGTGCATGTGTGTGTGTGTGTGTTAGGAAGGCATAACAAGGGGGAAGTGCTGGGTGATTTGTTAACTGGGCATCAGTGGGCTTATATTTAGTATTTTCCTAATTCAAGCTTCATGTTTGTCTCTAGGAATAATACAATTTTATGGCGATAATAACTACCTCCAAGCATAAGTAGTGTTTTGGTAGGTAGTCAGGCCCACTTTGTTAAGTAGTTCATTTTATTTCACTGTTCTAATGTCGTGTTTTCCATGAAAAATTTTTCTGGGAATTTTGTATCAGGACAATTTCTTTGGGGGGAGTAACACATTTTCTCCTTTCTAACAATAGAAGTTATCCAAGCAATTATGTTCTCCTTTTATCTAAATTACCAAGAAATTCAAATCCAAAAGGTAACTGAAATTATCTCAAATGCTGACCAATGTAGGTGGCATATGACCATCTTCCTTTTTTTTACTCTCAACACTGTTATTTTTATTCATATTTCATTATTTCTCTACTTGGAAGCCACCCCAAATCCTTATGATGAAGAGTCAGGGCATAAAATAAATTAAACACTTCCACTGTTAACTAAATGTCTTTCCAGACATCATCTCCTTTGATCATCAGAACAAGCCACCGACTATATTATTACTCCCACCAGAGCAGTGAGGGAGTAGAACCTTGGTGAAGTCAAGGACATAAAATTCACTCAGACAAGTACTGAATGGGATTCAACCCTCGGTCTTCTTTCTCTTGTGACAGTGGTCGTTTCAGTCTATCTGGCTCAGAATTTGTGGGCAGCTGGTTGATGGGTAGGTGGCATAGACTTGGCTGTGATAGCTCTCGTCCAGATGAGAACTAACTGCTGACGTAAGAAGCTAGTATTGTTTGGGGCAGTTGTCTTCTTTATGATGAACTAGTCCATGTTTCTATCTCCTCCCTAGATTTTATAACATTCAAGAAGCACATGAAAGGGAACTCTCTCATCAAGTATTCTTGATTAAGTTACGAAAATGGAACGGAAGTTCATTCTCTCCCTTCGTATGGTAAGTAACTACTAATTGGAGTAAGATTTGCCTTTCCCCTCCTCCTAATTTCCTCTCAATATTTACAAGAGAAATGGAAATGCTTCTGGTGTGAAGGTACCATGATTTATGAACCCTATCCAGATCTGTCTTCAGAATATTTCATTAAAAAGGAGAATTTGGTGAAATTGTGGTTTTTATAAATTCTAGTTTCATATGTTTTATCTCGCTTAGAACTGGAGTCATTGTGAACCACATATGAGTTTGAGAATTAAAATAACATAACTCTTCTACCCACTTGATACACACTTTTAATTCTTTGGTGCAAATTGACATGTGGACTCTGAAAAGTCATGGCCACATGAAAGAAAGATTTAGAAATGCCAGATTCCTGGGCAGTGGCATTTCTCTTCATTCCAGAAGCCCTAGTTTGAAGCAGCCACCCTTTTGGCCTGGCACTGACTGTCTTTAACTGGAAAAACATCTCACTTTGCAAGTGACAAGAACTGAGTCACCCCACGTGAGCAAAATCAGCTCTTAAAGAAAGGGCAACATTATTAAGTTCTTTCACCAGGATATTGTGCCTGCAGGACTTAAAATGATTTGAGACAGTTCAGTCCCTTTGTCCACCCACAAAATCATTTATTTTCACCCTTCATTGTATTTTACTTTTCTTTCTATGTTCCAATGCATGTTTAAAAGAAAAAGTCTATTATGTAAAGCTGTGAATATTCATTAATACATTTCATTTATTCTAACAAATTAGAAAGGCGGGCATCTCCGAATTTGTGGGCAGGCTGGATTAGAGATAACTCTCAAACAAATGTGGCCTTTATTCTTTAAACTACATATAGTAACTCCAACAAAACATTACAAAGTAAAAATCCTTAAGGAGACCTGTAATAATAAATCATATGAACATTTTGTTATTAGCATATAGATTGGATGTATGTAGGAGCTTGTAAAGTGCCTGAGGTTCACTGAAAATAGTTTATTCTCTGTCTAAAAAGTGTATGCAAGATTGAAAATAAATGTTTAAAACACCATATTTTATCTACTTATAAATAAAGTGTTTGCAAAAGCAAAGGTAAACGTCAACCCAGCTCATGAAAAAATTATCAAAAGATTTAAATTTATTGAAGCCATAAATTAATGAGATATTACCATGTGTGCATAAATAACTTAAAGAATAAAATCTGCTGATCCTTCTCTCATATGGATATTTGTGCTAATGATTCAGGATCCTATTTACTCTATTAGTCCCCAAAGTAATTGCTTATTTGAAGAAGTTCTGTCTTATGGGTTTTCAGTTAATTAAATCCATTTGCATTTTATGCACACATTTTAAATTCTCAAGTCCTATTTTTCATAAGCCAGATTCAAATATGTTCATGTAATAATACCTCTCATTAAGGCATTAGTCTTTCATTTTTAAAGGAAATTTCAAAATAGCCATATGCATAAAATGCTTATTAATGAAATCCAATCAATATTTTAGAAAAGTCAACCCATTAAATGTTATTTTTTTAGTTTGAGTTTTCCTATTTGTAATGGTGATTACTATGCCGAACCTACTTCCAATTTCTAATTTTTCGGTTAGCTTAATTTATTCAATGATTTTTTTTTCTTTGCTTTGATTTTGCATGGCAGTTTTTAACGTCTAATACGCCTTTAGAATTACAAACAACCTTTTCCCAAAGAGTAGCTTTTTCAAGGTATATGCATATTAACTGGTTGATCTTGCTAGCCCGGTTAGGATAGCACTAAAACATGAAGCAAAACTTTTCTAAATCTGAGGAACGGAGTATAACAATTCACAAAATTAGGGCTATTTTTAAAAGTGTCATTTTCTCAAAGCTTTCAGATACTTGAGAAGTTGTGAATTAAAGTACACAAGTAATAAAAATTGTAAATACCTTCATTAGATCCAAACTGCCCTAGCTTGGAAGCTTGAAGAAGCTACTAAATATAGGAGAGTGGAGGTACACAGAAGAGAGGTCAGGAAGAGCCATGGAATCCATGCGGTGTGCCCAGGCTCTAAAACCAAACCGCATGGCAAGGCCAGATGCTGGGAAGGGCACCTGGGGGCACAATCTGGAGAGATGACCTGAAACCCAATTTTGAAATCACACCTAACTGAACTATCTCTAGGTGGTTATTAGACGTTTATCTAGTTTACCGTTTATCTAAGCTTAGTCGTTCCTCTGTGCAAAAAAGATACGGAATGCAGCGTCTGGATACATTTAGGTTCCAATTCCAGCCTAAGATTTTATCTGAATGAAATAAGGATAGAGTATCCAAATGGAGAAAAAAGAAGAGGAAGCAAGGGAAAGAGGGAAAGAGGAAGGATAGCCTGAAACCAAGATAAGTATGAGTTATTTTGACCTTCCTGGCAATATTGGACAATAATGTACGTTTGCTGACCTCTTATCATGAGATATAAGTATAAAGTGGAAAACATTTTTGATATGCTGACTCATACACTTTATAATAAAATAAACAAATTTCATTCAATTAAATCTTATTAACTCTTTGAAACAATGATCTCTGTAAACTGTAATGCCAATAGTATCCTAAGAAGATAACATTTTCTTGGTAACTGGAATCGCCCTAAGGAAGCATTTCTTCTCATTTAGACAAAGTAGGAATAAAGCACTTGTATTACCACTTGTATAAATTTTTAATACTGAATAAAATATTAGTGTTTAGTGTAATATTGATTCTCAACATAATACTCCTCCGTAATAGCATGCTAATTGGTTAGAATTAAATCAGACAGATTCAAAAACCCTGAGAACAGACCATCTAACACTTGTAATTTTTTTTCATCAGTTTCCAGAATTCCAATTAAAATGGAATTAATCTGCCAAATAAAAGGCCATGGTACAATAAAGGTTCCGTGCACTATGTCATGTGCATGTCTTCCTCCTTCCCGGGGCTGCCCCCTCACGATGAGATCTAGAAGTGAGGAGGGTGGGAGAGGGCACATCATGACTTGTGGGTTCCAATCACACCATTAACAGCCTTCGAAAGAGGTAGGCAGCCTCTGTGCGTGCCAGCTCTCTCATTTCCCACCTGTGAGACCTGCGGAGTTTTACCTGAAACTTGTAGAGCCACAGTTTCCTTGTCAATAAAATTACTAATCTAACTGTACCAATCTCCTGGAGTTGTTGAGGAGGTAAAACAGAGATTCATTGCAACTAGGGGTGATTTTGTTTTTCCCCACCAGGACACATTAAGTAATGTCAGGAGATAGTTTTGGAGGTCACAACTGGGGGCAGTGGGCATGATATGGGTGTCTGGGGAGTCCCAGCAGGGATGCTGCTATTCTGGATGTCCAGGACAGCCCCCCAATAACAAGAAGTCCTCTGGTCCAAAAGGTCAATAGTGTCAAGACTGAGAAACCCCGGAGAACAGTGGCATCATGTCTGTAATGTCAGCATAATGTCTGACAAATAGGAGGCCCTCAGAGAATGTTTGTAGAATTCCATTGTTATTGTCATTATTTGTTTGACAGGGAACTCCAAACCACCCTCACCATATCAGGACTGAGTCCTATAAGCAATTCAGCAAGTCCACCACAAGTGGACTCGGTCATGCCTATCTGCTAGGTCATCCAGATGGACTGTTCCGTTGTTAGGTGCCTTCAGGAATGGACTGACCCACTTAATACTGGACTGGTCTACCAAACTCGCGGGCAGGATTGTACCAAAGTTCATGGGCTATCCTTTAATTTTTACCTTCTTAGGAATTAGAAACAAATAGGAAGAGACAAGTAAAAGGTAACCTACAGTACCAGGGGACTATTACTTTTTAACTCCTGCTGTTAGAAAGGGCTCAGAAGTCTCTTGATGATCATTTCCTTTACAAAATAAGCTGATGTCCGGACAAATGGCTGAGAAATACAGTCTTCTGGTTAAAATAAAATCTTGACTGTATTATAGACAAATATTATCAATTTCAAAATGAATCAAATGAGACAAAATAGTTTTAGCTTCATGTTAAAACAGTTTAGAGAGGGGAAACTTTGGCTTAATCCAAGACTTTCAAGGTCAAACAGACCTGAGTTTGAATTTCAGCTTTATAAACTTCAAGCTGAGTGACCTTGAATAATTTGCCTTCTCTGAGCTCAGTTTCCTCATCTAATAGGCAGAAAATTATGTCATAGGGTTGTTGAGAGAATTCAATGATACAGCATTTGACTTAAGTTAGAAGTGAATAAATGGTACTTATTGCTTCTTCTGGAGACCCTGCATTGCCTTGGGGTTCTAATCATAGCCATTGGTTCTCCTCCTAAGAATGGTAACTATATGTAGGTACTTCTTATTAACGGAGGAAGCTCAACATACATCTATTACCTCAACGAACAAAAAATCTGAGACTTACTTCAATAACCGTGATTTAAGAAGAAAAAAGAAAAAGTACATTTTATGCCTGGAGTTTCCCAGTGAGAATTTTTTTTTCAAGGAAAAGGAGGATTTCCTAAATTAAAGAATGAATGATGTGCACATCTTTCTGTCATATTTTAATGTAGTTGATAATCCACTTTTTAATTAGCCACCTAATTATAATTCAATAGAAATTTCCCTAGGTGAATGTAGTAACCTACTTCAGAGAGAGAAATGGAGCTCTGAGTGGGCACTCCTACTGTGAATTTTGACACTTTTTTAGGTTCAATTTGTTCTAAGCCTAACTGGCTCAGGAGAGATAGGGAGAGCTCTGTTTCATAACCTAATAATTCTGACTGCCAGGAAAGTTGACTATAAGGCAAAATTCACCTTTTATTCGTATTTTTATTTTTCTCTTTTCTTTGTTCCCTGGAGAAGACCCAACTCTCTTTTTTTATCTTCCCATCACTCAAATGTTTTAAATTTGAAAGTGAAAACATTTATGCATAGTCTACACTATGGCTCCCTTCATTTTCTTGGTGGTTTGCTTTCTTAAGTCAAGGTTCCCTTACTTTCAACTCCTGAGAGGCAAGGGACTGAAAGGCATGTGAGGGGACCATCTCAATATCTTAATCCACACTTACTTAATTCCACAACCCAGAACGTGCTAAGGAGAGAGATTTTTTTTAATCTATTAATTAGCAATAGATGTTTGAATTTCCCAAACCCTAATGGTTATTTTTTATCATTAGTTGCTCATGACCTTAGTTTAAAATGTTTTCAAACTCACCAACCGGTGTTATAGAAATGAAATTGATTGCTTTATTGAATTCTCTCTTCCAACCAGTTTTAGCTTTGTGTAGTTACAACTTCAGTATGTTTACATATAATTGTAAACTATTGTCCCTCATTAATTTCTGGCTCATAGCCATTAAACGTATGCAGAGAGGAGAGGTGAACTGTTTATTTTAATTAATTGATCTCCTTGCTTTCACCCTTGCCTCCTGCAGTCTATTTTCAATAAAATATGAGTCAGATCATTTGTTCCTTGACTCAGAACTCTCCAGTACATCCATTTCAATCAGCTTAAAAGCTAGAGCCTAACTAACAATGGTCCTCAAGGCCGTATATGCCTTAGCTCACCATGACCACCATCTCCTACCCCGATTTCCACATTCACTCCCCTCCAACCACTCTGGTTTCCTTATAGTTCTTCCAATACACCAGACATGTCCCTGCCTCAGGGCCTTTGTACTTGCTACTTCCTGTCTGAGACAGTCTTCTCCAGGAATCCACATGATTTGCTTCTCTTCAAGTCTTTGCTCAAATATCAGCTTCTCAATAGGATCCTCACTGACGACCCTTCTAAAAATGCAAACCCTTCCCACACTTCACTATTCCTTCCCTGGTTTATTTTTCTCCATAATACTTGTCACCTTCTAATAATTTCTATAATTTACTCATTTATCTATTTTCTGTCTCCCTCCACTAGAATGTAAGTTTCATGAGGGCAGCAGTTTTTATGAGTTTTGACTGGTGTATCCCAAGTACCTACTCCAAAGCCTGCACCTGATATATATTAATTGAACTGAAGTAGAATTACACACTTCCTGACCTTATTGCATTTCCCTCAAAGCCTTCATTCACCTTCTATTAGCCTTTATCTCCTGTTCCTCTGCCACTATAGCTCCTTTAGGAAAACTTTGATCTCCCAACCCCCAGCTGGATTTTGGAAATGAAAGAAACAGTTTCACTGTGTTTCCTTTTGATCACTGATGAGCTTTAACTAGGATAAGTTTGCATTTTAGCCATATTCCTTTCCTACTAGATGAGGAGACTGTAATCACCAAAATGGTGAACTGACTGGGATAAACTAGATTCCTGATCAAAATACTCCTGTGTGAATCCTGATCCAAAATAAAGGGGCAGGAGGAGAGAGATAAAGATGGAAAGGCCAAGCTCTATAAATAGCCAAATGAAAGAAAATATGGGGAATTATTTTTCTTTGGACCTAGGTATACTTTTCTTAGCACACATGTTCCTAGCACAAATATTAGATCCTTAAACATGATTCAAGAAAATACCAACTTCCTGATGACAAGAAAGCCGTAAATATAGTTCATGACCAAAGATTAGTCACTGTTTATTATTGCTGGTGACACATGATACACTGGGGAAATTGGGCAATATTTCAGACATCTCCAGTCAGCCATGTATCATCTCATAGTGGAAGATGAGGAGTATTTCTATATTAACAGCCCCTATAAAAGGAAGTGAGTGAAGAAATATCTGATGTGTTTTATCATTGAGAGTCAAAGGGATATTGACAATGTTAAAAATGTGCTGAGTAGGGGCACCTGGGTGGCTCAGTGGGTTAAAGCCTCTGCCTTCAGCTCAGGTCATGATCTCAGGGTCCTGGGATCCAGCCCCGCATCGGGCTCTCTGCTCAGCAGGGAGCCTGCTTCCTCCTCTCTCTCTGCCTGCCTCTCTGCCTACTTGTGATCTCTATCAGTCAAATAAATAAAATCTTTAAAAAAAAAATGTGCTGAGTAGATTATAGGTTTTGTACAAATTGGTCTTCTAAACAATAAGACTCTTAAAAAACACAGTAAGAATAAGAAGAAAGGAACTATGTGCTGTGTTGCTTAGTTCTCCCTCCTGTCCCTGAATGATATGTCTGGACTCGGAACTGAGAAACAGAAGCTTGATTTATCTCTAAAGCCTGTAACCGTTCTGAGCAGTGAGATGGCCTTGAGACCAGGCCGCTTTGGGCCGTGCTGCTGTCCCAGGACGGAATTACCCTGGTTATGCAAACTCCAGAGACCCAACGCACTCACCCTGCCCCCAGGCTAACAGTGCTTCCCTATTTCAAACTGTCATTTAGAATAAACCGAAGCACAGAGCATATTAACAATTTCTGCCTGATTAAAAAATTCAAGCCTATGTTCCCTTCATAACTACCATTTCCGGGCAAGCGAAAGACATAAAGCTTTTTGGGAGAGGATTTTAAAAATGGGACCAGGGATGTGAATGGCAAAGAACTTTATCTTAGAAATGGTGGGAGCGAGCCGCCAAAAAGTTTTTGACATAACCCATGACTTCTGCCATGCTTTGCAGAATTCCAAAGACACATTAAAAATTAAATAAAGAGCCTCAGCTTGGTTCTGTGTATGCTTCAATAGGCAAAAAGATATATTTAATGCAGAGGGTGTTGAATCTGAATTAGTACAAATATTATTAATTTAATGTTCATACTGCATTTTATGGTTTATAAACTGCTCAGCAATAATTTTATATATTCCCCCTCACAGCACCACTGTAAAATATATCAGCGTTTTATTTTTCCCATTTTATAGATGAGGCAACCTTTAATAAGTGATCTATTTCTTTCCTATGCATATTGGTTAACTGGTAAATGATTAATTTATGTCTGCATGAACTTCATCATGCAGAGTATTTATTTTAGTGTGAGTTGGTATTTATTTTACCCGCAAAGCATTACAGTATCCAATTATATATGCATGTTTTAAAGGCAGTAAAGCAGCCACCAGTAGTTAATGCAACATTAAGTCAGAGATTTTAACTCCACAGTAAATTCTCAGTTAGGGTATTTAAATCAACCAGCCCCCTTCCTCCCTGCCCTCATCCATGTGGGTAAGCAACGGCCCTTCTATAAAATGACCACATGGCACCCGTCCAGTGACATGGAAAAGATATGTTGAGATTTTCAGAGCTTAAAATCTTAACTGTAAAATAAAGAACCAAAGGATTATAACTACATCTGGCAAAAGTGGAAGAGTAAACAAACCCGATCATTGACACCCGCCTGTGGCATAACCTGCAGCTCTGGGCCTTCGTTTCTCCCTTTCACTTTCTGGATCAGTTTTTGCGTCACTGAGAAGGTTGCTGTGGCTGCTAGTATGGAGAAAGGCGGCCACACAGGAGTGATGCGTGAAGCTTTAATAAAAACAACACCGTCCCCACAACTCTATCATTTGCATCATCTCTCTGAATTGCACTCTACTGAGTTGTAAGCAAAATGGCTTCTCAGTGGTTGTGGGATGGCAAGTCCAAGGTTCTCAAAATGCTCCCTAAGCACGACCCAGGAATACCCCTCTAATATCATTTCATACTCTAACCCTGCAGAGGACAAAGCACCAGAAAGTTTATTCATTCATAAGTCAAATTTTTAATTAATTAGAAATATACTTTACTTTTCATAGTCATTTATAACGTAATTTTCCCTTGTTTATTGATCTTGAGACTCTTAAACTTTGCCAATAAAGCTAAGAATTTTTTAAATTCATGGGAAAGATTCCAGCCCTAATTTCACATGCAAAAGTTTCTGATAAAGTCTAAATATTGGCATGTTAGCTGTCAAAGGCAGATGATTTAAAACACATTGTGTGTGTTGGGTACTTAAATGCTTCCAGAATCCAGAAATGGTCTCTTTCAAAATTAAAATGTACTTAAAGATCCAGGAAGTGATACCAATTTTGTGAAAATATTTTTATTATTAAAAATTTCATACATATTGAAATATAAACTCCATCACATCAGATCTACCAGTAAGATAATATATTATGAAGTAATACTTTTTAGTTTGTGTGATTTGCTATGGGATCTGCTGAACACTGTCTACTTATCAGGGCACAGACCTTTAAAAATAAATTTTTTAAAACAAGGAGCATTGGGGCACCTGGATGGCTCAGTCGGTTAAGCATCTGCCTTCAGCTCAGGTTGGATCCCAAGGGTCAGGGGATCAGCCCTGTGGGGCTTCCTGCCCAGCAGGGAGTTGGCTTCTCTCCCTTCTTCTGGCTCTCTGCCACCCCCTCCCCAGTCATGCTTTCTCTCTCTCAAATAAATGGATAAAACCTTTTTTAAAAATAAATAATAAAATTAAAAATTAAAAAATAAAAACAAGGAGCATAAGTACAGAGGAGTATCATTGAAATACTGTCCTCAGGCTTCCTGCTTAGAGACCAGCTAGAAAAGGAATTCACACTCCAGTGTGCTGCTTTCTATCCCAGAGTTCGATGTACTTGGCCCTTAAATGAGCATGGTGGATTCTTTTCATATAATGAAAACCCGTGTGTGTGTATAGTTTTCATTATATGAAAATAAATATATATATACACATATATAAATATATGTTATATTTATAGTTATACATTTATATTATATATTAATATATATTAAATAAAATAAATATACAAATGGGGAGATTTTAGCCATCTCCTCTGTTATAAAAAATAGAGAAAAAAAATGTGTAATCAAAAAAAACTTTCCAAATACTAGAGTATAAGCTAAATGTATTAAGTACAGAAATTTCATCCTTTTAAAAATGCTTCCAGCTAATAAAATATCCAAATGAAATGCTATTATAGCTTTCCTTACATGCCACAGTTCCAATATCTAACACACCAAAGCTTTTCCCAGTCTGAGACTTTTCCAATGGCATTTATTATTCCCATTTACTTTATTTGACCCATATTGCAGCTTCTAAATTGGATATATCCTTTTCCCCTGAGAACTCAGTGTCCTCACATAGCCTTACAGGAGAACTGTGAATTTATATCACTTTCTGATGCAACAGTGAACTAAATGGGCAGAAGACCAGATAAGACTCCCCCACACCCCCTCATTTTCCACCACTCCTCACAGAACATGAAATACAAGTGAGCATCCCATTATTGTAAATGTTGAACTGGGCTTGATTCCCAGTTCTCAGTCTTGTAATCCCAGAATCCATTATTATGGTGTTTCTGTTTTCATCGATTGTCATCTCTTTATATAATTCTGTTAGCTTTTGCCAAAAAGAAACATTTCAAGGAGGGATTCTTACATGGAAAAACTGAAAAACAATGTTCATGCTAAGTAAAAGCACTTATTCTTTTTTAAAGAGAGAACTTTTCACCAAATATGATGATTTTCCAGAACTGCCTATATGGACAAGTTGCTGAAACTCAATCTAGCTTCCAGATAGAATTAACACAGCACTCACACAATTGTTACCTAGCATTTCCATGAAAACTAATAAAAAGTATTTCGGCTTAAAATTTCAGCCCTTAGTCTATACTTAAAAACTCTTACATATAAAAACTCTGACAAGTAAGTATTCTTGTTCATCAGAAGTTGGTACAGAAAAAGGAAATTACAAGAGGCAAATATGGGAGGTGCCTTTCCAGCCCTAATGGGATAAGCAGATCCTGGCCCAAGATCAGGGATCTCTAGACCATGCAGCAAATGTATCCCTGAAGAGAGAAAAATCTATTAGGCTTTGAAACATCAGCCACTTACATTTTCCAGGTTATGAAAATGGTTCCAGGTTCCAGGTTATGAACCCAGATTCACTTGGTAATCAGTTCGCTGACTAGAATTCTTCTTTTCAGATGCTTATATCTATATATCTATAGCTACAGGGAGAAAATACAGCAATCAGTCAATATAACTCATTAGTTTGATGGATTTATTTCTTATTGTAAGTCAATATATTGGCATTTTGCTCTAAAGAAGCTTTTTAATTAATGTAAATGTCGTCAATGACATCATTTTAAAATCATAAAACTCTCAGCCACACGTACAGAGGTAGAAAAGTTCCATTTCTGGAACATGAGGCTTAAAGTGTCATCTCTCATTCATATTTGCTTTTAAAATATAGCCACTCCCATACATGCTATCACAAAGCCTTCCCCACCCCACAGGAAAGGGAACTGATGTGCGTAAGAAACGACAGGCTTACACACTGTCCTCAGAGAAATAAAGTTAACCTGGACAGGTTTACCCAGCCAGTGAGTAATGGAGATAAAACTCAGGTCTGATAAATGCCCCTTCAACTAAACTTCTGTCTTACTTAGAATTCACTAACAGCAACACAGGCTTTCACTAGGAGAAGCAGATCAATGTCCCCTGACTGCTGGAGAGTAAATACTGGGCCTTTTGGCTCTTTGCTCTAAACAAGCCCAAATCCCAGTCTCATGCCCAAGAAGTGTGTTCTGTCCCTGGCACGTTTATCTTCGTGGACATGTGGAAAAACCTTGCCTGGTCATCAGATTTGGAATCTGATTTTTAAATTCTTGGAATCAGATTTTTAAATTCATGCAACACAAAGACATTTGTTCATAGTAAACTTAAAAATTCATCGTATACTCCCTAAAAGGGGTCTGGAAAAGCAAAGAGAAATAAATGATCATTATTTGACCAAGCAATTTCGTAGCTGTCTTTCATTGTCTATTCCTCTCTCCTTATTGGGTCTGGCTATATAGTTATGAGCCCAGTTCTCATTATAACAAAATGTTAATTGAAATATAGGTTTAATTGTTTCCAAGTATACATTTATAGTATTTACCTAAAACTAATCTGAAAAAAAAAGATCTTAAGCCCATTTCATTGGAGCTGGTAGGGATAGAGGTGAGGGCACTTCTAACTAGTTATGAGCTTAGTGATACACAGATGAAATATTTTGGATTTTGACCATGCATGTTAGGTATTAGGAATATTATGCTTCTTGGGGTACCTGAGTGGCTCAGACAGTTAAGTGTCTGCCTTCAGCTCAGGCCACGATCACAGGGTGCTGGGATAGAGCCCCACGTTTGTCTCCCCTGCTCACCGGAGAGCCTTCTTCTCCCTCTCCCTCTGCTCCCCCCTCCTCGTGCTGTCTTTCTCACTCTCTATCTCAAATAAATAAACAAAATATTTTTCAAAAAGGAATATTTCCTGTTATGAGGGTGGATAGAAAATTCTGGAGATGATTTTTTATCTTAAAGAATCATAGATATTGGGACACCCGGGTGGCTCAGTTGGTTAAGCAGCTGCCTTCGGCTCAGGTCATGATCCCAGCGTCCTGGGATCGAGTCCCACATCGGGCTCCTTGCTTGGCGGGGAGCCTGCTTCTCCCTCTGCCTCTGCCTGTGCTCGCTTTCTCTCTCTCCCTCTCTCTCTCTGACAAATAAATAAATAAAATCTTTAAAAAAAAAAAGAATCATAGATATCAAATGGTTATTTATTAGGTTAGTTTGATTTCATTGAATGAGGCCGTCCTTCCATTTTCCAGTAAACTACTTTGCCTAAGCTAGTTCCAACCTTAAAACTTTTAAGAAAAGACCATCGCTGAAGACTGACACTGTGTAAGACAAACAGGAACTCATTGCAGTGTTTTGCATATCTCCTCATGTGGATAAATTCCTCATAATATGTAAGTAAAGTCTCTCCCAAAATGGCCCATACCTTCTCCTCTGCAAGTCACATAGTACTAAGTTATTCTCCTTACACTTGGTTTTTCATCCCTTTCATGCTTGGTTTGAATCCATATTCTCTCCCATTCTCCCAGTCCTCTTTTCTTCATGTTTCCTTGAGTTTGGAAATGTCAGGTTTGTTTGTTTTGAGTGTAAAACCCAAAGGGTGTTGCCCTCCTCACTATTCCGATGTTTCTATGCTATACCCCCCTAAATAATTTTTTCAAATTTCTTTCAGAAATGAAATACTTATTAAAAACAAAGGCCATCGGGGCACCTGGGTGGCTCAGTGGGTTAAAGCCTCTGCCTTCGGCTCAGGTCATGGTCCCAGGGTCCTGAGATCGAGCCCCGCATCAGGCTCTCTGCTCAGCAGGGAGCCTGCTTCCCCCTCTCTCTCTGCCTGCCTCTCTGCCTGCTTGTGATCTCTGTCTGTCAAATAAATAAATATAATATTTTTTTTTAAAAAAAGGCCAAATAAAAGAGGGCTATATAGACAAGACTCAAATGTAGTTTATGCTGAAAATTTTCAAAAAAAAAAAAAAAGGATGATCACTTTTCTCTCTTGGATGCTATTTTGAATGGAGACAGGAAGATGAACTAAATGACCTCTTGATGATCCCCCAGCCCTGTGATTTTGTGATAATCTTAGCTTCCGGTATCTCATTTTCTCTAAACACTAAAATCTAATCCGCCCCAAGATATGAGAGTGTTTAACAGATGAAAACCTTTTAATGGAGGAAAGATTCTCCTTGTTTTCTTGGAAGTAATTTTCTTAACAATTGCTTACATTTATATTCAAGGCAGCCTATATTGAATCATTAAATCCAAAGAAAATCATAAAGGAAAAATTAGCAGACATATTATATAATGATATGCAATTTATTTCTTGACTTTTGCCTTTATTGCTCCACATTAGAAACATTTACTCCTGTAGACGTGGTTAAAGGATTCATGAACTCTACTGTCTTAAACCTAAAATCGTTCTTGCTTTCTGTACCATAGTTGTTTCTATTTAAAAAGGAGACCTGTGTTAACACCAGTAGACATTTTACTTCCAAACAAGGCTGCTTTCTGAGCGGGGTTGCCATAGAGCAAATTACATCTGACAAGGCTGTTTAGTAAGGATTAGCAATAGTTAGATTAAACAGACCTTGAGCCTGCCATTTAATCCCCCACTACTGGTTGTGTGCGTTAAGCTGATGATGATACTTGGAGACACAGCAATTAGGTTATTAGTTTTCATTACTTTTTAATCAACTGTTTTTGAACCAATGGAAAACTTCAGATGTAAAGTGAAAAACAGCCCTCTCACATATCAAAGGGATGATCTCCTTGACTCTAGGTTCAGGTGCTAATATTATTATTAACATTATCGCTACTACTGATGATGATGATGATAAGAGTGTTCCATAAAAATTAGCTGCCCAGAGCCAATCTCTGGCAGAGCTGTCCATAGATTATTTGTAGGGAATCATCACAACTTCCCTGAAGTTTTACCAAAATAAAAATGGTGAGTTATGCATATATTCTGGGACATTTTTTTCTGATATTGACTTGGAGCGTCCATGAATATTTTCACAATGAGTTGTTCAGCATTCAGTTGATTATTTTTTGTTGTTGTTTGGTCCAACTGCAGTTTGGATGATATAGAATGAACACAGAAAACCATAGCATTAATCTTGAACTCTAAAAGCCCTATTTGTATTGTGACACAAATATAAATGTAAAGCAAGCAGAGAAAATGCTATGTAAGCTCTTTTCTGAGCTTAGTATTGTTAGAAAATATTTAACTCTTGTGTTGTTTGGTAGTTTTTCTGTTGTGTGTACTGCAAGTGTAGGAAGAACTATACCGGACTCAAAAATGAGACTGAAGTTTCATAGTGAACTATTTTTATCAAAAATGTGTTGGTTCCTCCAGTAAATGGGCAGCACTGAACAATTACCAAGAACCAAGAAATATAGAATTAATATTCAACACGGACCTGAGTTGTACTGATCAGCAAATATCTGACATAAGGTGATTAAAAGAAAAAGCCATATATTATCATCATCATATTCCTTGTCTCTTGAATAAATACATGTCTCATGGGTAGAGTGGTGGGTTTATTACATACCTAAAGAGGGTAGCATTTGGTTGTGCCAAATATAAGCTGTGACTACCACTCACATCACCCAGCCCCACTGTATTCAAGCCCGGGAAGCCTTCTTTATGCAATGTGCGTAACTGGGATAGAACTGCCAACAACCACAACCTGTGTGTCTTCTTTATTATAGCAGTGAGAGAAGGATTGGTATTGACAATTACAGGCAGACAATCGCAGATAGCCATGCCCTTCTGCTAAATGACAGGACGAAGCAAGCTTCATCCATAGCACTGAATGAGCCGTCTGCCAGATACCACCGGAGACCACACTGGAAATGCAGTTTCTGGGTGAAGGTTTTACCCAGTTGGCCTTGTGTATACCAAACAAGCATTTCCCCTAGTTTTCCCATTCTTTCCTTGCTGACATCAGTATGAGACTGTTAAAAATGTCTTAAGTCCTATAATCTGCTCTCTGGGGCTTTTACTTGGGTATGGAGGAAGGGATTATATGGTCTCAATTGCACCATTTCCCCAACATCTTTTTCTTTTCTTTTTCTTATAAGATTTTATTATTTATTTGACAGACAGAGAGATCACAAGTAGGCAGAGAGGCAGGCAGAGAGAGGGGGGAAGCAGGCTCCCTGCTGAGCAGAGAGCCCAATGAAGGGCTCGATCCCAGGACCCTGAGATCATGACCTGAGCCGAAGGCAGAGGCTTGACCCACTGAGCCACCCAGGCAACCCCCCATTTCCCCAACTTCTAAAAGCACAACTTGAAAGTGACCAAAAAGCTACGTCAATGTCATTGTACAATACATGGTTAGCAAGTGGCTCTAGAACTAAAGACTCTTAAGGTTGAGAGGAACCTTCAAGGTCATAAACGACAACCCTACAGCTCTTCTGATGGCTGAAGTGATGTTGAAACACCACTGATGATAGGAATGAGTCTCTTGACCTCCCAACCACAGACTCCCCTAGTTGATGGAAAGTCCTTACATTTACTATAATGTGGCTTCCGTAAATCCCCCTTATAACCTTTGGGACTAATGAAATGTTTACATCCTCTTTGATACCCTAAGAAGCTCCTTTCCAATGCTTCCGCATTCTCTCTGGTTTCCTTCCTAAATGCCCTAGACACTTTCCTCTGAACATGGTCCAATTTTTTAATATTTTTCAAATTCAGGGGATGATCTGACTTGCACAGGATAAAATACAATTAGCAATAGCCTTATTCCAAGCTATTGGTTTGCCATTAATACTGAATTTGCTTTTGTGGCAACTGTATCAGAGGGATACTTGAAACTCCTAAGTGCTTCTTAAATATCTAAGCTAAGTCACATGCCCCCCATCCTCTACCTGAGTACTTGGGTTTTTGTCTCTTTGCTTTGGACCGTCATAGTTGACTTGACATTTATTTCCATTAATGTTACTTCACCAAATGTGTTCCATCCCACCAACTCTGATTTTTTTTCATTTGGAATGGAGAATGTATTCTACTCCTATCATCTCACTTGTTCACTATGTAAAATCCTAACTTGTCCCATCAGAAATCCGACGAGCATGTTCTCTATAAATTTTAACACCTGATCTTTTAAAATGTTGACAATAATAGGACTGAGCCATCACCATTAGAAACGTCCTTCCAGACAGCTACTGATCACTCGATTCTATCTTCCAGGTGTGGCTATTCCAGAAATTGCCAGCACCCTGGATTTCTAACTCATATGTCTTCGTCTCAGCCACACGGATGCTCTGCAAGGCCGCAGCAGAGAGCCTGCAGAAATCCAGTCCCCCAAGTTAACCCCATCGGTTTGTCCATTAACCCCTTCAGAGAAGGAAATGGTGCTCATTATTTATGTGATCTTGTTTCAGTACCGTGATGAATCATTTGGAATCCAGCTGCGAGCCTTACGACAGTGATTTGAGGCTCACTGATACGTAGGTTTTAAGAAAACGCCCCTCCCCCTTTGAGGAATCAGATCCACATTTGCTGAGCCCCTGCTTCTGACAATTTGCCAACCTCCACTTCTCCTGTTTTCCGCAGTCCCTCAAAATGGTCAACAGTCGTGTGACAGGTTTCATTTGCTATGGGGACCTCAGCTTATTTGTTGTCCCTAGAACCTAGTGCAATATCTAGCATACAAGAGATACGCTATTATCTTCAAGAATCAAAACACTCAAAACTTGGTATTTTGGTGGTTATATTCATATTTTAAAACTCTTGAGACAGGGAGGCACCTGGTGGCTCAGTCAGTTAAGCATCCAAGACTCTTGATTTTGGCTCGGGTTATGATCTCAGGGTCATGAGATCGAGCCCCGTATCAGGCTCCGCCCTCAGCATGGAATCTGCTTGTCCCTCTCCCTCTGCTTCCCCCTTGACGCTCTCCCTTTGTCTCTCTCTCTCTCTCTCAAACAAATAAAATCTTTTTAAAAAGAGGAAAAAATAAAACTCTGAAATAGGAATCACATATGTCTGAAGATTATATTCATTTATACATTACATTAGAATTTTGAATAGAATCAAGAACAGTCTCACAACTGATCACACGCCACACTTACTGAACACCTTTCCGAATTTTCTTCCCCTGATGGTAAATGACATTTCCCAGGTTTCTAGAAAGACGATCTGGATTTCAGCTGGAGACATTTGGGCACTAGTATTCCTGCTGAGGCCCAGAGGGAGCAATATCTGAATTATTTGGGGGTGGGAAGAGGGAGAGGTGGACACACTAAAGAGTATAAGAGGAAGGTGAAGCAGGGCTTTGGAGAAGAGAGCTGCGTTTCCAAGTCCGTCGCTTGAGGCCCCAGCCCTCTGTTACCCTAGCACTGCTCCCTTTTCCTGTTCTACTGCTCTCTGTTTTTCCTCCAGGGCTAAACTCTCTTAGGATCTGGCCCCTCCTCCCACTAGCACAATATAACCTACACCTTTCCTTTTACCAGACTCAAGGAAATTTAAGCCAGAAGGAAAGGAGAATTTCAGGTGGAACAAGCTTATTAAGTGGGTGATGATGACCAAATCTCACATTTCAATAAAGTCCTGGTAATTAATTGAGATTACTCAAAAGAATTATAGAAACACCAACACTGTCTCTTCGCCCCAGGGTGGTAGTCACTTCTAAGGGAGTGAAAAAGACGGACATGCAGGGACACAGCTCCCAGCACTGAGAATCCTCGAAGACATCCAGAATTTGGCACCCTCTTCCCCTCTCTCGGCTCATCTTCTCTTCCCTCGCAGCAATAGCAGTCTATCATTTCCAGTCTCTCCTTGACACAGACAAAGAAAACAGAAGTCTCACGATTCTGTTCTTTCTGATCCATCAGTGTTCCCATCTTCTCTAAGCTGCAGGTCCATCTGTTGTTGGAACAGTGTGCTCCCTGAGCTTTAAAAGCAAACAAACAAACACACACCATCACCACCACCAACAACAAAGTGAACAAACAGAAACCGTACGTGTCCTGACAGTCTTTTCAACAGGTCGCAGGTCATCTGCAGGCTTCCCTTTATATCTGCTATCCTCCCCTGGACAGCTCTTCTTCGCCTGACTTCTCCCAAGGCCAATTCATAGCATTCAATCCTCTGATCAAGACTTGCCCTTTTCTCAGAGAGGGCCTCACTGACCGCCCTGTGAAGCAACCACACTGCGTTGCTCCTTCTCCCCTACTCAGCCCGATTTTTCTTTCTTTTTTCATTTTTATTTATTTTTTATTTCTTTTCAGTGTTCCAGAACTCATTGTTTATGCACCACACCCAGTGCTCCATGCAATTCGTGCCCTCCTTAATACCCACCACCTGGCTCACCCAACCCCCTACTCCCCCTCCAGAACCCTCAGTTTGTTTCTCAGAGTCCACAGTCTCTCATGGTTCGTCTCCTCCTCCGATTTCCCCCAACTCACTTCTCCTCTCCATCTCCCCATGTCCTCCGTGTTATTCCACAAATAAGCCCGATTTTTCTTAAAAGCACCCCTGCTGTCTAGAATTAAAGATGCACTTTATTTGTCCTTCTCCCCCACTAGAGGATAAGCCCTCCACGGACAAGGACTTGGTCTTGTTCGCATCAGTGTCCCCAGTGCCCAGAACAGTGCGGCCACACCGAAGTTGCTCAGTAAACATATGCCCAACGAATGAAGTGACAGAAATACACAGAAAATGGGAAAAAAGGCCACATAAGAACCACTATATTCTACAACTTTCTTTCACTTCCGGATTATGTGCAACTAATTTCTCTAGGGTAGAAATGGCTTGTTTTAAAGTAAGCCTTATTTTGTAGATTATAAATAATCAGAATTGCTTTGATCATCTGAAAGTCATTTAAGACAAGTTAAAAGTATAGAAAGGTAAAATTTAAAAGAAATTGTTCATAATCCTAATACTACCAGAGAAAACTGGTCTTAAGAGTTTGGGGGTATGTCTAGAATTTCTGCAAACTCCTCGATCTTTTCAAGGCATTTTCTCTTTCAAATTCTTATGCTGTAGAATTCTTCTAATCTGTTCCCTGAACTTTTAAAAATCTGTTCTCATAAATTTGCCATATTTGTCTGATATTTTTGAGAATTTCTATCCCCATCAGTTTTTAAATCTATATTTTTATTGTTCTATAAAATTCCTGTTACTTCCACATGGCCAGCCAGTTTCCCCCTTATAAGTTAGAATTTGATTTTTTTGAAATATCACTTCCCTCATGCATTTTCTCAAATTTTTAGACAATAAAATTGCCAACAAGGTGGGTCAGTAACCTAGCAGACATCCTGAATTTAGCTAAAAATGAATTCCAGGATAGCTGGTTAGAGACCATCATCAGTATGGTATCTCACAAAAAACACTTGTCTTAATTCGGTCTTAAGACTATCCTACCATTATGGATATACCATAAGAATTAAGGTAGTGGGAAAATACTCAGTAAAGACTTCCCAAGAAATCTTCATTCATTCATCCATTCAATGATTACTTTAGTGAAGACCCATTATGTGCCAAACACCAGATTGAAGCACTTGAAATACCAAAGTGAAGGCAAAGAATACAGTTGACCCTGGAACAACACAGGAGTGAAGGGCAACAACACTCCAGAGTCAAAAATCCACGTGTAATTTCTGACTCCCCAAAAACGTAACTACGTTTAGCCTACTGCTGACTGGAAGCCTTACCAATAACACATATTTTCTAAGTTATAGTTATTATATACTGTATTCTTACAATAAAGTGAGCTAGGGAGAAGAAAATGTTATTAAGAAAATCACATGGAAGAGAAAATATACTTGCTGTACTGTATTTATCCAAAAAAATCCATGTTTAAGTGGACACATGCAGTTCAAACTTGTGTTGTCCAGTGTACACTGTGCTCAGGTAAAGCACAGCAATTATTTTACAAATAGTTACCAAATACCTACTAGGTGCCAGGGGTGATGCTAGGCACATAAGCAGAAAGGAATCCTAATGTCAAGGACACAGACACATTTGGGTTTAAATCTCTATTACGTGCTAGCCTAAAAAAATGCTTAATAATTTACTTCATCTATAAACTGAGAATAAGAACAAGACTTAAAGCACTACTATTAGACTCGAGAAATTAAATCATCCACGGTACCATAATCCAAAGAGGAACGAAATTCCCTATTCTCAAGATACCTGAAACCTCGTATATAATACACATAAAAACTCGTTGAATCAATACTTGTTGAATATGATTAAATATAGGGCAAAATGTGGTAGTGTAGTACACTTCTTTGTACACCTAGAATCCTAAATGTAGTACCTTATGAGTATTTGAGTACTCAACAAATGTCACATACATGACAAAGAGATGTTTCATAAGTAATTCTCCCACCATATTGCCCTAAAATGATGAAATTCTCTCTTAAGGCAAAATAAGGTTACTTCTAGAAATTTCATTTTAGTATTAATCATCAGTTCTCCTTTAAGATTTTAGACATGAAAAAGCAGATTAATTTCTACCTATAAAGTAGGATTATCATAGATATTATCTCCAGTTTTTCCAGTTTTATATGAAGAAGTTTGAGGGACCTGAGGGAATTTAAAATTGGATCTGCCATGTAAAAATCACAAGTTGAGCTCTGCGCTTCACTTCAAATTACTAAAGCTTCTCTGTCCAGAAATAAGTAACAATTTTACAACTTTAGGAATGTTTACATATTTTCCCCCCCCGTACAAACTAACTTTATAAAGAAGGGCTGAAGGAGCTGGGGTTTCTGGTTTCGGCGGCATTGGAACCTAAAAGCTGCGAGTATAAACAGTGACTAACATGTTAGTCACAGTAAGCAGCTGTTTCTTAACAGGACAAGAAAGAACATGTTTAAATTGCTGCAGGAAAATTAGGAGAGACGAAAGAATTTCTTATCTGCTGAAAGTAACTGAAACTCAGGTGATGCTAGGAAAGCATGCAACATGCAAATCTTTTTAGGATTCTACAGCTATCCTTGAAGTTATTTTAATTAGTTTTTAATTATGTCTTCCTTAATAAAAAGTGGATGGATGGATGGATGGGATGATTTTCTAAAGTCTTCTCAGATGTCTGGCAGCTGAATAGACTTTGCTTATTTTCCATGTTTCCCCTAGAGGGCAGTGGTGGCCCAAACAGGAAAGGATTTTCTCAGTCTGGCTTAGAACGCCTCTGGCGCCAGCCTTTACTCCAGTCTCTACCATCCCTCCGAGACCTGTGTTCTGTAAGCAAACCGGCAGTGGTATTTCTGAGTGTTTATATCTGAATACCTAACTAGCAAAATCATTACATCTTTCATGCAATTTTATAATAGGCAATGGCTTGAGACAGTTGGAGAAAAATTATAAGATGTGTCAAAGCAAAGAAATCAAAGGTTTTTTTTTTTCCTTCAGTTGGTTTGAAACAGACCATCGTATTACTGAATGTCTATTCATTTATTCATTTGGGAGTTACCTAATATGGAAGAACCATGTGTCAGATGCTGCACTTAGTAATGTGTGGAACAGAGAAGCTAATGCAGAGAACTTATACTTAAGAAAGGGATACTAAATTACATGATATAGGGAAGGATGACACAGGAATGTATCCACCTAGCTATAAACTGTGGGGAGCAGTGTAATGTAAAACTCTTTGCTCCTTTTACAAATGTTCTGGATTTCTTTTGGAGACCCACAGATCTGAAGAAACCCTTGTCCTGTTCCAAAAGAACACATAACTTTATATTTAAAAGGTGATGACGACCACAGGAAGCTTCCTAAATAGGGAGGGAGAGCCTGAGTGTGCACTTTTCTGATGCTGAGGCTTTCTTTTTTTAGTTAATGTTGCTGTTTAAATATTTTATTCTGCACAAAAACATTTTTATGCAAAGGGTGCAACTTTCAAAAGAGACTTTGCAAGGGCTGCCCTAAAAGCCTCTTATAATACCTGTGAATTTATCTTCTGGGATCTCTTTTATTGTATTTGGATTATTTGCTGATTAAACTTCTTTATTCACTTTCATCTTGTGAAATTGGGAGCAACATGCATTTCAAGTATGTGAAGAAAAAGATTAATGATGTCAGAATTATAATTTAGTCAATTTTTGCTAAGCTATTTGGGTTTTCTGTATAGAGCAAAGGGTAGTGAAAATGGTCTACCTCTACAGCAGTGAGTGGCCCTAAGAACTTCCTGCCGTAACTTTTAGTCAAACCACAAGGTGTGGTTTGTTTGTGGGATTGCTTGTTTATGCAGATCACTCTGACTGGAAATTATACTTATTTGCGATATTTCCTGGGAGAATTCTACCGTCATATCCATACCTGTGGTCTGCATTACAACCAAGACTTTATGGAGATGTTAGAAAATGGGACTTTCAGTCCTAACACTATGTCTGATAATCATTCATAACGTTCCAACTCTAGACTAAGAATGACATTATTTCTTTTAAGTACGGTGAAACTGGTAGATAGTTGAAGTGACATTGCTTTGAAGAGGTAAAGTAGCAGGATCATAGTACTGTGACAGTTAGACTGATGAAGCCAGGACCAACCCAGGAAGGGAAAAAATTGTTACCACTGGACCAGGAACCACAACATATTTAAAACTATTTCTATTTGCCCAGAACCAACTAAACCAACTGTTATTTCCAGAGCTACTGTATATCATCTTAAGACCTTATCAAAGGAAAGATAAGTTTCTAAATACTTGTCAAGTGGAAAACTTCCTTAGAGGAAAACAGAAAATTGTAACTGTTTGAAAAAGATCTAGGCATTTACACTAGATATTTTATGAGGAAGAGAAAAAGCACTATATAATTTGCTGCTTCCCGAGGGTGTGGAAACTTCCCCTAAAAGGAAAAAAAAAAAATTGTTTGTAGAAATGAGTAGGTGTAAGAGCCAATTTAGACTCCTAACTTTATTTTGCATTTGCAGTTTGAGAGGAGTCTATAAAATGGCTACTGGTAAACATAAATCATTCCTCTTTCCTCTGCTCTTTCTGTGAGCTTATGTTTGAAAGGAACATATAACCCTTGTGTATATTTTGATGTTGTAGGAAAGTGTCTGTTATCTGTTGTAGGAAAGTGTCTGTTGTAGGAAAGTGTTATCTGTTGTAGGAAAGTGTCTCCTTTTTCTATTGGTAAGAGTTATATTGGATGCCTGAGATAACCAGATGATTTTCATGTTGGTTCCAACAAGAATTAGACCACTAACTGCATTCACAGTAGTCCTACCCTTGGATCGTGGGGGCAGAAAAATGGCCAGTTCCTTTAAAAAATTATAAATGATGACTACATTGAATGGCACCACAATAACACTTTCCTAAAATAACCTATGTTGCTTAGAATCTACAGCTTGTAAAAGCACTTGCACAGAAAGCAATGCATTTGAACTCATGCTGATCCTAGGTAGGGGTAGTTAAGTCCATTCCAGACATTTCTAAGAATTAAGAGCTGGGGGGAGTTTCCCAAGATCACATAGCTAGAAAACAGGTGAGCCCTTTCTCAGGCAAGGTCTCCTCACTTGGAGTCTAGGTCTCTGGGACATTCCAGTGAGGCTGCGTTTACACCACATGGTTGCATTCGTTTTTTTTTTACGAGGCAGCCTGCTTATATGTTGATGTAACATACACACAGGGGTGCTGCTACTATATGCAGGCAACACACGGGTCTCCTTTTTAGGGAGGAGGAAGCAGAGCCTCACCGAGGCGAAACGATGCATCCAGAATCTCACTGCTGGTGAGCGGCGGGGTCAGGGTTCTGATCCAGGTGTGTCCAGCTCCACAGGCACACTGAGGCCAGAAGAGCACTTTTCTTTCCAGTGCCCTTACTGTTCTAATCTGGGCTTTTCACTCCCCTAACTGTTCTACTTTAAAACCCTATCGGGCAGGGGTGCCTGGGTGGCTCAGTGGGGTAAGCCTCTGCTTTCAGCTCAGGTCATGATCTCAGGGTCCTCTGCTCAGCAGGGAGCCTGCTTCCTCCTCTCTTTGCCTGCCTCTCTGCCTACTTGTGATTTCTGTCTGTCAAATAAATAAAATCTTAAAAAAAAAAAAAAAAACCTGTCAGGCAGTTCCATGCTAACTTTTGCCTCACTGCTGCATTTTTTGCTGAATACAAGCCTTCCCATCTGCCTCAAACTGGCCATGGCCCAGTGCCCCTTGAGCATCAACAGAGGAAAACTGAAATAATCCAGGAAGCCCCACGGCCCTTTAAGAACGGCTGCTGGGGAACAGTGTGGAGATTCCTCAAGAAATTAAAAATAGAGCTTCCCTATGACCCTGCAATTGCACTACTGGGTATTTACCCCAAAGATACAGATGTAGTGAAAAGAAGGGCCATCTGTACCCCAATGTTTATAGCAGCAATGGCCACGGTCGCCAAACTGTGGAAAGAACCAAGATGCCCTTCAACGGACGAATGGATAAGGAAGATATGGTCCATGTACACTATGGAGTATTATGGCTCCATCAGAAAGGATGAATACCCAACTTTTGTAGCAACGGGACTGGAAGAGATTATGCTGAGTGAAATAAGTCAAGCAGAGAGAGTCAATTATCATATGGTTTCACTTATTTGTGTAGCATAACAAATAACATAGAGGACATGGGGAGATGGAGAGGAGAAGGAAGTTGAGGGAAGTTGGAAGGGGAGGTGAACCATGAGAGACTATGGACTCTGAAAAACAACCTGAGGGTTTTGAAGGGGCAGGGGGTGGGAGGTTGGGGGAACCAGGTGGTGGGTATTGGGGAGGGCACGGATTGCATGGAGCACTGGGTGTGGTGCAAAAACAATGAATATTGTTATGCTGAAAATTTTAAAAAAAATTAATTAAAAAAAAGAATTAATGATACAATAATGAAAGATGGAGGAAAAAAAATAAAAAGAACAGCTGCTGGGTATGCCTGGGTGGCTCAGTTTGTCAGGGGCTGCCTTCGGCTCAGGTCGTGATCCTAGGGTTCTGGGATGGAGTCCCACATCTGGCTCCTGGCTCAGCAGAGAGCTTGCTTCTCCCTCCCACTCTGCCTGCTGCTCTCCCTGCTTGTACTCTCCCTCTCTCTTAAATGAACAAATAAAACCTTAAAAAAATTTTTTCTAAAAAAAAAAAAAAAAGAACGGCTGCTGCCCCTCCCCATTCTTTGCTTGAGTGAGGGTTCTAAGAAAAAGAGGGCCTGAGTGAAGCACACTTCACTCTGAGAACAGGACAGAGTTATTGACTCCCCTACCCACAAAACCAACCCCAAGTCAATAGAAAAATGAGGAAGGGCTACAGAAAAAAGTTTGAAAAAGACTCCACAGTCCCACTGTCAGCCCTGTGGACACGATGTAGGGTTTCTTCCTGAAATGGCAAGTTCATGGGCATTGGAAGTGATAAGCAATAGTGTAGGAGCCAGCAGCACTCAGGGGATGGGCCCGTGGAAGTCGCCGAGCCCCCAGTACTGCCCAGATGACCACAGAAAATGCCATCCAGCTGTATCATCACAAAGTCTTCATGACCTGGGCTATGACTGCCCATAAATAAGAAAGAATCCAGTGTATGATAGGGCCATGATCCAAAATAATATCATTTAAATCTCTCTTGTGAATATTTTCAGTTTGAAGTATGGTCCAAGCAAGTCCTTCAAACTCTCAGATGGGTCCTATGAAAATGACTTTCAGGAAAAGCAGTCATTTATTTGATACAGTTTGTGAAGCTGCAAAGGCAGATATTAAATTTCTAGTTCTCTAAGGGGGTACTCTGTTCCTGTGAGCAGCTTACTTACAACTGGCAAAACCACATGTCTGTCTAGGGACGTCAAACCCTGTTGGATTACTTAGATAATCATACTATTTGATTTAATTCACCACCATAATCAATAGGGGGTTCTGGTTGTCACATTAATTACTTTCTATGGAAATGCTATGGATGCATCATTTAATTAGATTTTTCACTTAGTACTTATCAGAGTATAAGAAATGCCATCATAGTTTTCTGCACATGGTAATGAAATTATTGGTACATTACCAAGATTAAATCATGAAAGAATATCTACCCTTCTGTTTTCCTTCCTGCTAAAATTATCAAACTTCTCACCGTACCACCTGTGATGACAGGCAGGTTACACAGAATTTCAAAGCTTTCTGCAACACCTACCAATCTCCATGTCAGAACAAATTAGTATTTCCAGTGTGCTGTTTATCATTACGGCATTTTAAAGGCTAATAGCTAATTCTTAAAAACACTAATAACATCTACTTTTATTGAGAGCTCAGTATGTTCAGCGAGTGTGTTAAGAGCTCCATTTACACGAGTGTATTGAATCTGCAAAGAAACACTTGGAGGTTTCTTTTCATTACACGGATATAGAAACTGAGGCACAGGTCCCACAGATGGTAAAGGCTAGAGCCAGGATTGAAACCTAGATCTGACTTATTCTGTGACCCACCTAGACTAACCCATGTATTTCACAGGTACAGAAAAAGACCCAGGGGAGGAACATGTCTTTCTGCAGGACACATAGCCGGTTAATGGCAGACAAAACTAAGACTCGGGTTTGCCCCAGTTATGTTTATTGCCATGGGCCACTACAGGCCTGGGCTCTTCAGCTTTTTATTCTGCCTTATTTCTGTTACGGCATACAGCAGCCAAGCTCAGAGACATGTAAGCAGTATCTATTAGTGCTGCTGCCTGTGATGTGTGGAGCAATCACATTTTTAATGGACCCTGTCTGAGTCCTATGCTTGTCTGCATAGCTCTTAAAGAGGTCTGGAGTAAATCTATTGCTCACTTGGCAGCCAGTATTTGGCACAGTTCCTCAAGTGGTAATGTTGGATGTCTGTGGATTTTGCTTTCTCCTATATCTCTGGAAACTTCTCTTAGAGAATGTCATCCTGTAGCTCCCCATTCCAAGGCCAAGTACTGTGACTGTGAGTGCTTCATGAAAAGTCATTAACTCCAAACAACACTGGTCTGGCCATGCCTTTCCCTTGCTTTAAATACTCAGATAAAAGGTTTTATCATGAATCAGTGTCGAATTTTATCAATTACTTTATCTGTATCTATTGAGATGATCATATCATTTTCTATTCTACTAATATGGTGATTTGTTTTATTGGGTTTTGAATGTTAAACCAACCTTGCATTCCTGTCCACTTGGTCTTGATGTATTGTCCTTTGTTAAGTTGCTAGATTTGCTGATATTTTTTATTTCCTAATAGTTTGTTCAGGGTTTGTGGGTCTGTGCTCATGATGTCCTGGTCAGGTTTTGTTGTGAGTATTAATGCTGGCTTCATCTTGATCCAGGTGGTGGTCATGTGGGCATTTACATATAATAAAAGTAGGGGCACCAGTGGCTCAGTTGGCTAAGCAGCAAACTCTTGATTGATTGTGGCTCAGGTCATGATCTCAGGGTTATGAGATCAAGCCCTGTGTTGGGCTCCATACTCAGTGGGGAGTCTGCTTGAGATTCTCTCACTCTTTCCCTCTCCTTTTGCCACTTCTCCAACACACTCTCTCTCAAATAAATCTTTTTTTTTTAAAGTAATTGAACCCAAGTTGTAGACATTGTACTGTACATAAATTACATCTCATTTAAGTGCTACTTAAAAAAATCATTCCTTCGTCTTCACTGTGTCCTTAAGCAAAACTCATTAGAATCATATCCAAGGCTTCTGTTCGCTTGGATAGCTAGGTAATCTTTTGTTACATCACCTTGCCCCATGGCCACACAGACTCCTTTAAGTTACTTAAAACTATTGTACTCTTTCAAATTGTCAGAATTTTGCTAATTTTCTTCCTTCTGCACAGAATGACTCTCCTGTGTACCTCTTTCTCCACCTGTGAGAATTCTTTTCATCCTTCAAGGCTTAACATAAATGATGTTCCTCCTAGGACATTTATTGGAAGACTCTTCTTTTTTTTAATCATTAGGGTTTTTTTTAAAGATTTTATTTACTTATTTGTCAGAGAGAGAACACAAGTTGGGGGAACAACAAAGGCAGAGGGAGAAGCAGGCCCCACTGTGCAAGGAACCCAAAGCAGGACTCGATCCTGGGACCCCAGGATCATAACCTGAGCTGAAAGCAGAAGCTTAACTGACTGAGCCACCCAGCTGCCTGTTCTTGGAAGATTCTGATGCCCTCCCCACCCACAAGCAGAAGGATTTGGTCCCTTCTCTGTGTTGCCATCGCAGGAGGCACTCCTACTCTGTGCTCTCTGGTGACAATATGGTCGATGGCTAATATTTTGTGAGGTTTATCTAAAATAAAAATATCTTAGAAATTTGTATCTAGACAGTATTTTATTTTTTTACTTTATTTTATTATTATGTTATGTTAGTCACCACACAGTACATCATTAGTTTTTGATGTAGACAATATTTTAATTCCAAGTTTTGCCTTAAAGATCCAGTTATGCTTATTCATCAAATAAAAATAATAGAGTTCCTCTGACCTGTGTAATATCAAAGTCCCAAACTCTTTAAAACCAAAACCTGTTGAATTTCTTTTGCAAGACGGCCAGCTCAGAAATTTTGGTTCTTAAGTGAGAGTTTGACAGTTTTTAGAAAACTTAGGATTGCATTAGCATTTCTTATAATACACAGTGCTTAAAACTAAATGTTCTCAGGCTTCAACTTTATGCATATGAAAATAGAATCCAGGCAAGTTCCCTATGATTTCTTCCTCAGAGGTGCTTGACTTATCCACCTCCTTTAATTTGGCATTAGCCTTTTTGTTCCCTGTACTGAGTCTTTTAACCACATGTTCTGAGCATCCAATTACCGACTTTTTAATCTGATTAACAGTGAAATCTGTGTCTGGTCTGGGAAAGCACCGAAAATACACTCACAAGTGGTGTCTGCTCCCAGTAAGTCCTTCCACTTGGCAGCAGTACTGGACCACAGTTATAAATTTGGGATTGAATTTTTGACTTGGAATGCTAATCCCTGAACTCCTCTTGCTAGGGATGTGATCTTGCACAACTGAATGAACCTCTCTGTACCTCAGCTTTCCCACCTGTACAAGAGGGTAACAGTACCTCTCAGGGCTGCCGTGAGGGTAACACGAGACGAAGCATGCAAAGCACTGGACAGTGTGTAGCCATGAGTGAGCATTCAGTAAAGACCGGCGTGTTATTACCACTGCACAAATTATTAGGAGTACTCTTTCAGTTTCTCAGAACAGGATCACAAAATTTATGATTATCCAAAAACTTTGTTCCATCTTTTCCCCCTCTTCTACTTAACTTACTCACTTGTACCTCCATTTTAGCATTCTCTATATCAAATAGCATTTGATTCAGGTTGGCTTTGAAGATGGGAGGAGGCCAGAATTTGAGCTGACTCCTAAGATTTAGTGGTGTTACACCACAGCACCAAATTGTTTGAGAACAGCTGAATCATTCAGAAGAGAACTGAGTCCCAACTAGAAACTTCCATAGAATCCCACATGAAAGTAGTTCAATGTGTCCATTGAGAAAATGAATGGCTTATGAATATTATGAATTTAAAACCATGTGTAAATGAAAAATACCTCATCAACCCTGATAGCATGGACTTCATGTTTAAAATAACAACATTCTTGGGCACCTGGGTGGCTCAGTGGGTTAAGCCTCTGCCTTCGGCTCAGGTCATGATCTCAGGGTCCTGGGATCGAGCCCCACATCGGGCTCTCTGCTTGGCGGGGAGCCTACTTCCCCCTCTCTCTCTGCCTGCCTCTCTGCCTACTTGTGATCTCTGTCAAATAAATAAATAAATAAATCTTTTTTAAAAAAATAAAATAAAATAACAACATTCTTTGCAAACATCAAACAAACTTGGTACACATATGGGTTCCTATCTCCTTTGCAATCAAAAAACTGGGCCCTTCTGAGTATCTGTCAGTGACCACAAGTTATAGACAACAAATTCAGACTTAGAGAATGCTAATACAGGGTCACTGCTTCTATGCTACCCTAAATAATTACAATGTTTTATAATCAGCACTGCTGGCAATTTAAGGAATGTATTTGTGCTATGTAATGCTATGTAATGTGGCATGTAATGTGCTATGTAATGGTAGCTGGCAATTATCTGTGGCTTGGGGTAACCCAGGATAGCTACTCCTTAAATAATTGACCACAATGACCCACATGTCTGCCTAATCAGAAGGAAGCCTCCATGTTAAGTTCATTGGAATGAATGGCCCCACCCACTCTTTTCTTTTTTTTTTAATTAAGATTTTTATTTATTTATTTGACAGACAGAGATCACAAGTAGGCAGAGAGGCAGGCAGAGACAGAGGAAGGGAAGCATGCTCCCTGCTGAGTAGAGAGCCCAATGTGGGGCTCTATCCCAGGACCATGATATCATGACCTGAGCCGAAGGCAGAGGCTTAACCCACTGAGCCACCCAGGTGCCACTGTTTTCTATTACTTTGATGATCACAATGTGTATTCACTGGGACATGTGGATTGCTGATAGGTATTCTAATATCAAAAGAAGAGTTCCCTCGTCAAACAAGTTTGGACAGCTCAACACTGACTTCTTTCCTCTTATCAACGCATAATTCACTGTCACATATAAACATCCTGAGAAGCCTCACAATAAGAACTACAACTTTAAGAAGAGAATAAAATACAAAGTATTTCCCAAACTTGACCCTTTATAAGTAAATAAAGGACTATTCCCCCTTATTTACAGAGTTTCACTCAGGGTTCATCCAATACGATAGTTTGGGATATGCTACTTGATTAATTCATCTCCTGTTTACTATTAAATTCATTATTGAATAATTCCAAAAATGCTTTTGTCTACTTTCTTTCCATCTAATTCTTCTCCCTGTTCCTCATCCTTTCCAACCCATTACATTGCCAGATTAAGCAAATTAATTAATCAATTAAAATAAAATAAAAACAGGATACCCAGTTACATTTGAATCTCAGACAGTGACTAATTTTTTAATACAAGACTGTCCCAAACATTGCCTAGGACACTAGAATGTAATAGGGTGTCCTGTGTTTTATCTGGTAACCCTAACTCCAAGCCAAATGAGAGCTATCAGTCATTAAAGAAACTCAGTTTAACTTAGTAGTAAGTACATGCAAGGAACTCATTTGACACTTGCTGAATATGTTTCTCGAATCTTTCATACTACAAAAAGTGTGAAGCACTCTTTGAGACAACTGTATCATTGCTCCTTTCATCATAATTTCAACACGAATATTGGAATCACTTTGGAACTCAAGACTGAAATAAACTCTTTCACTCCAGTGTGAGCACTTTGATCTTATAGAGATGAGGAAACTGAGCCCTGACTGAAGTGACTTGACTTGCCCAAGGAAATTCTCCCACAAGGAGTTGATGAACTGTAGTCTGGAGTTCTCATTACCTAACTCGCAAGCCAATGGACTGGACTCACCATGAGGCCACCTTTACCACTGCTCACTGTATTCGGTAGTGCTAAAAAAGAGTGAGGAACTGGTTAATCAAGTGTTCTAAATTACAGTTAGCTCAGTTTACCTAATTAAGTCAGCTACGTTTTAGTAATGAAGTTTAATAAAATCATAATATAATGGAATACATTAAAATAAATTTAAAGCTTCAATTATACTAGATAGAAGTTAATGTTTCCTTTATCATTCAGAAGACACTTCGATATCTCCCAGTGTCTCAGTCCCCCATTGTTGTATAGTATGCAATAGTGCAAATTTACAAAGAATACCAGAGTGTCTTTTGTGTGCCTGTTTCTATTTATAAACTATTGTGCAGGATACATATGCCTGTTTTCATCCATTAGCCACCTCGAATGTGTTATTGAGAAAAAAACATCAAGGCCAACAAAATCCTCACAGTACAAGCAGTAGTGTGTATAAGAGCAAGAGGTTTTGTTTTATAGAAAGCAGCACTACCTGTATCCCAGTAGAGGATATATCATCTTTATTATTTAGAGGTATTGGGGGTACCTGGGTGACTCAGTCAGTTAAGCATCTGCCTTCGGCTCAGGACATAATCTCGGGGTACTGGGATGGAGCCCCATGTCCAGCACCCTGCTCAGTGGGGATCCTGCTTCTCCCTCTGCCCTCCCCCTGTTCGTGTGCTCTCTCTCTCTCTCTCTCTGGCTTCAAATAAATAAATAAAATTTTAAAAATATAAATAAAAAGAGATGTTTGGATTGGACTCCACACAAATAACACTGTCCCTTCAGGTGCCGTGTAACTTAGAAAGGAATGAAGTACACAGGGTTTTCAATGGGAATTCCAGATTGGCCAAGAATTAGGAAAAAAGAAGAATCACTTTCAAACTAATGAATGCTTATGTTTAGAGCTTATTCCCCCACTAGATAGAGTGGATATTCAAACATCAAGTAATACTCTTCACTTGGTAATTAAGAATGATATGCTTACTAGGAGCCTAAGTCCCTGCCTTATCTGTATTACCCATATATTTATATCAGACTTCATAATCACATCATCTGTTAAAAAGGGCTGGGATTTTTCTGCATAACCTTCCCCTCTTATCTCATCAACCTGACATTGCCAGCACAAGGTTATATTATAGCATGGCACTTGTTCCATTAGGAAGTAGAGCAATAATTTAATTTCAAGAAATATCAAGAAATGAGCTAGAGATTGCATTGTATATTTTTCCATAAATTATGTGCTTTCTGTGCCATGGTGGCAGTGAGGCCAGGTCTCTCACAGACACCTGACCCCCAGGTGTTGGCCATCTTGTCAAAGACCCCGAGAATCCTGAAGTTGTCACCTCATAAAGATGAGCTCTCTTCAACTCTTCTCAACCTTTAACCTACCTGGGGTTTCTAAAATACAAAGTATTGAGGTAGTTTCTGTGAGTTTGATGTCAGAGTTTAAGAGAAGCTGTAGCCCATCAGTGTTCCAATTATACAATGCTATGTCCTACACTGTAATCAGCATTACTTTGAATGAACAAGGCATCCTAAGTGTGAAGTCCTAATTACATCAAAGTGGAATCTTTCTCTATCAGGAGTTCCTATTTTAAAATGAATAATACTTAAATAGGAGTTTGACCTGTGGCGAGTGACCTGACCTTTCTAGTCCTCCATTTCCTCTTCTGTAAAATGGGGATGATAGTGGTCCTTCCCTCATGGAGTCATTGTAAGGAGTTACTGTGAGTGTGAAAGCATTTAGCACCACGCCCCCACACATAGTGGGTGCTTACTCAATACTGACTCACATAATTATGGATTAAAATGTCCGGTGGCAATCTTGGTGTTTATTACCATTGTTTATGCCCGCTAGTACCTTCCCTGTTTATTACACTTTAATCTCTGCAAACCGTTTTTGTGATCTCAAAGTGCCTTTTTATGGATGACCAATGTGATGTCGGCAGTGATGACAGTGGAATAAATGAAATCATGAAGGGTAATTTTCCCTTAAAATGGCAGCTTTTCACAAGTAACACAGGTGGCCTGTATATGTGAATAGTTAGAAGTTAGAATGACGATGTCTTATACCAGTTTTATCATTTTTACCATTATTATTACCATATTAATACCATTATTAAAAACCATTCACTATGGGCTTTCTTGCCCACACTGATGTTCAAGCTCTGTGGGTATGGAAACACAATGACCCTACCATGCCCATTAGCACCACCCCAGTTTTTTCCTAAGACAGACACAAGGATGGGAAGTGAGATTTTGTGCCTGATCCCAGGAGTCCACAGCTTATGTTTACAAGCTAAGGGATTGTGCTCCTTCAATATTGATCTTAACCTGTTTAACTGCTTATATCACTCACATGTGACGCAGTTAACTACTTGTCCACAAAGGGGAGTTTACCAAGTGGTAAACTAGAGCTCATGTGAAATATGACGGTAAACATAAATATTTACAGAACTCAGGAGAGTCTCAGTTGTGTGCACGAAGACAGATGTTCTCATCTCCAGGGACAGGAATCAGCTCCTCGGTGCTTTCAGATAAGGAACCATTATGAAAAGGCGACTAATGCCAACTAAGGAAAAGTCTCCATGATTCAGCTTTCTTCCTAGGGGCTGACTGGTGAGTTGGGTTCCAGGATACTGGTGTTTCTAAAAATAAATTGTATTCCTTCTAAAGTGGCATCTTTGCATAAGTTAGTCTACTGTGCACTGAATTACCTCAGAATAGTTACTTTCACACGGTCTGATGATCAGGGTTAGAATTCTAGGTTTGGAAGAATTCTCATTCCCCCTCTACTCACAGAGAGCAAGTCACCCTCTAGGAAACTTCATTTCCCCGTCTCCCATACTTGAGATAATAATTCTCAAGCTTGTCATGAAGATTAAGTGATACGTATATTAGAGATGCTGGGTAAGCAGAAAAATGTGATCTACGCATAGGCGAATTATTCTTATGAAATGGGCTGTGCGTGCGTGTGTGTGTGTGTGTGTGTATGTGTGTGTGGTGTAGTCTATTTATTTTTCTAGTTTCTGCATGTAGTTCAGCTCACTTCTATGAGGGAGAAAATGCAGCAGTTCCAAGTCCCTGACAAAGCAAAAATGTCAAATCTCAAATATTAAACTTCCTACTTAAAGAGATTTTGGTGGAGACTATTATGTGTAATACTTACAGTCAGCACTTGAAAGATGAGTTGTGTGAATGATATAGTTGCTCTGTGATTGATCTTTGGTACTCGCAAATCAAGGGGTACCCTGTGGGGCACACTGTTTTTAAACGGCCTCATAATGAGTCCATTTTCACATTTCCCAATGTGTGTAGGGTTTCATACTTCACATTTTCCACAAACATTTTTTCACTTAGTCCTCTTAACAACTTTTTAGAAAGTTATGATTCTTAGCCTCATTTTACATATGGAACTTTGAGGTGCAATGGATTAAGGGTCTAGCACAGAATTACATGGCTTGTTAGTGGGATAGTCAAAATATAATTTTACTTTCATACTGTTTCTACTACCTTTAATGTGTGTTTAGATTTTTTTTGTGGGTTTTTTTTCACTTGTTTCATGAAAAGGAACACAGCTTGTATTTTTTGTATGAAACAGTTGGTCAGGAAAGATAACCTTAAATATGCTGTGATACATAAATCTTGTCAGTAATTAAGTAAAGTTGAAATCTAGCATTAACACCTTTTTAATATTATGAATATAGCTTATTCCTGAAACAAATGTCCCTTTCACATGCAGATTTTTATCATATTTTTACTTTAAAAAAATCAAAGATACACATCATAATTAGACAGTTGTGTTTTTCTTCTTTCTAGAGGTATGATATATGTTTTCATATTTTTATGAAAGAATCACACTTTTACTTTTAAAATCGTATTTTACTTAAAAAATCAAAGATAAACATTGCACATTAGTTTGTTGTGTTTTTTTTTCTTCTTTCTAAAGGTATAACATACGGATGCCTGGGTAGCTCAGTCATTAAGTGTCTGCCTTCAGCTCATGGTCCTAGGGTCCTGGGATCAAGCCCCACATCCGGCTCCCTGCTTAGCAGGAAGCCTCCTTCTCTCTCTGCCACTCCCCCTGCTTGTGTTCCCTCTCTCACCATGTCTCTCTCTGTCACATAAATAAAATCTTTAAGAAATAAAAAAATTTTTAAAAGGTATGACATATGTCTTCCAATTAGTAACACCGTACTAAACAAAGACGTAGAAAACCATAAAATCTGTTTACTACCTCCTCTTACACAAGCTGAGCTAGACCAGTGGAACACCATCTTAGCGAGAGAAATTTTGACAGGAAGAGAATGTAGTCAGATTTGTGGAGCTTGCAAAATCACATTTTTTTTTTTTTTTTTCAAAATCACATTTTTATCAAACTCACTCCAACCCAACAGAAAACCTAGTGAACGGATCTACACAGAAAGGATTTTTTTTTTTTTAAGATTTATTTATCTGTTGTAAATAGAGCATCCACGAGCAAGCAGAGGGAGAGGCAGAACGAGAGACGATCACTCCCCACTGAGCATGGAGCCCTACTCTAAGCTCAATCTCAGAACCCTGAGGTCATGATCTGAGCCAAAATCCAGAGCTGGATGCTTAACCCACTCAGCCACCCAGGTGTCCCCATACAGATTTTTATGTAAACCTACACAAACGCATTTACCATACTATAAGAAGAGAATACCTTTGTGTAGGTTTCCAGCACAGGACCTATATCCGTTAGTGCCTGGTAAGATAGGAACTCCAGTATGAAAAACCTTTTTGCCTTCATAGAAAAATAGTATTTAATGCTCCTATCTCTAAAAGGGTAATCACAAAAATTCCAAAATTAGAGCCACTAGATTATCTGGAGTATTCATGCATTCATCTGTCCATCCATCTACCATAGATACCTTCTAGATCTATCTATACTTAAATGGTGCTTCAGAAAAAGTTTGTCACAGAGACTAAATCAGGACTGACAGTGATAACTAGACTACAAATCCAAGGCTAGGAGTTCATTTCCACTTGGGAGTTTTCGGGTAAAGGGACATCTCTTCCAGTTGATTCCCACAGCCAAGACTAGCTTAGATTTCCCCAAAACAGTGAACAGAAAACAGAAGCTTCAGAGACCTCCAGAGTTTGAGTAACACCCCCAGGTAAATACCCAAGCAATCAAAAACCAACACAGCTTAGCCACTTGGACTTAAGGGTTTTCAGGGTCTCACCCAGATGAAAAAAGCTATAAACACATAGAGATTCACACAAAGTCTGCCTGTAGTATTCGGGACAGAAAGCTTTTGTGATGGCAGGTGTTTCCATGTTGGTGATGTATGAACTATACGAAAGCTGGGGAAGGGCCCCTCCCGACCATATGGAATGCTGCGCAACATCTGGCCCCAGAGTAGTCGGACATCTTGGAGGCAGAAGCGCTAGAATTCCTGTATACAAGGAAAGGTCTCAGGAGACACAGAGGTCCCAGGAGGGTCAGGTCACTTCCTTCGTGGGCCTTCAATGCTTAGCGTGAATGAAGAGCCCCAGAATAGAGTCAGTCTTACCTGGCTGTCACCATTCGCCAGAGCCACGCACAGCCCTTCCTGCAGACCCGGTAACCCGGTGGTGGGAGCTAGACCTGGCACACAAGACGAGCTGTCCAAGCAAACCGCCACGAAACCGCTGCTTGAGTCCAGGGCCCAGAGCACTTCTGCTCTGGAGTCGAGAAGCGTTTCTTTAAGAGGCAGAAAACCCCACAAATGTGGGCCAATAGATCGACTGTGCCACCAGCCACTGCATCTTGACAGTGCCATGGTTGTTGGCTGTCACAAAAGCCGCCATGGTGACTCCAGGAATCTGCTCCAACAGCCGTTTTTTAACATCTTTCTACCAAACGCATCTGTACTTAAAACCAGGCACAGGGATGAGCAGATTCGCTCCCACGTGCTCAAGCCTTGGTGGTACTTGCCCGTGAAATTTCTCTAACACCGGGAACTCGCCACCCAGGATACTCCCCTCTAAACAGCCAATGACAACACCAAATCCTACATCTGAGAAGGAAGAGACGGACTCCGCAAGGAGCTGCTCCTCTCCTGTGCCTGTGGCCCAACGCAGATGCCTCGCCAGGCCTAGGCGCCTGGAGGAGGAGGAGCGCAGGCGCAGGCGCTGAGGAGCGTCTGCGCCTGCGCGGAGGCGGGGCCTTGGCCCCTTCGACTGCAGCCGCGTGCTGGCAGTTCTGTGGGAGTCTGTTACCCACCGCTGAAATGCAGGTGTACAAAATAATCTTGAGAAGGCTCTCTCTGTAGAAGTTTTATGTAAGTCCTTGGAAATACTTTATGTAAGTATCTGAGACTATTCTCTATAAAACTAATGGTAACAGAAATGTCGAACAAGTGGTTGAATTGAAAATAGAACGATCTTGAGGTCGTATTTAACTTGCAATTTGAGAATTCTATGATCCTAGAATATTGTTTTGAAAAAACTCTAAAAACTCAATAGTTAAAAAAAGAAAATCCAATTACAAAATAGGCCGAAGATATGAACAGATATTGCAGCAAAAAGAGATATGGGTAGCAACAACGAACGTAAAAAGATGTTCAAAATCGTTAGCCATTAGGGGAATAAAAATGAAAACAATGAGCTGTCCCTACAAAATTACTGAACACGTGAATTAAATATAGTGAATGCTGGTGAGAATGTGCAGAAACTAGACCTCTTGTACATTAGTGGTGGGAATATTTATGGTACTCTGGAACATAGCTTGATGGTTTCTTAGCATGTGACCCAATAATTGTATTCTTTGGCATTCATCCCAAAGACATAAAAACTTATGTTCATACAAACTATGTACGGACCTTACAGAAATGTTATTGGTAATAGCAAAATACTGGAAACATCTTTCAAGAGGCAAACAGATGAAAAACTCTGGTACATCCATATAATAGAAATTTGCTCAGTAATAAAAATGAACAAGCTAGTGATACAAGCAACTCCCTGGGTGAACTTCAGGGGCATTATGCTTAGTTAAAAAACAACAATAACTATATGTTCCCCACTAATTAACAGTCTCAAAATGGCAAAAGTCTGGAGATGGAGAACAGATTAATGTTGGGGGGATGCACATACAAAGAGGATAGCATGTGGAAGTTCATTTGTGGTAATGGAACAGTTCTGTGTCTTGTGGGAATTTTTTTTTAATTCTATGACTTTGGTAAATACTTACCATAAAAGCCAGTCAAAAATTTCTACATTGCTTTTCTGCAATGCAGTCCCCAAAGTGTTTAAATACACAGTTTGGTTTAATTAAGCTTAAATACCAATTTTGAATATTTATTAAAAGCTAATAGTATTGATTTTATTAGCATGCAACAGTTTTAGTATGCAAATGTAGATTATTTTATGGTAATAGCAAGAAGACAGATACATTCATGGCAGCGGCTCCCAGGACTCTTTGTATTGTTCCTTTTCTCTCCTTTCCTGTTGGCATAATATAATCTGTGCTTTTTGCTCATTTTCTCCCACTTTTCCAGAATCGGGGTTTTTATGTGTAAAATTTGGGGGCTACAAAGCACCACTGAAGCAATCTCATCCTCAGATCACTTTTTTTGTTTGGAAGGACTTCCTAGAACTGTGCCTTTTCCTCTGCCTTATCTGAATTACCATTTACACCGATTTATTTTCCTGGAAGTTCTTCCTATCAGTTTTCCTATCAGTTTCCCTCAGAGGCATCAAACTGGGTAGTCCTATAGTGACTGTTTGTTCTTTAGGCCATATAGAAGAAGCACCTTCTAGAAGAGCTGAGCCTCACTGCCTCCTGGGAATGGATGGCAAATGGTAGCCTGCTAACTGTGGGTATTTGCATAGGTGTCTTTCTGGTCCTAGCACCTGCCTGCTGCTTAAGCATGGCACTTAACTCTTAATTCATAACTGAGAAAATGAAAGAAAGTGAAAAGAGGCAGGATGTCAAAAAGCAGTTTAGTGATAAAAGAAGGCTTTGGCCTAGGCTAACACAGGTGCAAATGCAGCTGTCAAAATCTCAACAACAAAAAAGCCTTACTTCTGCATGCCTCAGTTTCTCATGTATAAAATTGTTATGATAATAATAGCATCTACCTCATCAGTTGTTGTATTAATTGAGAAAATTGTTTCAAACCTCCTAGACCATTGCCTGCCATATATGCGCACTGCAATACATATTCATTCTGCTTCTTTTGAGTTTCTCCCCTATTTCTTAGCCCCCAGGGCAGTTTGAAGAGAAATAGCTTGCAATAAAAAGGACTGATTGCTAGGAATAACAGGGTTAATTAACTTTTTCCAAGAAATGTGTTCCTGAAAAGAATCTGTATTGATTAAGCCTTTCAAAATAGGGTCACTTTTAAATAGACTAAGGAAGTTTGTTTTGTGCCCTTTTATGTCTCTGTCTTGAAATTCTTAGAGCAGACCCCCATACCTTACTTTTCACTACCCTGTCTTCTGGGCATCAAAGATTATGGACAGATAACTCCATTTCCAAAGACAGTTCACCGGGGATGGCTTAAATAAAGCTGGCTACCCTTAAAAGGCTCCCTTTTTCTGAGCCCTTCAACATCTCAGGAACACAGTACCTGAGAACTCCTTGGGGACTAAGGACACACTGTTGCCCTGTATCCTCGTGGTACACAGCGCCTCCAAACAGGTTTATTAAATGAATGAATTCCTTAAGGTAGCAAAACACCTCAATACCTTTATCCCCCAGTTGCCTTTTTTTATAGGCCGGGAGTGAGGAGGTTTAAGGCACACTAGTTTAAGCAGACTAACTGAAAGCTCCTTGAGGGCCTAGGACAAGGCTGGTTGTGTGCATTGTGACTTTCTTAGAGCTGGACAGGGTATCTAACATGCTGTGGGCACACAGTATTTGTTCTGTGAATGCATACACACTACCCCTGGCCCTGTCCTCAGAGATCAGTCAGCCTTGAGCGAGGAGAAAAGTTCACCAGGAGGGGTGGACTGTCCTGGGCTTTCAAGAATGCTGACAACCCATGAACACCCAAAGCCAATTTCACTTCCTCACTCAGCCATTTGCAGGAGGTTGTAAATCCCCTCCTTCCTCAGGTGGAGGGACAGTCACGTCGTGCTTACGCCCCCTACGGGGACCCCAAGTCACAGAGGAAGGTAACCCAGAGGAGGGAGCCCGCCAGCACGTGCAGCCTCCCAGGAGAGGAGGAGGCTGGGCTAACGCAGTCCTTAGTCAGCAGCTGGGCTCGTTTTTATGAAACAAAAGCCAATGTCCTCCCTCGGAGTCCGCGGCCGGTCAGCTCCTAGGGAGAAGAAAGCCATGCTGCCCAGCCGGTTAGTGGCCCAACTTACTTTTCCAGAGCCTGGGACAAAGGGCCAGCAGTTGCACGGGTGTGGGTGGGACGCCGGGGACAGGGACGGGGGCCCGGATCGCCCTGACCCGACCCTCCCGGTCGCCTGGGAGAAGGGTCGGGGTCTCCCGTGCTCCGCGCATGTTCGTCCCGGGCAGTCCGCCTCCCAGCCCCGGGCCCCGCGGGTCTGCGTAAAGCTGAGGCACCTTTGCCACCGGCGCCCCAGCACACAGACACACCAGGCCCCGGTTTCATGAATGAAATCCAATCGTGTGGATATAAATAGCCGCGAAGGCTGCTAACGTCACAGTGCGAGCGGCGGCCGCCACGGCGGCGGAGCTCGGGGCCGGGCGCTCGGTTCCGCCCGGCTGGCCCGCCTGGGAGCGGGGTGGGGGCAAGAGGAGAAGGGGAGGGCTGGGGTGGGAAAGGGCGAGCCCCTCTCCCCCGGACGGGGAAGAGCGGCCGCGGCGCTGGGCGAGCCCGACAGGCGAGGCAGTGCCATGCTGCCTTTGTGCAAAGTTGGGCGGCGGGCGGCACGCGGCGCGCAGGGGTCCCGCACACCCGCGACCGCGCGCAGTCGTGGCTGCTGCTGAGTGGCGGGGACCCCCCCGCTCCCCCCAACCCTTGAAGGCGGAGAGAGCTCGCGTCTCGCTCGGCTTCAGGGTAGGTTCTGTGTCGTGAGTGCGCTGTGGTATGAAACTTACTCTTCGAGCAGCCGCCGCGGAGCCCCCACCGCCCGGGCCCCCAGCGGGTGGCGTGGGGAGGGGGGGGCGGCGGGCCGCGCCACGCGGCCAGCAGCGTCCCGACAGAGAGTTGTGCGACCGAGCTGCTGTGGGAGCCGCCCTCGCCTCTCGGCGAGGCCGGGAACGCTCGCATCAGAGGCAAGGAGAAGAGATTTCTAGGAGCGCCCGCACAGCCGCACCCCTTCTTGGAGCTGAGAAAATGTACAACAGGCACCCTTAGCGGGCTGGCTGCGCCAGGGAGGGGGTGGTGCCGCGTCGGCAAGAGGGCTCTTTTCCTTCGAAGAACAGTGGTGGGGAGCCGGAGGACTCGAAAAGGTGGATCGCTCGTCCCTTTAGAGCTTGCACCCCCTTGAGAGTTGACTGGTCGGTCAGCCCACAGTTTGGCGCTCCCCACCCCCAACCCCGTGTCTGTGGAATCTGTTGTGAGTTGCTGTGACAACAGTAGGAGCTGCCATGAGGGGCTTGCAAAACACCTTACCTTGTCTCTATGTGCTCAGCTTTCGGGAAGAACAATGGGGAGAGGGGGGTGGAGAGGGGAGATGTTGCAGACAAGGGAATCCAACCCCCTCTCAAAAAAAAAAAAAAAAGGGGAAGTGGAAGAAAGGCACAACTATGTAAAAATATATCATTAGATCCTACTTTTAGCTGCGCCTTTTCTATCCTCAGCAGTATCAAACATCTCAACTGAGGAGCAATGTCAATATTTAGACTTGGACAAGCCAGAAAGTTAGAAGGGAGCGCCAGGCACAGGGTTTTGACTTGGCTTTGCACGTCAGCACACAAGCTGTGCCTTTCGAGCTGACTGTACACATTTGCTGGGGGGTTGGGGGGGAATGCATGAAGGTTGATATATATACAAAGGCACCCAGACCTAGGAAACTCTAGGAAGTTAAGACCTGAAGAGTCGCCTTGACTATGAACTCCCCCCAACAGTTCTGTTGGACCTCAGCCAGAGGCTCAACTTGAGATTTCTCTAGTTTGGGGCTCCCCCCTCCTCAACCAGGGCTGTGCTGCATATTCTACACTGTACTGTGTATTCTCTCTAAACTGAAGAAAATATTGTTATCGGTAGCTCTCATCTTTGTATAAAGTCCTCTCACTATCAGCAGATATAAATAGCCAATAGGCTCTGTTCGTGTGACCTCCAGCAAGCTCTAGGCTTTTCTAAACATACATTCGTAAGTTTGTTTACAAACACTCTTTAGAAATTTGGAATTACATTTCCTTTCCAATAACTCTGTAGATGCCTAAGAGTCTCTGGTTGCTAGAAAATAAACACAAGTTCTTTTCAGTATAAATAATGTCTGCCTACTGCTCTGCAGGTGGGGTAGGCAGTAAATTATTATATTAGGTCGCCTCTGAGACTCCTGGATCATATTTAGACATACTAGTGGGAAAGGGATTTAACCAGTTCCTCTCAGTGTGAAAAACTTTGAATAACCATTGGGAAGCAATAAAATCATGGTCAGCATTCTTCTAAACTTACCCATTGGTTATTTTCCCAAATTTTAAAGGTAGTGTAAATTTAAGTACTTGGGGCTATGCATGATCACAGAAGTGAAAATAGGAACACAGGTAACTTGATGCCATTGGCCCAATATCACAACTTATAAACTATACAAATATTGAATAGGGAAAAGCAGAATCCTTTCATCTCTTACTTATGACGATATTGCCCCAAAATGTTATTTTGGAGGAATAGTGTGTCCATTTCTATGACTTCACTATGGTAAAATGCCTGGAAGGTTTTCCTTGTTCTCATCTGTGGGTTTGGGCCAAGTGCTTTTTTTATATCATCCCCAAATGTTCAGAAATATATTTTCACAAATGCTACAAAATGTTAACCTAGCTATTTCAGGACGTGTTTGACCCAAAGAAATGCCACTTCAACACTGGCACTTAGCACAAGTAAAGCAGATTCTGCCCTTTGGGGATGGAGGGGAGAAAACTGTGTGTTGAAAATTGTAGTGGCTCCCCATGAGCTCCTGGCCAGCAGTAGGACTTACAAGTCTTTCTCTCTTTCTCTCTTTTATGTAGGTAAGTCCAGCTGTGAGCAGGGTGTTCTGTTCTTCACTTCCAGAAAGCCAGGTCAGTGTCTCGGTGCAAACCCAAAATGTTATCCAACATTTTGTGTCTAATTCTGAGCATGGATTTCAGAACAGGTTTCTCGGTCATTGGTCTCAAAATGATTTGTCTTTACGATTTTTTCATGGACTCCGTTACGAACATCACGGGCTCAGTGATTAACAAAATTATCCTCTTTACTCTTTGAGTAAAATGTTACTAAAATGGACCTTGAATCGGTTTGTACTTTATGACTTTTTTGGAGCGGTGGGGATCAAACGGATGTGAGAATCACTGAGGATGCTGGGGATCTGGGTGTTTGATAATTAAGGTTTTACTTCTATCCTAATCTTAGCACTCTAGAGCTAGAAGAAACTTGGCATAATAATAGCTCATATTTTTTTTTTAGCATGAACCGAAGTTTGGATAATGTGTTGCATCCTTTACATTTATGTTCTCATTCTGCATCTAAAACAAATACCCTGTGAGGAGAAACTGCTCTCTTGAGCTGCAAAAGGCAGGTGAAGAATTGGAAGTTCAGAGAGGTTAAATAATATATTCAATTCCTACTTCTAGGAAATGGAAGAAAGAGTATTTTTTTTTAAATCTGCCTTACACTAAAACCTAGACTTTCTAGTTGAAAAATTCTTCTCTAGTAGGGAAATTGGGGCCAAGAAAGGTTAAGAGAGTTGTCTAAGATAACTTGGTAATTATAGCTAATATAATACCATAAAATGGCCCAACTGTTGCAAAAGAATAAATACCTTCTCTTAAATAAAATGGCATAATAAGAAGTATCCTTGTGTACTTTCTGGCATAGTACTAAGCTCTAAGAAAGTTTTTATCAGGGTATTTCTGGTCTTAAGGATCTTACAAACAGATTTAAAAGGCAAGATAGTAAATATTCATGTATAAAAAATTAGAGGATAAATCAGATCATACATGCCAAAAGGCTGAATTGGGAGGTCAATGGTACATTTACGAGAAGTTCAGCATTTTCCACTCTATGAGATTACTTTGCAATTCCATGTTTGCATGGAAAAAATTTTAAGCACATATTTTGTATGGATAGATGATAAATGAGTGAGAGTCTAGGAAAAGACAGAAGGTAGAATTTCAACCCAACAGGGAGAGATTATGCAGTCATCTAGAACTGCTAAATTACAGTATCTCAAACTCAAAGGTGTTATTGCTTCAAAAACATTGTAACAAAATTGTGAGCTGTTTGAATCTGCACAGCTTCTTTGAGAAAATATTACTATTTAGCATGATACTTTAAAGCACTCAATTCTTTTTTGGAACCTTGATTTGTCTAAAATGTGCCATGTAGATAAATTTGGATGCATAATAGATAAACCCCAACCAAAGTCCTGAAAATGGCCAGTAAAGATTAAGCAGGACATTTTCAGTTTTTACTGATTTTACAATCAGAAGGATTGACAGCCTTCTCTTCCCATCTTGTCTACTTTTTGTAAACTAATTTCTAATAATTGTCAATCATTCTCAGGGAGTATTATATGAAGGAGAGTAATAAAGAAATGAAATTAGTAAAGAAACCCTTAATGTGTTATCTTTTTTTAAAATGTACGGATATCCCCAACTCAAGCTAATAACCCTAAAAGCTTAATTAGCTAAGAGATACTTTTAAGCATTTAAGGGGTTGTTATAAACTGTCCTATAACAACTTGTTCTGTACAAGTGGTTCTACAGTGTATCATTACAGAATAGATCATAGGAACACTGAGAAGATCCCATTGCAGGTTAAGACCTCACCATCAACTGATACTTAGTTAACTGTGGCAGTGCTATGTCATAAAAATACCAGTATAGCAACTATAAACCTGTGGTTATTTAAAAAGTAAAATTAGGGGCAACTGGCTGGGCCAGTCTGTAGAGCATGTGACTCTTGACCTTGGGGGCCCGAGTTCGAGCTCCGTGTTTGGCACGGGATGTACTTTAAAAAAAAAAAAAATCTAAAAATAAATAAATAAAAAGTAAAATTATATTCTGAGTTATATGTTAGCAAGACCTTATAATTAGCATGTTATCCCTAATAATAATCTAAATAGCAATCATTCGTTTGCTTTATTGAACTTCAGAAGGCTTTGGTTCATACGTTTGACCTATCTTGAAATATGGGTGGAAATGCTTGAAATCTTATTGTTCTTCACCCAGGAAATTTGCCTGTGGAAAACAGAGGAATTTTTAAAAATCTTTCCTATTGGTATTCTCTTAGAAAACAGGCAGTTCGGTCTCATTGTTTGAAGGCCTCACTCTTGCTTCATGTAATAGGGCTCAAAGATCTGAATTTGGTTTGTATGTTCATCTTTCCTCCCCTCAGGCTTCCCACCACCCGCACAACACCGAAACAAAACTTGGAGAAGGAAGGAAACTTAAGTCACGAAAAGTGGCTTATGTTGTGTAGAAAGGGGCAGGAGGTGCGAGAGGGAGAGGGAGGGAAGCTTTGCTGGGAAGGTCAAGAGGCAGTCACTCAAATGGATGGGATGTGTATGGGCTGGTTAGTTATCGATCAGCCTCCAAATTACTTTTTTTTCATTTATAAACAAAGTTGCCGCCGCCTATTTCTGAAATCCTGTGTTCCTTGTGCACATAGGGCAGAAATTGGGAAATAGGCAAGTAAAGAAACTGACATGAATTGTGGGTCTGACAGCCACTCCTTCCGGATGTCCCAGGACACTTCTGTCTCCAAATACTCCCTCCAGCTGTCCCATCAAGTACATTAGCACGTCTCTAGTAAGGTTCCATCCACTAAGGGGTGAATTCAGAACTTTTACAAAGAAAGAAGGAGATGCCAGTAGGTACAGAAGAAGCAATTACATTTCTCCACTCTGCACCTGTGTTTATTTATTGCATAGACACAGGTTAATGCCAAGTTCCCCATGCTAATGAGGTTACCATCTCAGGTTCCATTCCTCTGTGAAGAAAGTTTCTTTGAATTGTTAATCAACCATAGTCCAAACCCCTAACAAGCACTGGACTAACAATAACCAGCAATTATTATGCTCCTACTAGATGCCAGACATTTTACTGCATTTCAACTAAAATTATCAATTCCAATTTTATGGAAGCAAAAAAAAAAAAAAATGGAACTCAGATATGTTAAATTCAAAGAGCTAACAGAAGGTAGAGCTTAGATTTGCACCCAGGTCTGCCTAAGAACTTGAACAAGAGTTTGCTTTAAATCAGCTCCTGGAGGGCAGGGGAGAGAAATACTTTAAACCATTTCATTCCAGGTTATTTTTGCAGATAGTAGACACAGGAGTTAAATAATAATTCTTAAGGGGTTGTTTTGTTTTGTTTGTTTTGCTGTTGATCTAACTTGAACCACATAGACTTGTCTGGACAAATTTGTTAACTCTCTAGGTCATTTCTAATGTATTTTGACTAAGTCAAATCTTAAGCAGTTGAGTCATGGGGGGTGGAATCGTGCATCCAGAAAAGTCCTTAGAGACACTTAAGACAATCTCATGTAAGTGAAAACACCTGCCACCCAGAGACGAGCTCTAGCTTACCCACTCTCCTGGTTAGTAATGGATGCAGCTGGAAGTGAACCTGGGTTCCCAAGTCCTAGCCCAGCACTCAGTTCTAGTACATAACACAGCCTGAAAAGTGCCAAGTCTTCCAAACTTCCATGTAGCCAGAATTGCAGCTATCAAGTAAAAAATCCATCAGAAACCTATGACACACCCAGAAATGGGCGATAAGAGGACTCTGGCAGTGTAAAGAAAGATACAGTGGGCCCTAAGAGAAACCTCACTTTTCTGCACTGACACCAGGGTAGGGCTAGCTTCCCACTGACTCAAAGCACAGCAGCCCCACTCCCATCTCTTCCACCTTGTCTTTGTGGAACCCTCTGTTTTAATCAAGTATGGAGTTTTCAATTTTGTCTATGGACTTCTGGCTTTTTACTAACAATTCTACAGGGAAATACGTCTTTGGACCTCATTTCTCTCATCTATAAAGTGGGGACAGTATCACATCTCTTAGAGAATTCTAGAGATGCTATGAAATCACACACACAAAGCACATAGTTGGTGCTCAGTAGGGGATAGCTCTCTTCTTCGCCTTCCTAGAGTATTTCAAGGGAAAATGTTATTATTTTTCCCCTAAATGAACTTGAGTTGTTTGAATTCTGACATTGCAAGGGGTTGTTATAGTAACCTCCTTTCTTGGGTAAAAATGCGACCAGTGGTCTCTTGGGGTCCCAGTGGCCCATTCACAATTACATTGGTCTTCCTTGCACTGTAGGGCTACCACAGCGTTCTTGAATGATTTTTATTGCTTCAGTATCTGCTGCAAAGTAATACCAAGCTCTTCTTGGGAGATTTGTGGCTCCCATTTCCTTCCAGTCACTGTTGAAGCATTGAATGTGTTTTCCACTTAGACCATCCCAGAGCAACTACTGTATTTTCAGCCAAGTAACTAAGAAATACTTCCAGAGAATATTATTGCCGGTAGAACATTCTTGCTTTCAATTTCAAAATACGTGAGACTTGCCTACCATCATTTCAATTAACTCGAGCGTGAAGGGCTGTCTGTGTTCTGGCCCTGTCTTTTCTTTTCATCCTGCGTTGCTGACTAATCTATCGATAGGAAAAACATAAGCACTACAATTTCGCCTTTCACCCTCAGCGCCTGATAACTACCCTGGCCGAAATTACATCTCTGGGAAGTGTTTCATCACATTCCTCTCCCCAGCTGCCACGCTGTGTCATGTGGCACTCGCTGCCCTGCTTCGGGTTTTGGAACCAAGTCTTTGGCAGCATGTCCTATTCGTCACGTACATGGAGGAAATCTGCTCTGATGGTTTTTTTCTTATTGAACTTTCTCCCCCTTTTTAAATTAATAATCCAAGGGGCCCAGGATCACCTTTATTTTCCTAGCAGCACAATCTCCCTTTCAGTGTTTGCCAAAGGTAAATTGCAAGATGTATGTCTTTTTCTTGGGGTTTAGAAGTGGCTGAACCATGGCTAGCTGCTCCAAGATTACCAACTGCTAGATTGTCCCTAACCTGATGACTAGTCTCAAATTGGTTGTATAAATTTCAGTTCACACCAAGGATTTTGTTGTGTGTGTGTGTGTTTTTTTTTTTAAGATTTTATTTATTTATTTATTTGACAGAGAGAGATCACAAGTAAGCAGAGAGGCAGGCAGAGAGAGAGAAGGAAGCAGGCTCCCTGCTGAGCAGAGAGCCTGACACGGGGCTCGGACCCAGGACCCCGAGATCATGACCTGAGCCAAAGGCAAAGGCTTAACCCACTGAGCTACCCAGGTGCCCCCAAGGAGTTTATTTGTAAAGCAGTACTTCTCTGACTTTAATGTGCCTTCAGATCACGTGGGCATCTTGATATGGAGCGGCTTCTGATTCCGGAGTTTGGGGATGGGACCTGAGATGATGTGTTTCTCCGAGGCTCTCCATCGATGCCAAAACCGCTGGTCTAAGGACACCGTTTTGAGCAGGAAAGGTCTAAAGTCTAGGTGTTACTGTAGCTTAGGCTGAAACTCACGCCTTCTGGGCTGTAAGACTCCCACCTTATTCTGTTTGCTTGTTTCTTAAATCATGATAGGCAGTCGTGGAATCTTAAACATGGAAGGGAGGTACATACACAGCAGTGTGCTAGTAAATCAACCAGCTCTCCTGGAAAAAAAGAAGGCATTTATGTGCATACATAAGTCGATTATAAATTTTACTGACATAAAGAATGTATGTAGCATACACTTTGCAAATAATAAAAAAATAGACAATACTCCTTATTGTAAATTCCATAAAGCCAGGTGGGTTTTACAGAAGGCTGGTTGGTTTTGGCTGAACCCTTTTATCCATAACCTACCTGTGGCACAATTGATGAAGGGGTGTAATTCCCATATAAATGTTGGCTGATATTTTCCATTATGTTAATAAGCAAGCTAGAAGTGCAACAAGAAAGACATGTCAGAACTGTACTCATTTATCAAAGATATGAATAACTTCTCTGCTGAACTGGATAATAGCTTTTAAATGGTGTAAAGATATTTCCTTAAATGTACTATTCACAATGTAACAGCTCCACATGTAACACACTTTTAAGTTTAATTTGCGTTGTTAACATTTTTTAATCATTTTCTTAAGACAGGCAACAGAACAACAAAGCAAGCCCTAAATTCCAGTGGTTGCCAATTTCTGTGGTGTAAAGACTCCCAGCAAGGCCATTTTCAAGCCACCGTTGTGACTGAGTGTGGAGTTGGGGAGAGATGGCCCAGTAGCCCACTGCTATCCAACATTTCCACCATTCAGATAAAATTAGCATAAATAACCTCAAAATGTAGGTAACAGTAAAATGTAGTAAGTAAGTAATAAAATGTAGTAAGATAACTAGAAAATGGTGAGTTTTGAGCACATAGCACCTTTGTTTTTAGTATAATTTCTTTAATCAAAACTGTGGAATTTAATTTTTAATACTGAGCCTATTTTATTTATGTGTTTATTTGTTTATTGACGCACAGTGACACCCAGTGTTACATTAATTTCAGGTGTACAACACAGTGACCTGACAGCTCTGTCCATTATGCTTTAACAGGCTTGCAAAAATCCTGCAAATTTAGCAACTAGTTCTCATGAGCTGGTGGGGGCTGCCTCCAGCCCACCGTTGGACGTAGATCCTCCCGTCGAGTGATTCTCAGCCTTTGCTTTGCACTGGAATACCCCCAGGAAAACCGTAACCTACAGTCAGTAGATCTTTGTTAGTGCCTAAGAATCTGAATTTAAAACATTTTTACTGACATGTATCTTATTTAAAGAAAAATACAAAAATCAGAAGTCTATAACTTAAATGAAATTTCACCAACTGAACATGCACCAGTAATCAGCACCAACATACAGAAACAGAAAACGACCAGCACCCAGACGCTCTTTTTAAATCCCTAGCCAGGGCGCCTGGGTGGCTCAGTTGTTTAAGCAACTGCCTTCAGCTCAGGTCATGATCCCGGAGTCCAGGATCGAGTCCCGCATTGGGCTCCCAGCTCCATGGGGAGTCTGCTTCTCCCTCTGACCTTCTCCCCTTTCATGCTCTCTCTCACTGTCTCTCTCTCAAATAAATAAATAAAATCTTAAAATAAATAAATGAAAATAAAATAAAATAAATAAATAAATTCCTAGCCAGTCACTTCCCACCCAAGGTATCCACTATCTTGGCTTCTAACACCATGGACTCACGGTGCCTGCTTTTGAACGTTTATGTAAACAAAATCTCTTTAGTGTCTGGTTTCTTCCCCTCAATATTATGTTTGGGAGGCTTATTCATAATGTATGTGGCAGGAGTTCACCCATTTTACCATAGTGCTGTGTAGTATCCCATTATGACTGGAGCTCAATTTATTATTTATTTATCCATTCTACTGCTGGTGGGTTGTTTCCAGCTGTTTGCTATTATGAATAGTGCTCTTGAGAATATTCTTGAGGCACCTGGCTGGCTCAGTCAGAAGAACATATGATTCTTGATCTCAGGGTCATGGGTTGGAACCCCACACTGGGTGTAGAGATTACTAAAAAATAATGCATAAATCTTAGAAAAAGAGAATATTCTTGTGCAGGCGGTAGTACTTAAAGTAAAACTAAACAGATTCCCCCAGTGATTCTAATAAGCAGCTGATCTCTTGACTGCCTTCTCTACAACTCCCCCTCCTCCCTTATTTCTCATATAATATGGCCAAGGCTATTGATTCTTTTGTGTGAATGTAATTTTAGTACCCTAAGCCATGAAGCTGTGTGTTTCCATTCATTACAGTATGTTCTCCGGGCTCTTTTCAATTTACGTTCACCAACTCCCCCTTTCATCAAGACACCGGCTCTTGTGCACTCTAAAAAGGGATGAGATTTGGCCTCACATCAATAGCACAGAGGAATAATAGATACAGTGGAGATGCAGCCAAGGCTAAATTTGGCAGCTGATCATTAAGGCTCCTGGAAAGAGGCTTCAAAGAAGGGGAATTGTTTCCCTTTGTGTATATCAAACAAAAATCAACAGTGAACCCTGAGAATATTTCAGATTCTAATATTTTTAAAAATCCATTTATTTGAAGTAGACCAGCAATTCTCATGTGAAAGAGAACTGAAATCTCTCAAAGTCTGATGACTTGATCTGGAAATATTAGAGAAGGAGGTTTTCCCTTTGGCTTCTTCCAATACCTGGTGTTCAGCAGGTGTAGTCTTGCTACATTATTCTATGCTGAGTAGCTGTATAGTGTGTGTGTGTGTGTGTGTGTGTGTGTGTGTGTGTGTGTGTTTGAGTCTATTGAGATGTTAGTTCCTTTGATTTAAGTCAAGGGAGCTGAATGACCAGGAGCTCCAGGATGATATTGTTGATGAGTCGGATGGCTGCTCCGTATTAAAAGAAAGGTTCCTAGTTTCAGCAGGCACTGAAAGGCATTTCACATAAACCTCCCAACGTATGCAGAGAGGAGGCAAAGAGTACACATGAATTATACATAATGAAGAATGAATGCTCTCACACATAAATATTCTAGTTCCTAGTTTTCCTACCTCCCCATCCCCATGCATTTTCTGTAAATTTTTTTGTTATAAAATTTCTTTGTTAAGATAGAAAAGATGGAATATATAGATAAGAAAAAAGAAAAAAATTAAATCCATTTATAATCCCAATTGGCATTAATATTGAATGTTTCTCTAACCCGAATGTTGCTGTGTATATGTAGGTACATAAATTTTAAGGACTGGTGTTATTCTGTAAATTCTTCTGTCATCTTTTTTCATTTAAATGTTGATCACGAACATATATGACAAAAACTACACTCCTATAACACATTTTGGTTAGCTATATACTCCCCTATTATGTGGACATTCATTGATGTCAGTTTTTTTAACCAACCCCACCCCCATCTGGCTGGATTTCTAAACTTGTTTTCAATATTTTATTTCCACAGGTAGTGGTATATAACACTCCTCCAATGGAATCTTTCTGTCTCCCCTAATTATTTATCTAGGAATAAGTTTTCATAATTGGATGGAAGTTAGGGCCAGGTGTCCCCACTCCAGAATAATGGTATTATTTTCCACTCCCACAAACAGTGCCACATTCCGCTTTTTAAAAATGTACAATCTTTCATGTAATAAGTCCTACCTAGAGTTAGAGGGTGTAGAAACATGTCCTGAAATTATTAGCTGGAATCTAGGCATTGATGTCAGCCAGAAACTGCCAACAAAATAGGAGATTTTAAAGAGTCTGTTTTTTGTCCACCAACACTTTTGTATTTATGATCCAGTTTTACTAAGAAATCCTTGGGGCGGGTGGGGGAGACAGTTTTCTTCATTTGTCTGAATCAGAGTGTAACCTAATCCTAACTGGCATATTAGAGTCTCCTAAATGATTAAATGCAATTGCTTCATTGTTATCCTATGTGAAGGCTTCCCAGCAAGGGGTCTCTCTGGAACCAGAAGCTGACCCAGTGACATCTTTAGAGATTGCTTTCAATGAACATGTTACTACAGAGCACTGCAGAGACTTTTCTTCATTAGGATGGATTATTAAGTCTATCTAGTCTTCAGACTTGGTATTAGCTTTCTCAAATGAGCACTTAGAACTCTGACATCTCTCTGAAGACTTAACCAGTATTTTAATTATTAATTCTTGACAAAGCTTCCTGATCCAGCCTTTAGCTGAGGTTCACACACTGACCCTCCAAAATCAATGCGTGGTGTCTTCTGTTTCAATTTTTTTACCTTAAAAAATATATATTTAAGTATAACGTACACAAAGAAATGTATACAGATTCCAGCCATACGGTTTGATGAATTTGTGAAAACTAGCATACCTATGTAACCAACATGTAGTTCAAGAAGTCAGTATCACCAAGCACCCCACTTCAGGTCACCACCCCATGGTACCCTCTGTGTCTTTGAGATGCTCCAAATTTTATGCCCTGGGTAAGTCATTCATTTATAGAATTTGATTTTTCACTGAACCCTTAACTTTATAAGAGCTAGTAGCTGCAATGAGTTTTGATCAAGCTATCTCCCTTGTAACTAAAAATATGTAGAATCTGCCTTTCCAAGTAAAGATTATAACATTAAATTCATGCCCTCAATGTGCATCAATATTTATATATTTGTGACTTGCAGGTACACAAATACATGCACCGCCTGGATACAAACAAATTGGGAACTTCTTTCTCCTTTTAATGAATGGAAAGCTGAATTATACTATATTGATCCAAACTTAAAATATCTTAACTACAATTGATTGTCACAGAATATTTCAAGCAATATGCTTCCAAACAATTTCTTAAAATTGTTCATTTCAGTTACTATAATATTGCCTCTGAACACTCAAAATTTAAAAGTCAAGAATTTCTCATCTTTTGTTTGAAATATGTATCTGTCCTGGGTGTCCACAGCTGTCTCTCTATAGGGTTCAATTTCTTTGTCTGATATTCAGCTAGATTACCATTTAGATTCCTATGGGGTTTTTTTCAGTTGAGAGCCTGAGTCAGAAAAAAACAAGTTTAGCAGCCTCATGAAGCTTTATAAATATATAATTCTGAAGAACAATGTATACATCATCAAAAATCATTTATTAGTTTTGGCTAATATCTGTACTCTTATTAGAATTAACAATCAAGGGTTTATACTTATGTAGTCATTAGTTTTTAAAAAGCCAAATATCTCTTGCATTATAGAATACAACTTGGAGGATATTATTCATCCATTAAAAGTAATGAACCACGAATACATGCTGCAACATGGGTGAACTTGAAAGCATTGTGCTCGATACAAGAAGACAGACACGAAAGACTGCATACTGTATTATTTCATTTATAAAAATGTCCAGAATAGGCAAATTCATAAAGACAGGAAGTGAATTAAGTGAATTAGGTGTCAGAAGAGGGAGGGGAGAACAGAATAGCTGCTAATGGGCATGATGTTTCTTTCTGGGTTCATAAGAATGTTCTAGAATTAGATAGTGGATATGGTTGTATAGCTTTGTGAGCAAAACAAAAACCCTGGAGTCGTGTACTTCAAAAGGTGAGTTTTATGACAGGTGACCTTTATCTCAAATTTTTTTTTTAAAAAGTAATAGATTTTCATTGTAGAAAATTTGGAAACTAAAGGAAAGTAGAAAAGTGACAAGTTGCAGCCCTATTAACAGTCACTGGTACCTGTCGAGTGTACTCCCTTCCAATTTACCTGCCATATATTGCTGTTGCGGGAAGAACAGTTTTCCCTTTTGATGATGGAGACACCATCATTATTGAATGTTAAGGATTCACATATTGATACCCACCCATTCTGCCCCTCCCCCCGAAAATAAAAAAGGGTGGGTCCAAGGAAGATCCATTTAAATGGCACAGGGGAATAATAATGGAGATACAAATGAGAGAAGCAGAGAGCAGTGGCCCGTCCTGTCAGAGGTGAGGGAGAGGCATCTGAGGTTTGGAAAGGAGCTGGGGTCCTGAGAGGCAGAAAGACAGACTTGACCAGTTGCCAGGAGAGATAGGACTCCTCAGGGACACGTTCCTGAAGAATCTTACTAGGAGTTTTGTTGCAAGGTAGCTGATAGGTCACGTTAACCGCACCCCTCTATTCTTAAATACTCATGTTGTTTCCCAGCTTTCCAAAACTCACATTTGTGCTTCTTTTAGCCATGTCACCATGTTAAGATGGTGACATTTTCACTTAGCGTGAAAAAATGAAGAGGACCGGTTCTGTTCGAGTTACACATGTTTGCTTATTTTATCTAGTTTCCATCGACTGTTTTTTGGATCGCTTTCCTGCACTTGCCCCCTGATAGTGTAACATTAGCATTTCTCCATATGATTGCAAACTCAACATAAACAAGATTGTGAATAATGACAGTCTTAATAGATAAGACTTTTGGGGTGTTCTCTTGATGACAGGCATAGTGATTAAAATACTTTACAAGGAATATCTAATCTTTACAACAACACATCCAATGAAGCAATTATCCCCAGTTTACATATAAGGAAATAGAAATTTAGAGAGATTAAGTATTTGGCCCAAGATCAGATAGCAAGACTTTAATTGTCATAGATTTGGGTGGTTTTCATATTCTTCTTGTTCTTTATAAAGATGTGATAAATGTATTTGGGGTTTTTTTTTTTAAGATATTATTTATTTATTAGAGAGAGAGAGTGAGCAGGAAGGAGAGGCAGAGGGAGAAGCAGACTCCCCACTGAGCAGGGAGTCCCACTCGGGACTCGATCCCCGGACGCTGGGATCATGACCTGAGCCAAGGCAGATGCTTAACCTACTGAGGCACACGGGCACCGCTAATATATTTGCCTTTAAAACATGTTCTGTTTATGAAGTCATTTTTTTAGGTGGATGTATCAGGAAGTATTTTTTAAATTGCTGACAGGTTCAGGTTTTGGTTGTTACTGTCAATAAAACCTTCCCTTTTAGCTTTTTCATTTATTTTTTTGTTGTTAGGGAGTTTGGTTGATACTATCTATGCTTTGGGGGATTTTTGTCCTTATGGTGGGTTAGTCAACTATAAATGTGCCAAGAACGCTTGAAAAGAAAGTACACTCCCTTATCATAATAAGTTTTCTTTTTTAATGTGAGATATCTGTTCATTTATCACTACTTTTTTTGATATTCAAGCCCTCCATGTGTTGTTTTTCATTTTTGTTTTCTTAATCTGATGTTGATTCTGATTCTTGATCTTACACATGTCACTTATTTTCATTAATTCCTCCTTCTAGAGCTTTTCTTCATTTTTATTGTACGCCTTTTGGTTTGTGAAGATTCATTATTACTGTTATGCTTTTACTATGAATTGCCCTTTTTTTTTTTACTGTCTAGATTCTCTTTTACAGATAATTTTTGTATACCACATTGAAACCAAAATCAAAATAACAATGAAGGCGACTTTTATATTTTCAGTTGGTTTTGGTTTCGGTTTTCATAGTCCTTTTTTTTTTGTCTTCTTCTTCTTCTTCTTTTTTTTTTTTTTAGCATGTTATGTTAGTCACCATACAGTACATCATTAGTTTTTGATGTCGTGTTCCATGATTCATTGTTTGTGTATAACACCCAGTGTTCCGTGCAATACGTGCCCTCCTTAATACCCATCACCAGGCTCACCCATTCCCTTCACCCCCTCCCCTCTGAAACCTTCAGCTTAATTCCTGGAGTCCATAGTCTCTCACGGTTCATCTCCCACTCTGATTTCTCTGCCTTCATTTTTCCCTTCCTTCTTGTAATGTCTTCCTTGATATTCCTTATGTTCCACAAATAAGTGAAACCATGTAATTGACTTTCTCTGTTTAACTGACTTCACTCAGGATAATCTCCTCCAGTCCCATCCATGTTGATGTAAAATTTGGGTATTCATCCTTTCTGATGGCTGAGTAACATTCCATTGTATATATGGACCATATTATCTTTATCCATTTGTCTTTTGAAGGGCATCTTGGCTTTTTCCACAGTTTGGCTATTGTGGACATTGCTGCTGTGAACATTGGGGTACATATGGCCCTTCTTTTTACTACGTCTGTATCTTTGAGGTAAATACCCAGTAGTGCAATTGCTGGGTCATAGGGTAGTTCTATTTTTGATTTTTTGAGGAAACTCTACACTGTTTTCCAAAGTGGCTGCACCAAATTGCATTCCCACCAGGAGTCCACAGTCCTTTTACACTGAATTGCTTTTTTTAAATTTGAATTATCTCTGGGTGTTTTGTCAAATATCTTTGAGTAGTTAAATTCCTTAAAGAAATCTTGAGTTTTTGCTCCCTGAGTCTTTGATATCTAAAAATAGCTTTATGTTCCCTTTACATAAATAACAATTTGACCAGATTCAGAAACTTGTGATTAGGTCTTCTTTCTGTGAAGGCTCTCTTTGTATTTTCCTACTGTCTTAAAATAGTGTATTGATAAAGTGTGTGGTCATCCATATTACTACTTCTTTATAGAAAGAACTATCTTTTACCACTAGTTTTAGAAGGTGTTTTTTTAACGTATTTGTGGGATTATTATACAGTTTTTCTGGCATGATGTTTTAAACGTTTTACCGAAAAATGTGTAGATGTAGAGCCTCCTTTTCTTTTCTCCTTTTCCCTGCCCCACCCTCCTTTTTGTATTGGGAAATTTTTGTTCTGTAAAATCACACTTTACTCCTTGAGTTCCTCCAGAAGCCATGTAGTATCCCGAGGACTGTTTATCAACTGTCAGCCTCTTTATCATCTTCTGCAACATCATTTTCACATGGCCTTCCTCCTAGACTCAGAGCTTCTCATGTTTTGCCTGTCCCTTACTAATCCACTCTACTACATTGTCAAGGCTATTTACCATTGTCACTGTGGTTTTTAATTTGGCTGTCTTGTGTTTCATTGATACGTGGCCTTTACTTGTCTTCTTGCCCCCGATAGCCTCCTCTGCTGGTAGTTTACACACCTGCATTATTTTCTTTTGCATGATCAACTACATGGTTCAGATATTTTTTAAAAAACTTTTTTCTTCTGCTGTTCCTTATAGCACGTCTACTTCCGTAGAAGACCTTCCGTCTATGTCTTTGGCTAACTAACTGCTTGTCCTTTTCTGCATGTTAGGGTCTTTAATAGACCATATGTTGAATGGTCTCTGTTAACTTCATCCATGTAGAAGAAGATTCCTGGTGGCCAAGGATTGAAGTATATTCAGTGCTTGGATAACCAGGGCTCTGTTGGAGACCAAGGTAGGACTCTGTAGGGAACCCACCCAGTTCCAGAGTGGACAGGCCAAGCTATTCAGTATTGTACAGGTCAACATAAGAAGAGTAGTGAGGCAAGTCACTGCTGAAGATATACCAGTGGTTGGTCTTAGAGGTCGTACCCCACCCTCCCCTTAATAAGATCCATCACTTCTGTTGCACTGTCGGAATTGAAACTGCCCGGGTGAGCAGGCTGGGGGAAGAAAAACAAAATGAAATGAGTCTTTTCCATGCTTAGTGCTATCTACCTGGCTCATCCTCAGTAAGGGCCAATCACGAGAACTGCTCCTTTCCCAGGACAGCATGCATGGTTCCTCGTGGCTTTCCATGATTTTCCATGGCTCCACAGCCTGTTCTTCCACCTGGGTCCCAAGTCAAGCCAGCTCGCATTACTCCAGACCACAGGTGTCTGTGGTGAAGAGCGTCCTGCTTACCCCCCAGCCCAGACCTTTTCCCTGTGGTAATGGGCAGTCTGCTTGTCTTCAGGGACTTGGCACACAGGCAGTGAATGTGGCAGAAATCCTTCCAATTTCTGGTACACGGTTACTCCCTATCCTAACTCTGGTACTATTGTGGACTCTGCTGTCTGTGGAGAATAAAGTTAATTTCAGTGAGACCATGTAGCAGAAGATCCAAAGCATGTATTCTTCCAATGCTGTCCTGCCTTCAAGTCCAGTTAATTGCCTCTTGTGACACCATCTAGCAGAGATGGAATTTCCTCATTCAAGATTCACTTTCAGGTCAATGATACATCCTTCTCCATAGGGAGTGGGTACAGGTGCCTCCATTCTCCCCTTCTTTTTTTTTCTCAGCCAATTACTGATCTCACCCAAAGAGTTAGAAATTCCTTGAATGAGGATGTTAAAGTCCAAAAGTTGATGGGAATTTTATGAGACACTTATATATAAATATTATTAAGATTCATAAATTGGGGGGCTGCCTGGGTGGCTCAGTGGGTAAAGGCCTCTGCCTTCAGCTCAGGTCATGATCCCAGGGTCCTGGGATCGAGCCCCGCATCGGACTCTCTGCTCTGCGGAGAGTCTGCTTCCTCCTCTCTCTCTCTCTCTCTGCCTGTCTCCCTGCCTACTTGTGATCTCTGTCAAATAAATAAATAAAATCTTTAAAAAAAAATTCATAAATTGTCTCTAGGCACTAGAACACAATAAATGATCACGTTCTTTTTTTTTTTCCCCTAAATGAATTTAGCCCTAAGCTCCTGCCTGCCTATATTGAGGCTCCCTTTTGCCCCCTGCCTTATTGTTTGGTGGAGGACCCTGGGCCTTGGTCCCTGGTGTTCCCATGATTACTGATGCTCTTCCTGATGGGGAACCAGGGCTGGTGTGATGCCATCTGTCAAATGCCGCTCTCATGATGGGCCACACAGATGTCCCTCAAGGTGTTCCTCTCACTGACTGCGGACTTAGCCACATGCTGCTGCTCTCGAGGCCACAGGCTTAGTGATCAGTCACCAGAGCTAGCTGAGTGCAAGTTCACGGCCAGACCCAGGTAGAAGGTTTCCTGAGGAAGGTGGAACAGCAATACTTTTAGATTCTATTGAGCAAATATGACTTGAAAGCCACGTATGGACAAGGCATTGGAAAGACTTGAGGATTTAAAGATGAACAGCAGTTTCTGTTGTCAAAAATGCGCAGTCTTAGTGAGAAGGAGGCAAGTACATACATGTCAGTGTAACAGTCAATATTACAAATCAGAATTTGGCAAATACCCTGGGAGACAGTATAAAGGAAGAATGCTTTAAGTGCATCTTTTTTCCAAAACAAAACTTGTGTTTGTCTACTTTGCTTCATCTCTGCTGGTTCCTGGTCCAGCCATTCCCCCTGGAGGACCTGGGAACCTCCTAACTGGTCCTTCTGCCACTGCTCCCCACACAGCGATCTCAGTGATGTCAGTGATGCTTCTCAGAAGCGCGTCAGACCCTGTGACTCCTCTGTCTGCAACCTTTCAGTCACTTCTCATTGCATTTAGAATAAAACCCAAGTTCCCTACTGTGGCCTGGAAGACCATGTGTGATGTGGCTCCTGCCTCCTCTCCAACCTCACCTCTCCTGTTCCCCTGCTCCAGCTCTTGGCAGGCCTGCCTCTCTGCCAGCTCATGACTGGGCCCTGCTCATTCTCCAGGTAGCAAGAAGGTGGGGCCTCCTCAAAGAGGCCTCCCTTGTCTTTCCTGCAGGCCTCCCACCCATTATTTTCTCTCATACCACCCTTTGTTTTTCTTCAAGGAATTTAAGTCAAGTTTATGATTACATCTACCTGTTTCTCCCACCTGACTGCGAGGGTCCATGATAACAAGAACCACACCCAGCTTGCTTACCACTGTATACCTGTACCATAGGCCTGGCGCTCACTAAGTGCACAGTGTATTCTTTCTTGAACTAATTAAGACTGCCTGAGTCCTAAAGATGCAGCACAATTTCAGTGGTGGATCAGGGCCATGAGAAAGGACAGCTGAGCAGAGTGGCAAGAGCAGAGTCACCGAAGGAGAGGTTACCTGGCATATTTGCAGACAGAAGTCACCCAGTATATCTAGAATATAACACACAGTTTACTTATAGTGGTTTTGAAACCTATCCTGAATTTTTTATGCGTCTTTTAAGCTACATGTTTTATCCGTCCTTTATTTTTCAACTGGGGCAGCATTTATTAAGGGCAGTGGATAGATAGCAAGTTTATTTCTAATCCTGGCTCACCTCCCCCACTGACATTGAGTTTAAAAAAAGAGAGAAAGGGTGTGATCTTGTGTCGGTCCCCATTATCACAGGACGCTGGTGAGGATAATGAGTGGATGTTTAAAAAAGTACCTCTGTATTATCTGTAATCCTGGATTTATATGCACTGTCCTTTCTGTTACTTAAACTCTTTTTCTTTCTGTTTTAATCAAAACTTTCAGTTGAAAAAAATACTGTTGATTTGAGCGATGAAAGGCAATTTTATCCTGGAGATGTATTTCTGTAAACTTTTGATTTAGGGAAGCGCAGCCCAACCCGACTGTCTCTTTCCCAGATCTGGACCCACTCTCCATTCCAGCTGAGATGTTTATATTATGCACAAAGCAGCTCCCGCCTGCCTAGGACTGGTGATTAAGAGCTCAGGATAATGAAATCTGCAGTCGGAACTTGGCTGTGGGCTATGGTTATTATGCAACTCTTAACATTTCTCCTTTGTTTCTGTCAATAATATAAAATTCCCAGTTTTTCTTTGTGAGCTCACTCTTCAAATACACGACAGTGTGTTCCACCAGTATTATTTAATGACCAAGTTAAATTATTTCTTAAAGTTCAGATTACATGCTTTTCTAAAGGTCAAGAAAATTTAGGGGCTGTGTGATGCCCCGTTCAAACCCTCTAGGAACAACTGAATGAACCGAAAGTACAGAGGCCCCTCTGTGGCCCTTAGAGTTTTGTCTCCAAGCAGACTGCTCACCATGCTTTGATTCAAATAGCAAACGTAACAAGAAACACAACACAGGTGATGGTAAGAGATGGTGTGTTGCAATGGGGGGATGATTTGGAGCAATTAGAAGATGCCTAGTAAGATGTTGTGGACAAATGATAAGCCTTCCCTGCCCACCCTCCCTCATATCTGGATTTCTCATGGTAGGAGAGACTCACACCCTGAGCTGGACTCAAAGAGTGGCTCTGTACTAAAGTGCGCCTAACCAGGGGAAACCAGAGTATCTTGAACTTTATCAGCCATAGTGCCTTGGAATTATTGAATTATTGGAGAGAGGACTATGATGGTCATCTATCCATAGTGTGATTGATCCATCGTGAATGTGCCTGACCCTTCCTAAGAGCCTGGGTCTTAAAAGAGGAACAGGACATCAGGAAGGCCATCGTCTCAAGCCTGAAGGTGGGAACGGTGTTCCACTCTGGGAAGAGAAATGATTTGAAAAGGAGACCAGGGCTGCTGAGCTCACATTTGGCTGTGTCACTCTTTGGCTTATGGTTGTCCCTAGAAGAGAGTCACAAGTAAATTGGGGGACCTGTGGACCCGAGCGAATAGACAAAGAAAATTTACTGAAGTCAGGCATGGTATACGCTTGCATTCCAAGTACTTTGGCACATGGTAGTACCCCAGAAACACATGATGATTCATTAAGGGCATGAGATGGGCGCTCTGAAGGTGTAGCTGCAGGAAAAATACAAAGTTCACAAACCACCCTTCTATGGTTTGCTAATATAGGAAAAACTGAGTGTATATGTGTCTTTGTCATTGTGATTGATTCCCCTAGAACCATTTATGATACAAAGAAGGAAGTAAATCAGTCTATGTAGAGGCAGGACAATTAGGAAAACTTTTTAGAGGCAGTCATATCTGACTGAATAAGGTTTTAAGGAATGAACAGAATTTGCCAGGCAGACAAGAAATGGTAGAGGGTTGACTGTGGAATAATATGTGTAAAGGCACTGAGGTGGCAAACAACATTTAGAATTTAGGAGGCCATTTTGTGTGGCAGAAGCATACTGTCACTGTTGTAAAAAATTACTGAAAATTTGGGGCACTTGAGTAGCTCAGTCAGTTAGGCATCCAACTCTTGGTATTGGCTCAGGTCATGATCTCAGGGTCATGAGATGGAGCCCTGCACTCAGCATGGAGTCTACTTGGGATTCTTTCCCTCTCCTCTCCCTCCCCGTCTGCCCCTCCCCCTGCTTGCAAACGCATGCGCCCATGCTTGCGCACACTGATGCGCGCACGCACGCGCGCGCTCTCTCTCTCTCTCTCTGTTAAATAAATAAATAAATAAATAAATAAAATCATTCTTTAAAATTACCAAAAACTTGGTGGTTAAAACACACCAAATTTATTATCTTACAGTTCTGGTGGTTAAAAGTCTAAAATGGGTTTCATTGGGCTAAAATGAAGATGTTGGTAGGCTGTGTTCCTTCTGGTGGCTCTAGGAGAAAATATGTCTCCTTTTCTTGTCCAGCTTCTAGAGGTCACTTGCATCCCTTGGTTTATGGCCCTTACCTCTTTCTTCCACATAAGAACCTGAGTGAGTGCACTGGACCTACCCAGACAACCCAGAATGACCTCCTTAGGCCAAAGTCAGCTGATTAGCAGCTTAATTTCATCTGCTACCCCAGCGCCCCCATGCCATGTAACAGAACACATTCACAGATCCCAGAGATGAGGACATGAACATCTTTGAGGGACATTATTCTGCATACCACACACGCAATAAAGATGTGGAGCGTGATGGGGAAGAGAAAGTTGGCATGATCCACCAGCCCTAGGTAGGAAAGATCATCCACCCAAAAGGGACCTATAATCTGATACTTTTTTTTTTTTTAACTAAGAGAAGGTGTCAAGGTCCTGGTCATTTTTCTACGGTGTAATAGTTGTGTTTCAGTTCATTACTAATACATAACAAATCACCACAAACCTCAGTGGTTTAATACAACAATTTGTCCTTTCTCATGAATCTGTAGGTTGGCTGGTGATTCATGAAGCTTCCTTCAGCTGGAGAGTTGGCCGGGCCGGAGGGTGCAGGGAGCACAATCTGGCATGTGGTGAAACCATAGGCAGGGCTTCCTCGATTATTCTCGCTGTGAATTCCATTCCTGTGCTATGCCTGGCCAACTTCTTTACACAACAGCCTCAGGACAGCATTCCTGCAGCATGAGAGCAGGCCTGCAGGGCTTCTGGAAGCCTTGACTCTGGGACCGACACAGCATCACCACCACATTCTCCTGGATTGGGCCACAGTCACAAGGCTAACTCAAATTCAAGATGGTGGGAAATCAGTTCCGTCTCCTGATGAGAGTTGCCATCGTGACCCCATTTCCCCTAGCGCAGGCTGTGAAGAGAGGAGTTTTTAACTCTAAGAGTAGGATTTTGAAACTCAAGATCTCAGGGGTAAAATGTTTCTGGCCGACGTGACCAAGAGAAGGGCTCCAGGAAAGTGCAGGGAAGGTCACTGGTGCTAAAGAGGTGGAGGGACTGTGGGGCTAGAGTGTGGGACACATCACCCCGTTGACACAGAAGGAAGGCTAAGTTGGTGGTGCACGCGGAAGAGGGACATGACATCCGGAAGGTGATAGTAATCATGGTGTGGGCACCTGGGGCGACTGGGCAGCCCAGAGGTCATGACCACATTCTCGAAGCAGTCTGTGGGACGGTAGGCATCAGCACCCAGGGGCTGGCATCCTCACCGAGTCCTCTCTCCCCAGCCCCCACACCGTCCTGTTCACTTGCCATCTTAAATAAACATCCCTCTCCAACGCCCAGAACGTGTGATACACTCTTCAGCACCTCATGGTCAGCGTCCATGCCCTGAGGACTCAGTGAAAATATGAAACAAAATTCAAGTCAGTTTTGAGTAAGATACAGAGCTGCCATAGTAACAGCTCACCAGTTTCCGTACTTTCTAGCTTTTCTTTTCTTTTTTTTTTATTATACTTTCTTTCTTTCCTCAGATATGGATCTAAGGGCAAAAGGGTGTCTTCCCTGATCAGCAGTCGTCATGGTGGTGAAATTTATTAACAGAGTTAAGTGAATAATATTTATTGCTCTCATTCTATATAAATAAAAATCAGAAACCAGATAGTCATTAACCAGATGGTCCTAAGAGCTCATTCAACCATAAGAGGGCTACATAGGAATAAATTAGAGCCCATAACAAGTAAAGAAGAACAAAATTGTATATTTTTATCATTATCACAATTTAATATTTGTTTATGTGTAACAGATAAACAATCAGTTTACAATACATATGTAGATGTATTTTCAGATTACCACTAAATAAAATTTCTACCCGAAAGAAAAGATTCTCAGTATTTGGAAATCCAGAAAACCCTTCCTGGAAATTCCGTGTCTCAAGTGAGTGATCTGGGCTACGCGTGTAGAATTCCATGCTGCCTTTTATCTCCCTTACTTGTTGTCCCCTTAAAATCTTTGTTAAATGTTCTCCCCTTTGTACGAGGCCCAAGACCTTTGGCAGTCACTTCAGTTTTGAGCAGATTGCTTGAGATTAGAGGACTCACGGATGTTATTCTCACCTTTGACACAGAAATTCTTCTTGGGACTGTGCATGAGATATGTCTATAAATAGTAATGATATTTTTGTAATCATAGCCTTAATATAAAACCAGGAGGGCTTTTATCCCCTTCAGAGTAGTCTCCTGTGAAAGTTACACAGTTATTCCACCAACTCTGTCATGATTCAAATTATTTGGGGGGGGGGTTCCTTTTTGGCGACTGCTCTCAAAGCTAGTTTGCAAGCCAACAAGAAAATCAACCATGTATTTTTTGTGTCTGTTTCAGTTTTGACTTAATCCAAATATGTCCCCAAATTTTAAGGATTGGCTCCCTATGACTTTATATCTGCCTAAAAATTGACTTTCAGAAGAGAAAGGTTTTCCACCACTTAGCACAGTCAAAATAGTATACCTCGGGTTCCAGAGTTGTGGGGCTCTGAACGGATCCTGCTTTTCTAGACACAGGGTGCCCCTTGGTAGTATCACCACAGAAACATATCCAGTTTCTTATCAATAACTACTGTTACCATTTTTATTCTAGAATCTGGAAATACCCCAGAAAAATATATTTAACCTACCTTTCCAACTGTATTATCGTTTAGCTAATTACCTCCAACTCCCATTCAGAACTTTTTCTGCCTTCTTTATGTAACATCAAATACTCTCCAGCTTAGACCTATGTTTTTTGTTTTTCGATGAATTTCTCCTCAATTACCCTACTAAAAATGTATCCTTTGTATAGATCTTTGTGGTTATTAGGTTTCTGATTCTGCATCTAACTCTGGTCTTCCCCCTGACTCAGTTCAGGATGTTCATATTCATCATCACGGTTAGAATCTCTGGGGTCATCAGTGTGTCAGCTCCGTCAGTTCCCCCACCCCTCACTGCTTGAGGAGACTGGTACTAGAATTCTCATTTAACAGATGGGGAAGTTGAGGCTAAAAGCACAAGTGGCAAATGGCTAGAAAACGGGGAGACTAGGATTCACACTCACATCCCTTCAAAGGCAGGGATTTTCTCAACCTCAGCACTCTGACATTTGGGTCCTGATTATTCTTCGTGGTGGGGACTGTCCCTTGTAGTGTGTTTCAAAGCATCTCTCGCCTCTACCCACTAGAAGCCAGTAGCACTCCCCAACCCCATTGTGACAACCAAAAATATCTCCAGACTTTGTTAAGTGTCCAGCAAATACTTAAGGATCACTGGTCTAATCCCCAAGTCAGGCTGATGCTGCGTTATACCATGAAATTGTGAACTAATGAAACCATAGACTAGATTTTAAAGAGATCAATTTGAGGAGTCGCCACACATGGGTAATCATCAGAATTGAATTGGAAGTTTTCTTAAGCCTCTTTCTCCACCCAAGACCTTCAGAATCTGCATTTGCCAGGTGGGGAACAGGTATTTTAAGCCTCTCTGTGGCATCCGAACCATAGACTAGATCCTAACCTCACCACACATCTGTTCTTTGAATCACTCCACTCAATTCTCACCGAATAGTCTCTAGCCGCAGGTTTAACACCTCCTGTGATGGTGTTACAGGAGACAATCTCGTGTTCAGATGGTCCTAACTGGGAAAAAGTTTTCATTCTATTTAATAACCTTCTTTCTGTCTCTACACTCTTAATCTCGTATTAACCAAATCATCCATTTTCTCCAATCAGATGATTTAAACACTTACTGAGTCCCAGGTATATATTAAGCCCTACTCTGAACAGTTTCTTGACCATTGTGGCCATTAAAACCACTATCAACTCGTTAAAAGTGACGAGCTAGGGGTGCCTAGGTGGCTCAGTCTGTTAAGTATCCGACTGTTGATTTCGGCTCAGGTCATGAAATCAGTGTCTTGCGATCAAGCCCCGCATTGGGTTCCACACTCAGCAGGGAGTCTGCTTCCCTCTCTCTCTCTCTCTCCCTCTCTCTCCCTTTCCGTCTGCCCCTCTCCTGTTCACACACACTCTCCCTCTCTAAAATAATAAATCTTTTTTTAAGTGACTATCTAACCAGTTTTCTCTGTTTAACAATAGGCTTTCTCAAAAGGGCGATTATAATTCATTAAAATCTTAAAATGTTACATGGTTGGTCACCCATCCAGCTTGCTGCCAGGAAGCAGTCTGCTCTGTATTTTATGGAGGTTCCTGCCCCCGGGAGGGTGGGGGGTGGGGGTGGAGACCTGGCAGCAGCTTTTTCTCTTCCTTTTGACCCCTCACTCAGCAACGCTCTTAAACCTTTTTGATGGTTTCTGGAACATTCCAAACTAGCTCCTCATCCTGGAAAAATCATCCTTTATCATATGCTCCAGACTTCTTGGTGAAAACAGAGAATTTTAAAATTTGTTGCTTTATGGTGCCCCTCTTGAGAATACCATTTTTATGAATTTGATTAATTAAAATCGGTGAATGAATATAAATTAATTTTACAAATGTATCAAAATTTAGTCTTACAGTTTACTCTTCTTTAAAGCCAAGGAATCCTTTCTGCTTGCCCTTTGGATCCCCCTCGAAGTCAGAGTGGTAGTGGAGAACCTCCATTAAACTGCCTTTCAGTGGGGAATTGGGAGTCGGGGGAAGATTGTGATGGTGTAGATGCTAATATTGCCAAGCAGCTCACACCCCAATGTCTAGGGTTAAAGCTGCAGGTGACCGGTCTCTTTCATGGGTCCGCATGAGTAGCTAGTGAGCTATGAATGTGTGCCAGCGATCCTGACTTGCCTGGTTGGATTTTCAGTAGGCAGGTTGTGTTTAGAGAAAACCAAGGAGAAAATAACATGTTAACGGGAATAAACCGTTTGGGGTCAAAATAACAATCCGGCCGATGTTTTTGTACTCGTGTGAGACATAAATAGAAAACTCGAGTTTGAGTTAGGTTTCGTATGAACTTCCGAACTTCGTGCTTATGCTTGGGCACCTCCGGAGAAGTGGCTGGCTGGGCCCCTCTCGTCTCTGACTGCCCCGTCCCTCTCTCCTTACAGAGTTTTATAAATGGACACTGACATGGACTACGAAAGGCCCAACGTCGAAACCATCAAGTGTGTGGTCGTGGGAGACAACGCCGTGGGGAAGACACGCTTGATCTGTGCCCGAGCGTGTAACACGACCCTCACGCAGTATCAGCTGCTGGCCACCCACGTGCCCACCGTGTGGGCGATCGACCAGTACCGAGTGTGCCAGGAGGTAAGGTGTGCAGAGTTTCTCTAGGCTCCTCAGGGCACGTCCCTGCTACCATCAGGCTGACTCTACCAGGGGGTCGGGGTAGTGAGTGCATGCAAAATCAAGCTAATGTTCTTGGTGCCGCCAAGAGAAGACAAAAGCAGAATGTGCCGTTGGGAGTCTGGCTACCGTGTCCTGAATGAGGGGGGTGGGGGGTATTTGAGTCGAGATTCCCAGAGGAGAATTTGGACTTGGCTCAAGTCCTGTTGGATGGGACGAGAAGACGCAGGTGGGACAAGTGGGCCTTGAGGGTGCTGACTTGGGCATCCTTCTCCTAGGAGCCTCAGAAAGACGCTGAGCAGAATGCGCTCTCTCTCCTGTAGGTCCTGGAGCGGTCCCGGGATGTTGTGGATGAAGTGAGCGTTTCTCTCAGGCTTTGGGATACTTTCGGCGATCACCACAAGGACAGGCGTTTTGCATATGGCAGGTAAACCGAGGCCGGTGCCGTGCTGTTGAGCTTGAGCACAATTTCCTTTCCGAAACCTGCAGCTGCTTCATAGATCAACAAAAGCCATAACACATGGCCTTGAAATGTGTTGGGTTCTGCACTGTGTTTAAGGAAAAAGCAAAAAAAAAAAAAAAAAGGTATTGTCTTCTGATTGTCAAGAAAAGCAGTCTGCCTTGACACTAGGTCCCTCCCAGGATGTCCCTCGTTGAAAACAACCAGTGTTCACTAAACTGGGACGATTTCTAGAGGATTCTGGTGTGCTCTGGCCCTGGGCTGCTTTGATAGCTGTTTTCCTGAGTGGTACGTTATTTACCTTTTGCTAGACTGTTTTAAGTTATTTTAGCACTTGGCCACCCCACTTCAGAAGGTCTCTTTGGTCTTTTCATAACCATATTAGCAGAGTCTGGTGTTATTTGCTTTGGGCTTTGTTATCCGAAAAGTCTATTATTTTTATTTGAAGGTCGTTTTTTTTTTAAAAAGAAAGAAAAATCCTCTGAAATCCTTCACAAGACACATTTCCAAAGTGAGCTGAGGCACTGACGTCTAATTTTACATTAAAAATCAAGGAAACATCCAGTGAAATCCCTGCAGTGAGTCTAGGACACTGATATGATGAGGAACATGGTCAAAGTGCCTGAAGTATTTAGGAATTTCTTCTTGTCACCCTAACTTAAGGTCTCTCGGTGAATGTGTTAGAAGCTATCAAAATCTAGATAAGGACATTTCCTTACTCCTTAATTGTAAATTAACACATTTGATCTTAAGGTTAGAATTTAGGTGTCACGGATCCCTTGTGCCTTGTTGACATCGAATGTCATGTGACCTCACAGGACTGGATTAGGTACTCAAGGCCATGAGCTCCTCCTTGGTACTGAGATAGGCATTTCTAAAGTTACCTCTCTTTCTTCAAGCCAGTAGCTCTCTGAAGGCTCTGAACAGACTTTTACTGGCATTTATCCACATGGTCTAAAATATTGAATAAAGCTGCTGAAAGGTTCTGTCCCATCCCTAAGAAGCTGTTCACATACTGAAAGACTGCCATTTAGACCAGTTTGTTCATGGGGACTCAGCAGAGAGGTGTATGGGAAGTAAAACACTGATTTTCAAGTCCTCTGGGTCATGAGGACTTTTGAGGTTAGTATCCAGTATTGTAGACACTTTTCTTCTCCTTGAATTTCCTGTTCCGTGATTTCCTTTCTTTCTGTGGCGTTCTTGATTCTTACGGTAGTTGCCATTTAAGTTTTTGTTTTATCTAATTACTCCATGCATAGAAAAAATAACGACAAAGTACCATGTAAGTACCAGGCAGTCAGGTTTGTAATCTCTCTAGTGGTTGGCCAGCGTGACAGAACGATGGCTTTAAGCGCAGTAAGGACGGATGCGACAGATTTCTGTGGACATTTTGTACCCTCACTTCTGAAATGCTGTCTGATAACGACGGGCCCCATGCTGAGCTTAGGGAGGTGTTTGGGTTTCCTTGCTCCGGACTATTTCACCAGCTCGGTGGCTTCTTGCCACGTGAACTTGAGGCAGTTGTGAGAACAAGTTTTAACTTGGCCGCACAGTGTAACTCTTCTCTCTTGGTGATAGAAGGGCTGCTCCCCTGTCGTGTGAGATTCCTGCTGAGTGACGGCCCGCCTCCGCCTCACCTCGATAGGCATCCCCATGGGGCCTCGTCCAGCCCCGTGATGTATCTGGAGTCATTGGACAACGGGTCACGCCTGTGTTTGTTCCCTCCCAACACAAATAAGCTGCTCTGTCATGTGACTTCATCAGTTCCGACTGCGTTGTTCTGCTCCCTTGTCTGTAGTGTTTGGTTCTATCAGCTCTAACCTGCTCCCCCTTTGATATGGAAACAGGATGTGTTCTTCAAGCCGAGTCTGATCCTCAGAGCGACACAGAGGGGTTTCAGGACACGGGGGGTTTCTGGCCCAGCTCCCCGTGAGTCTCGGTTTATGTGCTTGTCTATACCTTGTGTTCCCTCTGTCTTCTCCAATCCTGCGCAGCCTGCAGGCGTCCTGCCGCAGACCCCACCACGGGTAAAGAACAAATCCCAGAGCTGTTCTGTCCCAGCCTCCAGCATCTTTCCGTATTGCTAATTATGGGATTCCACATCAATGTGACACCAAAACAGTACATTTTGTGGAAGAGTCTGGTAGGAATAGGAGTTCCTCTTACTTGGGATAGGATTCAGGCCACCGCATTTCACTGCTTTGCGAGAGCTGATTAATTTCTTTGTGACTTCCATTTTTAGCTTCCTATCCTTCAGGAAGAAAAAAAAATCCTAATTATAATTTTTGACAATCAGTTTGGTTTGCACACCTGCTTTTTGATGGATGTTTTTTACTGTGCTTGGTGTGAATGACGAATCAGTGGGATGTGATGTATTCCTTATACCTGGCAATGTATTTGGAACCTCTTTAAAATCATTCGTTTGATTCTTGCGGTGATAGTGAGCAAAACCAAAGTTGCCTTAGACCTTTTCCTCTCCTTCCTAGCACCAGGTAGTTGATAAGGTGTCCCCTCAAACAATCTCTGGCGTGGACAGGCGCTGCTTGCAGGGTGGATCCTGTGGGCCAAGGTGCTGTTGGTCTGCCTATTTGAATCTGTAATGTTCCTAGCACGATGGAACTATAAGCAGAAGGGCATTCGTTTTTCAACCCATTTTTTAACCAACCAGAATAATAGTTCCAATTTATCAAAGGCTTACATGTGCCAGTCCAAATGTTAGGTGCTTTGCCAACATTATTTCAGTTAATCCTTTCAGGAACCCTAGAAGGCAGAGATGATTTCCATGCTACAGCAGAGGACAGAGTTGAGTTCTTTTACTACCATAACTTGCTCAAGAGTGAGTTTCAGAAGCAGAGTCAAACCCACCTCTGCCTGACTCCTGGCCCCCACTCCTTCTTCTGTGCCAAGCTACCTCAGTCTCACTATAAACAGATGCAGCTAGAACCCACCCCCACATTGATGAGCTGGGTGTCTCTTTGCTCTTCCCTATTTGTTCAAAGGCTTAGAACTAGAAGAGATCTTGGGCTCCTGGGTGGTTCAGTCGGTTAAGCAACTGCCTTCGGCTCAGGTCACTATCCCAGGGTCCTGGGATCGAGTCCCGAGTCAGGCTCCCTGCTCAGCAGAGAGTGTGCTTCTCCTTCTGCCTCTGTCTACCACTCTGCCTACTTAGGCGCGCTCTGTGTGTGTGTGTGTGTGTGTGTCAAATAAATAAACAAATAAAATCTTAACAACAACAAAAAAAAGAACTCAGATCAATCTCACAGTATCACCTGGTTGACCTCTCTGCTTCAGGAAGAGAAATCATCCACCCAAGGAAGAATATCAAGGATAGGAGTCCTTCTACTATTCGATGGAGAGGAAAGATAGCAGAGCAGCTTCAGCACCCTAACACAGAGCACATCTGGCATCTGTCAAACCCTCTCTTGTCTGGAGTAAATGACTCCAACTCTCTCGTAGCCTTTCTTCCCACCACCTACTTTCTATCCACTTTGGATGACCCTTTGAAGCTCTTTGCTGGATCTTTTAAAATATCAAGAACAAAACTGTACCTAGTAACCATGACTGTGATTAACTGCTCCTTTTTGGCTCCTCTTTTTAAAGGGCTATCGCTCCAGATTTTCTCCCCAGAACTGTTACAAGGATGAATGTTCACAGTTAGGTACCTGGCACGGAAAATACAGACAGGGAGGATGGGCTCTGCCTTTGCACAGGACATCTGGGCCCCCTGCCCCTCTCCTGCAGTCACACCACACATAAATAATTACCGATTTTATTGTTTCCTTTCCTTGAAAACCTCCACCATTGATCTGACTCAGGATCAAACAACCTTCAGACACGTCCTAAAGCCTATGAGGCTGGAAGTTAGGGATAAACAGCAGCGAGGCTTCCTGTGAGCCAGGCCTGTGCCCGATGCTCCACTGCTTCATTCTTGTGGTGACCCTGCAAAGTAGGCTTATTTCACAGTTGAGCAAACAGGCGCAGAATGGGGCCAAGGTCAGTCAGCGAGGAAAGAGTAGGCTGGAGCTGTTTCCGTGAGTTCTGCCTGAGTCCCGAGCCCACATCTTCCCTCTCCACCATGTTGTGGCTGGAAGTGGTGACTGGGGACCAACTTATCTTAAGGGCACTCCTAGTCCAGGCTGATGTTTATGCTGTTCAGTGTGGACAGGGAAGACCAGCCTTCTCCCATCTACCACCAGCTCTAATGTGCCATTGTGCCTCTTCAGTTCTTTAATACGTAACAAACAGCTTATTTCCTTAAATAGCTAAACATGAGTGATCTCACTTTCAGTAAAAATGGTATATCCAAGTGAGCTTTTTGAAAGGGAGGAGCAGCCCTGGGCACTTTAGGCGGCGTGCTTTCCCCTAAAAATTTAAGGGACGTATCCAGAACCTTGCCCTTACACCCTGCAGTTTCTGGGCATATTTTCTGTTCAGCTGGAACTCATTGATTAATACAGATTATTCTTTCACACTGATTTTTCTCAAATGTTGTCAGTTCCTGTGAGAGGTACGGTACGTGTTTTAGATGACAGCATTAATCAGAGCCATGGTCTGTGTGTGTCTATTTAGGTAAGATAGGTCTGGTTTCACAGTGAAGGCACGTGAAATCAGATACACCATGAATAGCTCCCATTTTGAATGCTCGGTTGAGGCTCTTTTAAAAATTCAGGACTATGGGTGACCAGTGTTTATGTCTTTGTCTAGGATTGGCTGTACTTGTGGTTAATGGCAAGGGGAAAAGTAGGAAGCATCTAATGCGTCTAGGAAGAGTGCTTTGAATTAGCTCTTCTTGTCCACGGCAGGTTATAAACGCTGGGCCAGAAGTAACATTCAGACGATGATTTCAGCCTGTTGGACCGTGAAATCTATCAAGTGGAGTTGGGCCTAGGCCAAGACTAAGCTGAGGCAATAAGGCACTCACCTTGGTCATAAAATATAAACAGTAATAACTTTTAAAAGATAGGATCCCTGATTTTTTTTAATTTTTTATTTTTTTATTAACGTAATGTATTATTAGCCCCAAGGGTACAGGTCTGTGACCTGATTTTTTTTCCTTTCTTTTTTTTTTTTTTTTTTTAAGATTTTATTTATTTATTTGACAGACAGAGATCACAAGTAGGCAGAGAGGCAGGCAGAGAGAGAGGGGGAAGCAGGCTCCCTGCTAAGCAGAGAGCCCAATACAGGGCTCGATCCCAGGACCCTGGAACCATGACCTGAGCCAAAGGCAGAGTCTTTAACCCACTGAGCCACCCAGGCATCCCTTTTTTTTTTCTTTCAATCTTGGTAGGGTTCAGCATGGCACTATTACTGGTCCTGACTTTATTTAAAGTTTTGATACTTTATTCACCATGGATTTTTTTTTTTTGGCTATATTTTTAAAAAAAAATAAAGCAGGCATTTGGTTTACAGAGTTTTTTGGTACCTCATTGAATTTTGCATCTGAGATAAAAGCTTCCTTCTCACTCTCAAGACCCTCTTCATCTGAGTCCTGGCCCGGATGGTAGACTTGAGGCAGCAAAGCAGCAAGAGGAGGAAAGTTCACAATGTGCATACTATATGGAAAAGTAACCCAAACCGCACTTCTAAATGTGGGCACCAAAGGATCTGGGGAAGCAATTGCAACCTCTGTCCTAAAGCTATTTAGTCCTGTGTACTGCTGTGGCCTAAAGAGCTAAGATTTGCCCAGGTTATAGAAAACAGGAGAAAGGGGGCGCCTGAGTGGCTCCATCGTTAAGCATCTGACTATTCATCTCAGCTCAGGTCTTGATCTCGGGGTGTAAGTTCAAGCCTTCTGTGGGTATGGGTATTCCACAGCCCCTACAGAAAGAAAGAAAGAAAGAAAGAAAAGAAAGAAAGAAAGAAAGAAAGAAAGGGTGGGTGGGTAGGGAGGAAGAAAGAAAGAAAGAAAGAAAAGTGGAAAGACTTGGAAGAACAGCTAGCTGGACCAAGGAACAAGAATAGTTGTTCCTGGGAGGTCAGACTAAACTGCCGGTTTGAGCAAGCCTACCCATGCTGGTTGTTCCGATGTCAGAGTTCTAGGGAGAGGTAAATCAGCAAATTTTAGCTGGTCCCTGGATGATTATAAAGCAGGTGGTCCTCAAGCCATGCTTTGTTACACACTGCCATGGAATCATGATTATCGTGCTCTTTACTGAACCTCAGCCAAAATGGTAATTCCATTTCTATAACATTCTGGAAAATGCAATCCATGGTGACAGTAGACCACTGGTTGCCTAGAAAAGAAGAGGAGGGGGAGGGATGGATTATAAAGGGACACAAGGAAGCTTTGGAGATGATGGAAGTGTTTGTTATTTTGATTGGGATGAGAGTATTGAGTGCATATGTATGTCAGAACTAGTCAAACCGAACCCTTTAAGTCTGCAAAGTTTATTTAAATTATATCTCAAATATTTTTTAAATAAAAATATTTTTATGGACAGTCTAATCTATGAAATGTTAGGAAATGTGCATGGTAGACAATATATGTTTTCATTATTTATAGAACTTAAAGTTTATTCACGTTGAGAATACAGATCATTTGTGTGAATTTAGGGGGAAAAATGGGACCAAATCCTGAATAGATGACTGTGAGAAACGGGATGGTTCTAGAATCTCAAAGCTCAACTATGGAACACTATCAAATTTTCCCCAAATCATGCTGACTCCCTTTTCCCAGAGATAAGCCCTCAGCCATGTGGATCAGTCTGACCAAGGGGCCTGTGTCTTTGGCTGTGGTTCTGTTTGTATCTTTTTCTAAGAAGATGCATAGGCCGAGGTACCCTGTGATAACCTAACAGCGGACTTCGCATTCCCTGCAAGTTTCCCTTTTCTCCATTTCTCACTCAAATAATAACAATGTAGGCTTTTGTGCTTGGTTCCTTCTGGAACTGGGGATTGCAGTGATAACCTGTGGGAGTATACAAATGACCTTGTCCTTGTCGTACTCAGTCACCCTGGCTGAGGATTGAGTGCAGAGGTGGACGAGGAGTGTCCTTCCCCTGAGTGAGGTCACTGCCTGTTTGGTTGGGAGGCACCATCCTTTTTTGTTTCTCTGGACCGAGGCCCAGCCTGCCTGCCCAGGCTCATCTCTTGCTCCAGACATAACAATGTTTGCTGTTCTGTGTTCTCTGTGGCCGGTTGACCCATAAACATGCATTATATCCACCTAGAAATCACACCCCTGCCCACCTATCCTTTTTTTTTTTTAAGATTTTATTTATTTATTTGACAGACAGAGATCACCAGTAGGCAGAGAGGCAGGCAGAGAGAGAGAGAGGGGGAAGCAGGCTCCCTGCTGAGCAGAGAGCCGATGCGGGGCTCGATCCCAGTACCCTGGGATCATGACCTGAACCAAAGGCAGAGGCTTTAACCCACTGAGCCACCCAGGGGCCCCTGCCCACCTATTCTTTACCTAGTTAATTATCACAACTATTCTAAGAGTTTAGGACAAGAGTCACAAACTCCCACAAGTCCCCTTCATACTCTCTCCCCTTCCCTGTCTCCTCTAGAATCCAGGTGAAATGTCTCTCCTTTATGTTGCACAGGACCCCCCGACAAATCTCTAGCATAGCCATGATCATGCTATCTGAAAATTGGATCCTTCATGATCTTCTTCTGTTGCCCTTATGCTACTGCTCCTGGTATCTGTAAGACAGGAATTTTGTCTGTTTACTCTCTGTCTCCAGTGCTGGGGGCCTAGCACAGAGGAGGAGCTTCATAAATGTTAGTGAATGCCTGCATGAATCTGTCAATCAGTCTTACACATGGATCTTATGAGGTATTTACAGGGAAGTATCACTGTAACAAACTCCAAACTGTTTCACTAGGCTGAATTTTATATTTGCACTTTTTTATAGTAAGAAGCACAAATTATGGACCACAGTGAGGGTGATATGGGTGGAAAACTGGTCCCTAGCCTCTCCTTAATAGATTAGCAAATGAAAAGATGGGCTGTGAGACCAGGAAAAAAAGGAAGGAGGTACACTGAGCCACCTCCCCAAAACCACATTTCCACCCCAGATTTTTAGATTTGTAAATTCTTTTCATAAAGCCTTGCTTGAGTGATTATTCTTTTTTTTTTAATATTTTATTTATTTGTTTGAGAGAGAGCACGAGAGAGAGAGAAAGAGAACAAGCACGAAGTGGGGATGGGGAGGGAAGGTAGAGGGAGCAGGAGAAGGAGAACCCCGCTGAGCAGGGAGCCCGCCTAGGGCTCAATCCCAGCACCCTGGATTCATGACTGAGCCGAAGGCAGATGCTGAACTGACTAAGCCACCCAGGTGCCCTTGGATGAGTTTTCTTAAACAGAAAATTGTATGTATCAATACTAACAATTTTCCAATTGTAGGTTTCCTTTCTGAGTGTCTTTTCCAAGATCTTTATAAGCATCATTTTTTAGTATATTTGTTTATTTAAATACCTTAAATCCATTTGCCCAACAGTGAGGACGTGAACTAGAAGAATCGACGGTGGATTATTACTGCTTTGTGCTTATCCAAAATAAATAAACAAAAATGCATTCTGCTGAAGGCATGCAAACAATTCGAACACTTAAATGTGGAAATATATAGATTCTGCACCAAAATACTCAAGCCCAGGATTGCAGTGAGGCCAGATCCTCCAGCGCCCAGATAAATGTGCCACGCTCTGTACTACCCTCGGCCTGCTGTCCCCACACTGTCCTTCCTGCTCTGAACTGGTGTATCTTATATGGTGACCAGAAGACAAAGCATCAGAAAGCCAGGGTTTCTTGGTCCAATCAAGCCCTGTCCCTAGGATGAATTTGTCCTTGGGAAACAGTATTGCCAAATGAGATAACAACAAGGCTTGATTGATGGCTGGGGTCACTCGTGTTCCAGGACCTGGAGGGATGCTGGCTGCTCCCCAAACACTGTTCACAAGGCTGGGAAGGACAGCCCCTCGTGGTTCAGAAAAGCGTTGATGGCCCCACAAGTTGCCATAGAAACATGACAATAGGGCCACCAAATTGGGTAAAGAGAATAAGGGACTATTAATTAATGATAAATTAATAATTATAATTAATAATTAATAGGCATTGTTCAATATATTAATGTCTTGCATTCTGTCTTCTTTTTACCTTTTTTCTATTACTACTTAACTGGAAGCTTGACAAGTAGGGTCAAATAATACCTAAGTGCGTTGACTTTTTATCAGTTTGTGGTGTTTCTTTTTTTTTTTTTTAACATTTTTTTAAGATTTTGTTCATTTGAGAGAGAGAGAGAGCAAGCACAAGCAGGGGGAGAGGCAGAAGCAGACTCTCCGCTGAGCTGGAAATCTGACGCGGGGCTGGATCCCAGGACCTGGACGTCATGACCTGAGCCGAAAGCAGACGCTTAACCATCTGAGCCACCCAGGTGTGCCCCAATTTGTGGTGTTTCTTTATTGGAATATTCTGATGAAGAAATATATTTCAGCCCATACAGTTTTCCCTTTTAAATTAAGTGGTAAGAAGAAGGAGACTGTTGAGTAATTCTGCAGTGTCTTCAGGGGATAATTCTATCACTAGCTTTCAGCAGTTACATTTCAATAAAGGACACGAGCTGGGAAGCCAAAAAGAAAAACCTCTCTTGATGAGAATGTTCTGTCATTCTTACCAGCTGCAACATACGAGATATATCCTTGGTGACTTTGGAACCTATAATCATGTTTGTCTGACAATAACTGGTACTGTAAAGTTCACAGGACATTTTCACAGATATTTTTCTTAATGCATTCTTAATGCATTTTATCAGCATTTTATCAACAATCCCATCAATAACTTTTAATTTTGGCCATTTGTTAGGTGTCCAAAATCATTCCACCACTTTATTCTCTCCCTGGAACTCCCGTGTCCCCAGCCTAGAGGATATAGTCAGAAGGAGAAAGTGCTGAACTACAGAAAGATAAAACAAATTAGCAAATTGTCTTTTCAACTTATCATCTTGGCTATCTATTTTACTGAAATTTTTGTTTGTTTATATTTGGTTTTGCTTTTTTTTTTTTTTAAAAAAACAAGATGATCAGGGCACCTGGGTGGCTCAGTTGGCTAAACGTCTGCCTTTGGATCAGGTCATGTTCCTGTGATCAAACCCCAAACTGGGCTCCCTGCTCAGCGGGGAGTCAGCTTCTCCCTTTGCCCCTCCCCCTGCTTGTGCTCCCACGCGCGCTCTCTCTCTCTCTCTCTCTCAAATAACTAAATAAAATAAAATAAAAAAATAAAAAACAAGATGGGTTGTGAAATGGAGGGTGCTCCCTTCAGCCTGAATTCTGTGTTACTTACTGAAAGTAACCGGTCTGTTTCTTTACACTTCCTTTGCTTCTGGAGATAATCTAATTCCATGAAGAGATCATTAATCCATTATTATCTTGGTGTTATGAAAGTATCCGATTAGGTGGGGTAAACGGATTTTTTAGATAAATTCCGATAATTAAAAAATACATATTAACTGGTTAATCTCTGCTGTATACCAGAGATATCACATGGCTTTCAGCCCTGGTTGTCTGAAGAAATACAGTAGCTCACAAACCGTTTTCAGCTTTTCATCAAGAGCCTAATGTATTCCTTAACTGACTTATTTGGGGCCTCACCTCATTTCCTTTAGACTTTAGGACTGCGGACACATTTGCATCTACAAAATCCTTGATACCTGTAAGGCCTTTTTATTCACTAAACAGTCATGGGGGGCCTCTTTTGTTGCAAACGATGGGGTGGCACACAATGGGAGAGCTAATAGGAACGGGACTGACTCCCTGAGGATGAAACTTTCGGTGCACCGGGGGAAGACAGCAACAAATGAGTACAATTCAGTATTAGCAACGCTGAACTTCAGATGTCGATACCAGGAACAGGGAAGAGAGAACTGCTCAGGACCAGCGCTCTGGCACCATTCTTGATTCCTCTTGCTCGTATCCCACTCTCGGCCCCTGAGCAAACCCCGCCAGCTCCCCCACCCCACCCACCACCCCGCACGTGTATACGGAACGCGACCAGTTCTCACCACCTGCAGCTGCTCCCAGGCCAAAGTCATATCATCTCTCACGTTTGTTACCTTTTCATTGGTCCCATCCTTCTGCCTTTTCACCCCCGACAGTCCCCCTCCCCTCCACCACCACCTATTAGTCAGTTCTCATTATAGCAGTGGGACAATCCTGTTGAAACGTAGATTATATCATGTCATTTTGCTCAAAAACCCCTGACAGTTCACCAGTTCATTCAAAGTAAGAGCCAGATACCATGAGACCCTACCTATCTCTGTCCAGTAATATCTTCAAGCTCAGCTCCTGCTTCCCCCCACCCCATCCTAAGGGAGACATCCTGCCTCAGGACCTTTGCACTAGCTCTTTCCTTTTCCACAGTGTTCTCCCTCCAAATAGCAGCATGTTAGCTCCCTCACTTCCCTCAGGTCTTTACTGAAATGTCTTCTGCTCAGTAAGGCCCTCCCTGGTCACCGCAGTCCAGAAGCATCTTCTGCTCCCTAATATTTCTGTACCCCTTCCCTGCTATATTTCCTCTTTGGCACTTGTCACTACCTGACACACCACATAGTTTACATATTCTTCTTGCTTGTTGTCTCTGTTGTCCTCTAGAATATGAGCATGAAGATAAGCACAAGGGCAGTGATTTGTGTCTTTAACTGATTATTGTAACCTCAATGTCTAGGAGAGTACCCAGTA